>NC_083580.1:48120445-48440445 GCF_027579695.1 Neoarius graeffei
TGTGTGTGTGTGTGTGTGTGTGTGTCTCTCTCTCTGTATCTCTGTGTCTGTCTGTCTCTCTCTCTCTCTCTCTCTCATTAATACGGAGGAGAGGACGAGCGAGCGGGGCCAGGCGACAGGCCCGACACTGGCATCCAGCCACAGCTCGATCACTCAGCATGCATTTGGCGAATTTAACTTCCAGTAGGCTTAACTTCCTGTATTCCTGTCTCTGCTTAGAATAGTCAGCCAGCTGTGTCTAAATCGGCACTGCAGCTGTAGTATATAGTGTATAAGTGTTTTAACATACCGTGTAAAACAAATGAGTGATTAAGTCAGAGCTAAACTAAAAGTGACTGTCAGGAGATGTTATTCTTTCTTTCTTTCTTTCTTTCTTTCTTTCTTTCTTTCTTTCTTTCTTTCTTTCTTTCGATATTGCTGGTTATCTCTGATCAACAAATCGACACTTGCTGTGAGAGCGTCCTCTTTTTAGTACATCTCGTTATTCTGTTCATTAGAACAGGAGATGTGTGTGTGTGTGTGTCTCTCTCTCTCTCTCTCTCTCTCTCTTGTGTACAGACAGTGACTGCTCAGTCAGGCCTTTTCTTTTTTAGGGAGGAAACTCTGTGGAACAGGAAAAGAAACGTTTTTCAGCAGACTGGAGAGAAACAGCAGGTTTCCTTTTAAGGCTCTTAAACTGCTCCTCTGAGAGCAAGTGGGGCGAGCAAGCTGGAGAACCTGGCAGAGGAACAGACGGGCCTGAGAGAACTGCAGCACAGGAATGTGAGCGTGTGTTTTACCTGGAAACGTTATTGAGAAAGAGAGGATGAATGGCACATTCCTGTGCTGTGACTCCTGAGGCGAGAGCGGAGGGAGGCAGGACGGAGTGCTGCAGTGCTGAGGTCACTCACACGGGGAAATGATCCACTGCATGACTCAGTCCGACTCATATCCTCAGACAACTTGAGTACAAATGAATCAATTATTCGATGCAGAGATTTTAATATAGTTTACAATGCAGTATGATGATTATTTTTTTAAAAATAGGATTGTAGTTTTATTTGGCAGAAAGTGAGCTCTAGGGAGCGGGAGGCCACACCACCTTCATCTGGGACTGATGGGCACAAAGGCAATGCCTGTTTCACCCTAGTCAGTGCTACTGAGAGGCACAGAAGCTGTCTCCTTTATTTGGTTTGACGGGTAAGAACTATAGGCTTTTTACATCGAGTCTGACAGGCACTGAGGCCCTGCCCCCTTCATTAGGACCGAACTGAGGTCACGCCTCCTTCAGTGGAACGGTCAGGCCCTGCCTCTATTTAACTTGAACAGAAACCCACTAAGACCATACGTCCTCGACTCCTTACACATGGACACCGAGGTCATGCCTCAGGACTGACAGGCCGAGGACACAACCCTTTCACTGGGCCGCAACTATTTCTTCATAAGGCCTAACAGACACAAAGACCACACCTCTTTCATAAGGGCTGAGACACAAAGCCATCGCCTCCTTCTCGGGAATGACTCGCACTTCCAGCTCCGAGTTTGATCTATCATTTCTCCAGGTTAATAAAATGAATAGAAAAAATAATTCTGAATTCCTCTCTATTCTTGTAAGGCTTTTCAGTCGCCATCATTATTAATGCAACTAATTAATGCTATGCTACACCTAGAACGAAATTGAACCTTAACTGTAGTAATTAAAAGGAAGTATTTTGTCTTTTTTAGTTTTTTTTAAACAAAAACTGCACATTTTATTAAAAAAAAAAACCTAAAAAAAGTCCTGACAAAGTCAAAACAGTCAGATATTCTTATCCTTGTGTGGATATTTGATCCCTATGAAGATGGCCCTTAACCCCTGAGCCCAGATTACATCTGTGAACTTCTCATTATCTGTAGCCGCTTTATTCTGTTCTACAGGGTCGCAGGCGAGCTGGAGCCTATCCCAGCTGACTACGGGCGAAAGGCGGGGTACACCCTGGACAAGTCGCCAGGTCATCACAGGGCTGACACATAGACACAGACAACCATTCACACTCACATTCACACCTACGCTCAATTTAGAGTCACCAGTTAACCTAACCTGCATGTCTTTGGACTGTGGGGGAAACCGGAGCACCCGGAGGAAACCCACGCGGACACGGGGAGAACATGCAAACTCCACACAGAAAGGCCCTCGCCGGCCACGGGGCTCGAACCCGGACCTTCTTGCTGTGAGGCGACAGCGCTAACCACTACACCACTGTGAAAATCTGTGAACTTGTGTATCCGTTTTGTGTGTGTTGACGTTGTGCTTTGTTAGCTCAGATATCTTGTCTCAGGCCAGCTCCACCCTTCTGTTAGCAGGAGAGCTCGAAATCAATAAGGCTAATGGCTTAAGTGCTGCACTGAACTGATTATCGGGATGAAAACGTGCAGAGTAGACGTAACCAAGAGCGGGAGCACCGCCGTAGCTTTCTGAAGCCTTTCTGTAATTTCCAGTGTGTCACACCCTCATCAGTGTGAAATGTTTTTCTGTATTCTTTTAATAAATTCTGAGCTAGTCTTGACAAGGTTGTGTGCTGCACCAGCAGTTTCCATGTGTGTCGGTAATGACTTTGTTTGCCTCGATTCGTGTACACACACCCACACAGTGCTCATTGTTTCACACACGCATCAGATTTGAAATTTTCCTTAAATGGGATTAACTGTGATATCGAGTACTTTTGTAAAGATGAAATCACTCACCACGGAGTTCCTTGGAGGTTTAGATCAAGATGTTTATTTGCTCCTGAGTTTCCAAGACACGGCAGCAAAGGTGATCCTGATGCATCATAACGCAAATTTTCAGACGTTTCATCATTAATCAGACCTGTCTGCACTTGTAAATATTGTAAAACATTTCTCTTAAGCACAGAAATCCAATGCACATAATCTGAGTGCTTAACCATCTGGGGTCGAGAGCTTTTCCGGCGAAGCTCGACAGGTTTAGAATGAGTAAGGCATATATTTAGATAAATGTCTTCAAGTTTTTCATCATACAAGCATGATAAACATGTTGACAGAATCTTTATACTTTACACTTTCCTATGTGCTCACTGCTAAATAATATTATAGTTTTTAAATTACCTAAATTAGATGAAACATAAAACTTTGTCACCTTACTCAGTCACAGCAGAGTCGGAGTGCTGAGCGCCCACTTACGCATTCATAAAAGACTGTTCACATGGTAACGGCATGATAATCACTTTCACTTTTTCGATTTCGATTGGTTTCTCTTTCGTGGTGAGAACGCCCACCGTAAACAGGATAAAATCTGTCAGCCATAGTTTAGGCTATTTGGAGATAAAACTTGTTGCGAGATGGCACGCGGATTTTATGCGCTTTGGATGATTCAGGACAGCGATTCAGTTCAATCTTGAGAACCACGAGACTGATGATGAGCGGATTCTTTTTTTTTTAAACTTTATTTTATTTTTTTACTTTGACTCAGTCCAGCCAAAGATCAACTCGAGTAAGTGTAAATATTTCTCCTTTTTATTATGAACAGATCGGTTGATATGCATGCGCTGTAGTGCATACACAGGAAAAATGACTGAGCAATTTTTCCAGAGTTAAAAGTCTTTTCCTCAAAAATGGTTAATTTTGCTCTATTTTGAGTTTAGAGAGTAAAATTTGGAGTTGGAGTGGGAGCGAAATTACAGAGTGATTGTGTAACAGAGTCGGTTGTGGCTCTGAACTGAGTAAAATAGTACAAAGGTTAATTTCAAGATGCACTGAATAGAGTCAAATACCAAAATAAAGTCAAATACCAGATAAATGAAGCAGTTTGAGAACTGTGTTGGAATGTGTGAAAAACATGACCTTACCCATTGTGACCTGATGGGATTAAGAGTTGGCAGTGGGAGGGGTTTTCACTCTTCTCACTGAATGGAATGGGATTTTTTACCCTTCTCACTGAATACTCCTCCCACTGCCAACCCTTTATCCCAAAACAATAGGATATAAACTTTTAGACCAAAAATGGCTTAAAAATAATGAAATGAAATGTTTCAACATGGAAAAAATACTATGAACAGCAGTAAGCCATGATAAATGAAACAAAGTCAATATTTGGTGTGAGATGACCCTTTGCTTTCAAAAAAATAGTAGTCTCAGGTACAATGAGTGCAGTTTTATAAGGAAATGAGCTGTAGGTTTTACTGAGCATCTTGCAGAACCAGCCACAGTTCTTCTCGACACTTTGTCACACTCGTGTCTTAATTTTGCAGCAAAACCCAGTAGCCTTCATTCATCTCATCTCATCTCATTATCTCTAGCCGCTTTATCCTGTTCTACAGGGTCGCAGGCAAGCTGACTACGGGCGAAAGGCGGGGTACACCCTGGACAAGTCGCCAGGTCATCACAGGGCTGACACATAGACACAGACAACCATTCACACTCACATTCACACCTACGGTCAATTTAGAGTCACCAGTTAACCTAACCTGCATGTCTTTGGACTGTGGGGGAAACCGGAGCACCCGGAGGAAACCCATGCGGACACGGGGAGAACATGCAAACTCCCCACAGAAAGGCCCTCGCCGGCCACGGGGCTCGAACCCGGACCTTCTTGCTGTGGGGCGACAGTGCTAACCACTACACCACCGTGCCGCCCCAGTAGCCTTCATGTTTTCTTTTTTAATCTGAAAAGTGGTCTCTTATGTAATATGCTGCTCAGATACAAACTTTTTTCCCCCATAACGTTTCATTTTGTGCTGGAAAATTAACGTTTAGAGCTCTAAAATGTTTTTGTACTGACTCGGTAATGTAGAAGTCATCAAATAGAAATCTAGAAACAAAGTTTGTATAAAAATATTCTGACTAAGACTTTTGCAGAGTACTGTATTTGGTTTAGATCGGTCAATATATACACATTTGCTTGTTAAATCTAGAATATTGATGATTGTTTATTTTGAGGAGGAAAACATACATCAGTCATCACTGTTAGCTGGCTAGCTTGTTGCACATGGAGGCTCGATGTTTGTTTGTTTGTTTGTTTGTTTGTTTGTTTGTTCTTCCCTATTTTGTAGCTCAGATGTACGGAGGTATGATGTAAAATGATGTTATTCTGAACTCCATCATCACACTTCCGAGATCAGTCGAATGCAGCGTTGGTACTGAATATTACAAACAGCTCCTTAAAGGAATACTCCGGAGTGAAATGCTTTCTTGGTCTATTTTTGCGTTATTGGGAGCGCATACGTTGAGTTGCTGCCACAATCACGTCAATCAGATGTGTTTTGAGAAAATTAGTTTTTTGCGTAAAAGTCGAGTGCCGAGTGCAGAACCCATCCCGCTGGAAATGCACAACATACCACAATTGTGCATTTCCAGCGGGATGGGCTCTGTACTCGGCACTCGACTTTTACGGACTGTCCCATGAAGATGGCATCTGGAGAAGACCAAATTCAGGTGAGGTCACTGGCTTTGTATTTACTCTTCTACACACTCTCTCCGTGTACTTGCAGAGCCAGGGACACTTCGTTTTGTTTGTAGGAACCCTCTACTCACTTCCACAGAACTGTCATGTTGTTTTGAGCTTTGCAATGGTTTTAAAACTAGCGTTTTGTATCGGCAAAAAGACATGCCCCTCGCGCTGCCGTGTTAGCACTTTCCGGTTGAAATCACAAAAAACTAATTTTCTCAAAACACATCCGATTGACGTGATTGTGGTAGCAACTCAACGTATGCACTCCCAATAATGCGAAAATAGACCTAGAAAGCATTTCACTCCGGAGTATTCCTTTAATACCAACAAAACATGGTTACAGGGTTCTAATGTCTTGAATCGAAATGGTGATTAAAACTCTAACAATGTTTGGAAGAGTGATTTGATTTTAAAGATGAAACTTGGATGTGTTGGAAATCTGTATGGAAATGTATTACTTTCTAGTATGGTTATAAGGAACACTGCGCCCTGCTCCACAGGAGCCATTTCAACAGGTTAATTAGCACGTGGCCTAAATTCTAACATCAAATCCTATACATTTCATCTTCAGTAACCCTGGTCAGGGTCTTGGTGGACCCAAAACCCATCCTGGGAAAGACTGGGCTCAAGACTGGAATACACTCTGGATGGTCCTGGATAGTCCATTGTGTGTGTGCGCATTTCATATACGCACAGATTTACACCTAGTGGTAATTTAATGTAGCCAACAGACCCCTTGCACTGATGTCACATTTACATTAGCAACTATCGCTACCCTAGATCTAGGGGACAAGCGAACTTTGTTTCCATACTGTTCACATACTGAAGCCAAGCGAAGATGTCCAACGTCCGTTGCTGTTGTCTGAAGAAAACTGCAACTAAAAAAGCTCTACTACCGGATTACTGGATAATCTTAGTCAGAAAGAAGCGAAGGATAGATATACGCGGAAATTTTATTGGTGGTTCTGATCCGTACAAAATTCTTCGAAACGACTGGAGTGACGGTGCAGATTTGTGGCCTAGCTTTAGCTACATGTTGGAATACATCTTCTTTTTCCCAAAGAGTCCCGACACGAAAGAACAGTTTAAAAAAAAAACTACAAAAGCAAGAAAACTTTCTTTGTGTAAAGACTTTTTCCCGACATCAGCTTTTGGGAACAGAATGTTGCGAAAGCCAAAACATTTACTCTCAAAGGACTCTGACTTGAACTGTGGGCTAGATGGTATTCCCGGCCCTCCATGTCTTAGCAACTCCAAGGACATCTAATTACACAGCTATCTGCACTCTATCATTTATACAGTGATGCTTATTATTGTTGTTGAAACAATATCTGAAGTGTTATTTGTAAAATAAAATATCTTGCTCTAGACTTTCAAACAATGTTGTAAGATTTTATTTTAATTTTATCTAATAGTACAACAATTACAAATGCTAACAGAATCAGCACATTCTAGTTGTAGCTGTAATAATAATAATAATCAGTTAAATTTATATAGCACCTTTCTCACACCCAAGGTTGCTTTACAATTGAGGGGGAAGAGTCCACCAAAAGACGGTCAGGATGTTAATTCCAATGGCGTAGCTACCACAATCCCACCAGGTGCACGAAGATAAATCCCACACCGCCTGCATAGCCGCCACGACGCTGCCGGGCAACATCACTCGGAACACCGTGCCATGGATCCACAAAGCGAGCACAGAAGCACTGCCGCAAAGAGCGCTGGTATGTCCCAGACCACCTGCACAGCTGCCGCGACGCCACCGGGTAGCATCACTCGGAACACCACGCCAAGCACAGAAGCACCACCACACAGAGCGCTGGACAACCCCAATGTTAAAAGAGCAATGAGCTCACTACATTCCATAGCAAGGCACACAGGCATCACCCACAGTGCACCAAGACCTGAAGGAAACCGACGCCAAAACTGGGTCTGAAGCTACGGCACAACTGGCCGACAAAACATTCAAACAAAAAACGAACATCAAACTATACAAACACAAAAAGAAAAATGAAAAGCTCTGGTGAGGAGCGGCAGCCAAAACGCACATGGCATACTGTCAACCGGAAACGGAAAACCAAAGCTGTTATTATATAGCAACTATAATCACCCTTGCAATAATAATTTCAGTGAACGGTTAATGTTCAGTTCCCTCTTCATTTATTCTCTATTCAAAAGGCACAAATAAGTCACACAGGTTAATAAGTATGTGACGGACAGTGACAATTTTATCCAAAATAGTTTTTCCTGCCTTCGTTGATTTATTTCCATTTCACATGCATGCAGCTGTTGGAAAGTTCAGTCTGTGTGTGTTTTCTGTGTGTGTTTTGTTCTCTTCAATCACTCATTTCTTTGTTGTCTTTGAAGCGTTTGCTTCTTTGTTCACATTTTTTTGACAGCAGGGAGACGGTAATACCTTTTATCTATTTCTCGATTTGAACAACCAAAAACAGTACAAAAATGAACCATACTGATGACAGATGAAGCCTTGCTTACGGGAAAGACGGTGTCTGTCTGACCGCCTCAGGTGAAATTATTACATGATGCATGACGTCATGCGCATATACCTAGCTACATTTTTTGGGAGGTGAGAGGAAACTGGAGAACTTGAAGGAAACCCATATGAACACGGAGGATGTACAAAGTTGAGTATCATATACAGTGGTGCTTGAAAATTTGTGAACCCTTTAGAATTTTCTATATTTCTGCATAAATATGACCTAAAACATCATCAGATTTTCACACAAGTCCTAAAAGTACATAAAGAGAACCCAGTTAAACAAATGAGACAAAAATATTATACTTGGTCATTTATTTATTGAGGAAAATGATCGAATATTACATATCTGTGAGTGGCAAAACTATGTGAACCTTTGCTTTCAGTATCTGGTGTGACCCCCTTGTGCAGCAATAACTGCAACTAAACATTTCCGGTAACTGTTGATCAGTCCTGCACACCGGCTTGGAGGAATTTTAGCCCATTCCTCCGTACAGAACAGCTTCAACTCTGGGATGTTGGTGGGTTTCCTCACATGAACTGCTCGCTTCAGGTCCTTCCACAACATTTTGATTGGATTAAGGTCAGGACTTTGACTTGGGCATTCTAAAACATTAACTTTATTCTTCTTTAACCATTCTTTGGTAGAACGACTTGTGTGCTTAGGGTCGTTGTCTTGCTGCATGACCCACCTTCTCTTGAGATTCAGTTCATGGACAGATGTCCTGACATTTTCCTTTAGAATTCGCTGGTATAATTCAGAATTCATTGTTCCATCAATGATGGCAAGCCGTCCTGGCCCAGATGCAGCAAAACAGGCACAAACCATGATGATACCACCACCATGTTTCACAGATGGGATAAGGTTCTTATGCTGGAATGCAGTGTTTTCCTTTCTCCAAACATAATGCTTCTCATTTAAACCAAAATGGTCTATTTTGGTCTCATCCATCAACAAAGCATTTTTCTAATAGCCTTCTGGCTTGTCCACATCATCTTTAGCAAACTGCAGATGAGCAGCAATGTTCTTTTTGGACAGCAGTGGCTTTCTCCTTGCAACTCTGCCATGCACACCATTTGTTGTTCAGTGTTCTCCTGATGGTGGACTCATCAACATTAGCCAATGTGAGAGAGGCCTTCAGTTGCTTAGAAGTTACCCTGGGGTCCTTTGTGATCTCGCCCACTATTACACGCCTTGCTCTTGGAGTGGTCTTTGTTGGTTGACCACTCCTGGGGAGGGTAACAATGGTCTTGAATTTCCTCCATTAGTACACAATCTGTCTGACTGTGGATTGGTGGAGTCCAAACTCTTTAGAGATGGTTTTGTAACTTTTTCCAGCCTGATGAGCATCAACAACGCTTTTTCTGAGGTCCTCAGAATTCTCCTTTGTTTGTGCCATGATACACTTCCACAAACATGTGTTGTGAAGATCAGACTTTGATAGATCCCTGTTCTTGAAATAAAACAGGGTGCCCACTCACACCTGATTGTCATCCCATTGATTGAAAACACCTGACTCTAATTTCACCTTCAAATTAACTGCTAATCCTAGAGGTTCACATACTTTTGCCACTGACAGATATGTAATATTGGATCATTTTCCTCACTAAATAAATGACCAAGTATAATATTTTTGTCTCATTTGTTTTAGTGGGTTCTCTTTATCTACTTTTAGGACTTGTGTGAAAATCTGATGATGTTTTAGGTCATATTTAGAAAATTCTAAAGGGTTCACAAACTTTCAAGCACCACTGTATATCATTATCACCCTGTGGTGACAGATGTTGTGTCTCACAATAAAATTGTCATATTATCTTTACTGTCAGTAAAACTATAAAGCTTCTGACTTTAGTGATGTGTATTACACTCTGTTTCATTGGTCTTGTGACCCATAGGGTTTTACTATCTTCAGTAATCCATCATTTAGGAGGGTCCCTCAACAGCACCACAGGTGACTGCTGCCCTCTAGTGACCACATAATGTCTAAGAAAAAAGTTGTCTAAGGGTGTATTTAAAAAAAATAAAATAAAAAAACCCCTGAATACTTGAGGTTCTAGGAATCCTCATTTTCTGTGGACTTGAGAGATGGTTAAAGGGACCGAGTCATAATTTCAGCAACTGAAATTGAATTTCATCAATTATTAGCTAAAATTAAACCCAACACAAGAGGAAACCGTTACCGAGATTCTCCACTTTAAATCAACAAAAGATATATTGGTGGTTTTGTACATATGATGTTCAGTGTTGCATGAAACGGATGCTATAACAAGCCAGTAATATGTTGTCCTGGTAACCCTGCCCCTTATGTAGGTACCATAAAAGTGCTACCTGTATACACTACAGCCAAAAGTATGTAGACACCTGACCTTGAGACCTATACGTGGTTTGTTTGCCACAAAATTGGAAGCAAAGAATTATCTAGGATGTCCTTGTACTCTGTGGTATTACAATTTCCCTTCACAGGACCTAAACGGGGGCGGCACGGTGGTGTAGTGGTTAGCACTGTCGCCTCACAGCAAGAAGGTCCTGGGTTCGAGCCCAGTGGCCGGCAAGGGCCTTTCTGTGTGGAGTTTGCATGTTCTCCCCATGTCTGGGTGCTCCAGTTTCCCCCAAAGACATGCAGGTTAGGCTAATTGGTGGCTCTAAATTGACCATAGGCGTGAACTTGTCCAGGGTGTACCCCGCCTCTCGCCTATAGTCAGTTGGGATAGGCTCCAGCTTGCCTGCGACCCTGTAGAACAGGATAAGCAGCTACAGATAATGGATGGATGGATGGAGGGAACTAAGAGGCCCAAACCTGCCCCAGCACGACAGTGACCCTGTTCACAAAGAGCGCTCCATGAAAAAGACAGTTTACCAAGGTTGGAGTGGAAGAACTTGCATGTTCTGCACAGAGCCCTGACCTCAACCTCACTCAACACTATTGGATGAACTGTAATGCTGACTACATCCCAGGCCTCCTCATCCATCCTTGCTGCCTGACTTCACGAATACTCTTGTGGCTAAATGAGAGCTTTCCCCATAGGCAAGTTGTAAAATGCCGTGGAAAGTCTTCCCAGAAGAGCGGAGGTTATTATAACAGGAAAGGAGGGCTGAATATCGACTGGGATGTTCAACAGGCACATACTGTCCGAGTGATGGTCAGCTGTCCGCAAACTTTTGCCAGTATAGTGTATGTAATGCAGCTGTATTTGTGTTTATTACTAAACTGTGTGTAATATGTTTTCTTTGTTTCAGGTGAGTTGCTGAGCCAGCCTCGACCCGAGGGCTTGACTGAGATCATCTGTCCTAAGAACGGCTCGGAGCGGGTCAACGTGGCCCTCGTCTACCCTCCCTCTCCCACTCTGATCAGCCCCAGTCACAAATGACACAAACGTCCCTCCAGCACAGCACAATGACTGTAAACGCGCTCGCACACCCTGCCGCACCTCTGTCTTCCCCTTAACACACACAGAGAACACTAGATGGAGCTACTAGAGAGGGTGTGTGTATGTATGTGTGTGTGTCCTGCCTTCACTTCCTGTGTGCTCAGAAGATGACTATGATGGGATGTGTGTTCCACAGGAGCCAGTGTGGATACACACTCACTCTCAGCCATGTGCACACATGAAGACATGAAAAATCTCACACACTGCAGTAAGTAGCCTGGGAACTGAGCTTTTAGGACAGTCTTCCACTTTAGCAGTAAAATCTCTGTCCGCTACACACTGACAGAGCTGGGTCATCGAACAAAAAATATACAGTTAGGCCCAGAAATATTTGGACAGTGACACAGTTTTCATGATTTGGGCTCTGCATGCCACCACGTTGGATTTGAAATGAAACAGCTGAGATGCAATTGAAGTGCAGAATTTCAGGTTTAATTCAAGGAGTGGAACAAAAATATCCTATGAAACGTTTAAGAATTGCAACCATTTTTCTACAAAGTCTCCTCATTTCAGCAGCTCAAAAGTAATTGGACAAATGAACATTACCATAAATAAAATGTAACCGCGAGTTGGCCTAGTGGTTAGCGTGTCCGTCTCAAGATCGCGAGTTCTACTCACGGTCGGGTCATACCAAAGACCATCATAAAAATTGTACCTACTGCCATCTGGCAAGGCACGCTGCAATACAGATGCGAGTGGGGAGTCAAACTCTCACGGTTACCAGAGGACTAGCGCCGCACTGTAACCCTAGCTATGTAGTAGGCGAGAGGCCGAGGGAAACGGAGATCGGCGCCGCCCTATGCGCCACATGGCATGGGAAGGACTTTGATAAATAAAATGTTCGTTTTTAATACTTTGTTGAGAATCCTTTGCAGGCAATGACTGCCTGAAGTCTGGAACCCATGGACATCACCAAACGCTGGGTTTCCTCCTTTGTGATGCTTTGCCAGGCCTTTACTGCAGCTGTCTTCAGTTGTTGCTTGTCTGTGGGTCTTTCTGCCTTAAGTTTTGTCTTAAGCAAGTGAAATGCATGCTTGATCGGGTTGAGATCTGGTGATCGACTTGGCCATGGCAGAATATTCCACTTCTTTGCCTTAAAAAACTCCTGGGTTGCTTTTGCAGTATGTTTTGGGTCATTGTCCATCTGTACTGTGAAGCGTCGTCCAATCAACTTTGCTGCATTTGGCTGAATCTGAGCAGAAAGTATATCCCTGTACACTTCAGAATTCATCCGGCTGCTTCCGTCACATCATCAATAAACACTAGTGACCCAGTACCACTGGAAGCCATGCATGCCCATGCCATCACACTGCCTCCACCATGTTTTACAGAAGATGTGGTGTGCTTTAGATCATGAGCCGTTCCAAGCCTTCTCCATACTTTCTTCTTCCCATCATTCTGGTCCAGGTTGATCTTAAGTTCATCTGTCCAAAGAATGCTGTTCCAGAACTGGGCTGACTTCTTTAGATGTTTTTTGGCAAAGTCTAATATGGCCTTTCTGTTTTTGAGGCTGATTAATGGTTTGCAGCTTGTGGTGAACCCTCTGTATTTGCCCTCATGAAGTCTTCTCTTTATGGTAGACTTGGATACTGATACACCTACTTCTTGGAGAGTGTTCTTCACTTGAGTGGATGTTGTGAAGGGGTTTTTCTTCACCATGGAAAGGATCCTGCAATCATCCAGCACTGTTGTCTTCCGTGGACGTCCAGGCCTTTTTGAGTTCCCGAGCTCACCAGTGCACTCTTTTCTCAGAATGTTTCAAATTGTTGATTTGGCCATGTTAGGACATTTCCGCTATCTCTCTGATGGATTTCTTCTTTTTTTTTTTCCCCAGCCTAAGGATGGTCTGTTTCACTTCCATTGAGCGCTCCTTTGACCGTATGCTGTGGGTTCACAGCAGCAGTTTCCAAATGCAAGTGCCACACCTGGAATCAACTCCAGACCTTTTACCTGCTTAATTGATGATGGATTAACGAAGGAATAGCCCATGCAGCCCATGAAATAGCTTTTGAGTTCATTGTCCAATTACCTTTGGTCCCTTGAAAAAGAGGCGGTTACATATTGAAGAGCTGTAATTCCTAAACCCTTCCTCCACTTTGGATGTGAATACCCTCAAATTAAAGCTGAGTCTGCACTTTAAGCCCATATTGATTACACTGGGGAACAATTTGAAGAAAAATTTCTGTTGAGTTAGATTTTTATGCTGATTAAAACTAAAATTGGCATGCTGATTCCAAAATTGCAGTCAGTTTTTTTTTTTCTAGCACGTCAAGTTTTTTCTCCACAGCTTACCCTCCAGATAAGCAAAATTCCACTGTAGTAAGACTATTTGAAGGTTATGGAAGAACGTTATCAGGGTAGATGGGATGTACATATTATGGCTGATTATTGTTGGAGCATCAAACGCGATAGTCCTCAAGTTGAACACTCCACAAAGAGCTATAAACGTAAATTTTTACCTTAACTACTTGCGTAGGTGGCACGGTGGTGTAGTGGTTAGCACGGTCGCCTCACAGCAAGAAGGTTCTGGGTTCGAACCCAGCAGCTGGCGAGGGCCTTTCTGTGTGGAGTTTGACATGCAGTTAGGTTGACGTGGGGCGGCCTTGGGCTGAGGTGCCCTTGAGCAAGGTACCTGACCCCTGACTGCTCCCCGGGCGCTCTGGTGTGGAGGATGAGTTTCACTGTGCTTGAAGTGTGCATGTGACAAATAAAGGTTTCTTCTTCTTGCACACAACTATAATTACAGTAGCCATATCCTTTGTAAAAACATAAGTGTTAAATAAACATTGCAGTCATGCCTGTTTCTTTCATATTTCATTGTATGTCAGTATTTGTAAATTTTTATAAAACAAGCACATATCTGTTAAGTACAGTATTTTTCATATTTTTTAAGAAAACGGGGATCCTATAGTTCAAAAACTTGACGTGATCGAGAAAAACTGAGATCAGTTTTGGATTCCGCACCCAAAAATTAGTTAAAAACAGCTGTCAGACCTAACTCAACAAAAATTGTGTTCCCCAGTGTAATATCTTGAATATGTTTTGGTAAACAGCTAAAATAACAAAACTTGTGTCAGTGTCCAAATATATATGGATCTGACTGTATATCACAGTTCTTTGATAAGCTACAATATGCATCACAATATATAGCAAAACCTAGGGAACCACTGAGGTTCGTTATAGTTTTGTTTCCAAATCAACTCTCTTTAACACAGAAAAATGAGGGGAAAAATTACATTTTACAATTTTTAAGATCCAGAATAAAATGTCAGCGTCAAATCAACAGTTTCCAATCAGAGTATGTAATTATTTTAGAAAAACAAGAATAAGAAAAAAGGACTTAAGCAAATCAAATGTTATCATTTGGTATGTAACGCAGTCCACAGTGGTGTAACACACTTGTCCTCGATCCCACCTGCTGCACTGCGTACATTGTCGGAGGTGTGATCTGTCTGACAGTAGAACGTTTTGTACTCCCCTTTTAGCGAGGCATGTAACGATTTACAAACCTTTGTGAAGGTTGGAGTAAAATATAATAGCCTGTTAACTACAATATTCCTTTTATTAAAAATGAAAAAGTGCAGAACAAATAGACCATTTCTTAAAACTAGACGGCCTTTCGATTTCATAAAATTGGTGAAATTTAGTTCCTTTTGAAACTGGTAATTGTGATAGATATCTCAAAAAACCAGGGCTGGGAAGTTATTTAATTTGAGGGGATTCCTGAGCAAATAATGTGCATGAAATCACTCGCTTCGCGCAGTCAGGCAGACAGAGGAAGTCTGTGTGCGCATGCGCAGGTTTACCTTCTTTTTCTTTTCTTTCTTCTTTTGGATTTTATGGCAGCTGGCATCCACAGTGTTCCATTACTGCCATCTACAGGTTTCCCTTTGACCGTGTACTGACCGTTACATCATTCTTTCGCTAAACGAACAGCTGATCACACCGAGGTGCTCGGTGACCACCGATATTTATTAGTTTGGTCCTGCGTTTCCTTTCCTTCGCAACATAAGATCGTTTCTTCTCGCTTTCTGTTACTGTAGTCGGGCTTTCACGTTTCATTCGCATCCTCCATTTTTCTCTCCTGTTTCAAATTTGTATCCCACAATGCCTTGCGTGAACGGGGAAAGCCCACCACATGATGCATGACGTAGTATCTTGTATTGGGTCATGGTGAAGCAGGAAAAAATAGCGGAGAATTTAGGGCCATGTGGCCCTAAATTCATTAATTGTTCAATGTTTAAAAAATGAATAAAATTGGAAGTCTGTGATTCGAATTCAGTAGCTTTCAGTCCACTAAACAAAAATAATTGGGTGTCAGGGAAAATTTTTTTTATGACCTAAACCTGAAAAATCTGAAAGGCAGGCTACCTTCAATAAACTTTTATGAACGTTTGTACTACCTCCATTCACTTCTTTAACTTTCAGCAGTCTGTAAAAAGAGAACTATGATTTCTTGTTAAATCTGTTGAGACAGTCAATCACACAACAACTCTTTCCCATTTGAGATCTGTTTTATGTGTTTTTGCAGTGTTAGAGCTGCATTACTTTCGCCTACGGTGAAGTCACATGTATTCCTGCTATAGTATTTTATTGCACCCTCTGCTGTCTAAACAATGCAGTTACAGTGAGGAAAACTAAGATGACACATCCTGGTCTGCTTTATCCTGTTCTACAGGGTCGCAGGCAAGCTGGAGCCTATCCCAGCTGACTACGGGCAAAAGGCAGGGTACACCCTGGACAAGTCGTCAGGTCATCACAGGGCTGACACATAGACAACCATTCACACCTACAGTCAATTTAGAGTCACCAGTTAACCTAACCTGCATGTCTTTGGACTGTGGGGGAAACCGGAGCACCCGGAGGAAACCCACGCGGACAACATGCAAACTCCGCACAGAAAGGCCCTCGCCGGCCATGGGGCTCGAACCCAGACCTTCTTGCTGTGAGGCGACAGCGCTAACCGCTACACCACCATGCCGCCCCACACATCCTGGTGATGATCACAATTCCTTTTTTTATTTAATCAATTCGAATCATCATAAATTTGTGTTGTGATTTATCATCACGCGTTATTTCGTTGCATGCCTTCTGTTGGCACAGTACACCACCTTGCATTTAAACATATTGAGGTAAAATAAAAGATGCCATACAGACTCGAATAATGGGTTTTAACAATGTCCTACATGAGGAACTTTGGTGAAAGATGATGATAATCATAGCATTATTTGCTTTCCATAGTTTGTATTTACACACTTAACTAGTTAACTAGCTCACCATATGTTGTTATTAGATTATGCTGTTATACTAGCTGCCACTTTTTGTGTGTCATTAAGTTTCTGGGCAAAAAAGCATGAGATTGCTACTAAATGTGTGATTTGTTCACTTCTGTACACAATGATGTACGCAAGATGTTAGAAAAGTGCATTGTGAGATAATTTATCAGGATATCAATATTATATTGTCATATTACTTTAGCTGTTAAAACACAACGAGGTGATGGATGAAATTAGCATTATCATAATGGGGGTACTGCAACAGGTAAAAACTGCTGTAAAGTGAATGATTAAATCTGAGCATTAAACAGGGCTGTGTAGCAACTTCGTAATAATAATGGGCTGTAGAAATAAACTAAATACAATAAAAATATCTAATTCAGGCACTCAGGTTATTTAACAGTTATTCCATGAAATCGAGTCATACATGAGCGGATAGCCAACTCGGCGCTATGTGCCTCATCGGCTGTAAACCATGTACGACGAGATTGAGTGGAATAACTGTTTTATTCTATCCACATTCACTGGATTTTGAGAAATGGAGCGTTTTTTTTTTTTGTGTGTGAATTCGTTAAATAAAAACTTTGTACCAAATATCTGACATCATTTCTGCTTAGAATGTAAACAAACCGGCGAAATGACAGTAGCAGTTTGTGAAAAAAGCGCTAGTAATAATTGTTGAAAAATAAAAAGAGATACATTCTTACCATCAAATACTTTTATTCCATATTTTGTTGCGCTTTTTTGTATTTTTTGGGATTTTTGTTTTCGAGTAGAGTCTTTATTTCGTCCTTGGTTGGTTCGGCAACACGCTCCGCCATTTTGTTTTTCTCTACTCACGGTATATGAGCTGATAGGCTAGTAGTAGAGTAGCCAATCAGAGCACGCGATTCCTCATATCCAGTGAATGTACGTAGTTAGGATAAATAGCCATATTTCGTGTTAGGGATGTTTTACTTTCTGGCTTCTTGTCTGTTAAACGTTACTTTTATCGATATTTTACACTAAATATCTTCACTTTCTCATTCTGTTCTTCACAGGTTAATGAGCTCGTGCTGCTGGTTGTCAAAGAAAGAACAGTGTTTGTTAGAAACTGTTGATCTGAAGTCTCAGACCCAGAATGGGACGTCTGTATGAGAAGCTTGCGGTTTATCCACTGGCTGCGAAACGGGGACAAATCAGAATGAAAAGCTGACGACAGGCTCTGTGAAATGGCACATGAAGGAAGAAGGTTCTGCTTCTCGGATGCTGACTGTTGAAGAGGTCATGGTGTTATTAAAAGTGGACTGAGTTGATGGAGGATTGGGACAATCTGTTATCCAAAAAAAAAAAACCCTTGGTCCTGCAGGAAAAGTGGCTACAGTGGCACTACAGTAGATCATGAGAGTTCCTGATTCATTTCTTACACTGCATGCTACGAGTAATGTAGGAAATTTCAGATGAATGACTGTAAAGCTTGACTTGAAATGTCTTGAAATCAGTTGAACATATCTGCCGTCTTTTGTTTTGCTCTGATCTTCAGGTTAAACTGAAACCAGGACCAACCAAAGCAGAAAATTATACCAAACTCCACAGGCTCAGAGTAGTTTTATTTCTGCAGTATGATTGTGCGTTCTCTTCCCAAGTGCACTAGGCTTTGCGTTTAGACACCAAAACAGCTGCCTGACTTTCTTGTCTTTCTTTTTTTTTTTAAATGGGGGACAAACTGTCCAAACCTTCAGCCAACAGAGTCTCTGTACTGCATTTCTGCTTTTAAATGTTTACACACATGGATCCCAAGCTGCTCGCTCACATTGCTGACACTCGTAATGAGTTGGGTTAGTGCCGTATTTTCTGGAATATAAGTTGCTCCAAAGATACTGCTCAAATTCTGTCTGCTTAATTTAAAAAAAAAAAAAAAAATCAATATACGGTGCTGCACCAAAGTCTCCGGCACCATAGAGTTCTTCGAGGATTTTCTTAAGTTCTTAGACGTTAATATCTTCTGCATTCATTCATTAATTTCAGTAGAAATTTTTCGGTTTACAAAAGAATGTTGGTTCCAAATTAAGAAATAAAAGCAAGTAACGTTAAATAAAGCACTTTTCAGGTAAAAGTTGATTATATTATAAGTACAGTACCAGTCAAAAGTTTGGACACACTCATTCATAGGTTTTTGTGCATTTTGACAATTTTCTACATTGTAGAACAAAACTGAAGACATCAAAACTATGAAATAACATCTGGAACGTATATAGAAATCAAAAGGTGTTAAGAACAAAATATGTTATATATTTTAGATTCTTCAAAAATAGTCAGCGTTTACCTTGATGACGCTTTGCACACTATTGGCATTCTCTTAACCAGCTTCATGAGGTAGTCACCTGGAACTCTTTTCATTAACAGGTGCCTTGTTAAAAATTAATTAGAGTGGCGGCTACAATTATCGACACCTTAACGATCTTTTGGCCGTTGCAAAAGTAGAAAAGTTTTTACGTAAATTGTGCATGAATAGTTACTCAAACTTCCACTGGAGAAAAAAATGAGTTGATTCCTGATTACTTAGCGTATCAGATCATGTGACACTGTTCCACAAGTATTGACACCTTTGTCCACAGTTATCAACACCGTTCCACAATTATCGACACCCAGATGATTACTTATTAAAAAAATTATCGGTATGTGGTATTAAGTTAACAAAACATATAGTTTTTATTTAAAATTTGTTTTACATAGTCTTGTATTTAGTACAAAATATATTTTATATAAATATATCGATGTCGGTGCTTACGTAAATGAGGAAGTAATTCTAATGTTTATCAACAAATGAACTGATAATGTTTAACCTGTGTCAGAAAATCTTTTGTTCCACTTTCTAAGTATTTTCGTAGATCACATTTTGTTAATCATTCGTCGTTGTTTGTATTAATTTCTAGTTTTGTAGTTTACCAATAAATGTCAACAGGCAACTGAGATTGTAACCACATGAAACTCCAGGTCAAAGGTCGCATGTCATTCCTCGAACCAAAATATAAAATGTCCACTGATATTGTAGCCTAATATGTGGTAGATATTTACAATAAACTGCAAAAAAAAAAATTTCCTAATGGAATAGAAAAATCTGAATATTTCAAGCATGTAATTTTTTATATGCTAGGAATTTAATTCAGGTCTAATTCTATTTATTGCAATCGGATTCCAAATACTCTATAAACATTCCATTCTGTTATGAATCAGAAAAAAAAATCACAGCACTTTTATTACATTTTTTTCAAAGTACTTCATCTACTTCAACAATGTTACACAAAGATCGAGCCATAACCATTGTAAATGTCACTTAATTCCACAGGGTGTCGATAATGGTGCACACCAGTGAAAGTGATCACTTATCGACACCTCAAGTGATTCTCAAATGTGCGTTTAGAGACAAAATCGCGACTGTCAAATGAAAGAGTAAGAAACAAAGTAGGTTTTGACAAGGAGATCATGAAATTTCGGTGAATTTGATGAGTAAAAACATGTCCATGATCTTTCCACCATGCTTACCTGCGATGATAACGTCCGGGTTTTCCTCAAATTGCTGATTGTGCTGAAAAAAATTCCATCTCAGGTAACGAGCTGTCATCAGACGACAAGATCAAAGGGCGAGGCGGGTCTTCCGGTTGATTAATTAACCAATAATAACTGTTGTAACTGAAACTCGCCTTTGTTTTTTATTGGTAAATCTGGAAAGGTGTCGATAATTGTAGCCACCGCTCTAGTACAATTTCTCTTCTTCTTAGTGCGTTTGAGACCAACAGTAAATCGCCCTATTCTACAACTGTAGTAATCCATATTATGTCAAGAACTGCTCAACTAAGTAAAGAGAAACAACATCCATCATTACTTTAAGACATGAAGTGTCTTTTTAATTAATAAAGATAAAGAAAAAACATTAAATTAGTTGTGTCCAAACTTTTGTCTGGCCCTGTATATATGATTAAACAAAAATACCAAACAGATCTGGAGAGGAACTATGTCCAGAATGTTCTGAACAACCTACCAACCTTTCTTTTCTTCTCCTTTTCTGTACTGTTTACTGCACTTTATACTATTTTGCTATATTTTTAGAAACTTGATGTCATCATTTTTGAGAGTATTCTCACTTTAAAAAGGTTCTTTATATGTGCCTAAGATTTCTCCACCCTAGATCATGGAGATGTTCAAGTGTCTTTCATGTACCAGTCATTTTGTTTTACGTAATATTGTTTAAATGTTGCATTCAGTTAAAACACGTCCAAAGTTGAAGCTCAAACTCATGCCTAAAAGTTCTCACTTAGCTACTGGAGAATTCTTGAAATCGCTGTGTTGTTTCAGTCCTAGCACCCGACGAAGAAAACAAGCATCATATAGATCAGAAAATACGGTAACTTTAAAAAAAAAAAAAAGACACTCACCTGGTGTTTCTAGTCCTGTATCACATCATCAGCTTTACCGTCACAAACACATAACTATGGGTTCCAGTCTTTAGCCACTGAAGAAGAATACCTTGTTCGTGTAAAATAGGAGTTTATAGAAGCCATGGACTGTAGCCTGAGCTGAAGGTGTAGGAACATCATTGGTTTATTCACATGTAACATATCAGCACTCGCTGTGTCACGAGCCATGGCAGGACGTATTGTACATATCGTAATAGACGGAGGTATAAATTTGTTGGCGTGAAGAAATGACTGTTTATGCACATCCGTTTTAAATCTCACTTCATTGTTCTTCTGGAAAAGGACCGATCTTGTGATATGTATATTGTTTGTTTACGAAAACAGTTGATAACATTTTTTTGTATATAATAATTTTATTTTTGTACGTTGTCACCAAACTCGTATGGTTTCGTATGCTTTGCTGCACATTGTGCATGGCTACTGTGTGCTCAGTGTAGAGATGAACACACTTCCTGAGTTATGAGTATGTCGATTTATCCGAAGCACCAAATACAGATATTTGTTTTCATACTGCTCATGAAATTTCTCTTTGTAATTTTTCATCTATTAGTAAGTGTTCATGCTCTCCACAAGTGCTTTACAGCTTTTAGTTTGTTGTTGTTTAAGTGGAAATGGTGCATTCGGGGGAAAACTGCCTTGTTTTTTTTTTTTTTTTTTAGTTTTTTTTTTAAACATGATTAAAAACCGTCCAGGTTTAGAAAGACAAAACAGATGTTTCCTTTACTAACATAATTACCATGTCATACATTACAATAATCTTCTTCTTCTTTTGGCTGTTCCCGTTAGGGGTCACCATAGCAGATAATGTCCCTCATGTCCTCCTTCACCACATCCATAAATCTCATCTTTGGTCTTCCTCTTTTTCTTCTACCTGGCAACTCCATCTCCAGCATTCTTTTCCCAATATACCCTGGATCTCTCCTCTGTACGTGTCCAAACCATCTCAATCTCGCCTCTTTCACTTTGTCTCCAAGCCGTCCTAAATGTCCTGTCCCTCTAATGTACTCCTCATTTCTAATCCGGTCCAACTTTGTCACTCCTAATGAAAATCTCAGCATCATCGACACTACTACCTTCAGTTCAGCCTCCTGTCTTTGGGTTAGTGCCACTGTCTCAAACCATCCATCCATTATCTGTAGCCGCTTATCCTATACAGGGTCGCGGGCAAGCTGGAGCCTATCCCAGCTGACTATGGGCGAGAGGTGGGGTACACCCTGGACAAGTCGCCAGGTCATCGCAGGGCTGACACATAGAGACAAACAGCCATTCACACTCAATTTGGAGCCACCAATTAACCTAACCTGCATGTCTTTGGACTGTGGGGGAAACCCATGCAGATACGGGGAGAACATGCAAACTCCACATAGAAAGGCCCCCGTCGACAACTGGGCTCGAACCCAGAACATTATTGCCGTGAGGCAACAGTGCTAACCACTACACCACTGTGCTGCCTGGCTCCAAACCATACAACCATATCATAATGTATGCTTACGATAACGTTCTCCATATTAAGAGAACCAGCTTTGGGTGAAAATTCATACATCCATGATATCTACACCTCCTACCGTGGTGCTTGAAAGTTTGTGAACGCTTTAGAATTTTCTATATTTCTGAATAAATATGACCTAAAACATCATCAGATTTTCACACAAGTCCTAAACGTAGATAAAGAGAACCCAGTTAAACAAATGAGACAAAAATATTTTACTGGGTCATTTATTTATTGAGGAAAATGATCCAATATTACATATCTGTGAGTGGCAAAAGTATATGAACCTCTAGGATTAGCAGTTAATTTGAAGGTGAAATTCGAGTCAGGTGTTTTCAATCAATAGGATGACAATCAGGTGTGAGTGGGCACCCTGTTTTATTTAAAGAACAGGGATCTATCAAAGTCTGATCTTCACAACACGTTTGTGGAAGTGTATCATGGCACGAACAAAGGAGATTTCTGAGGACCTCAGAAAAAGCATTGTTGATGCTCATCAGGCTGGAAAAGATTACAAAACCATCACTAAAGAGTTTGGACTCCACCAATCCACAGTCAGACAGATTGTGTACAAATGGAGGAAATTCAAGACCATTGTTACCCTCCCCAGGAGTGGTCGACCAACAAAGATCACTCCAAGAGCAAGGCGTGTAGTAGTCGGCGAGGTCACAAAGGACCCCAGGGTAACTTCTAAGCAACTGAAGGCCTCTCTCACATTGGCTAATGTTAATGTTCATGAGTCCACCATCAGGAGAACACTGAACAACAATGGCATGCATGGCAGGGTTGCAAGGAGAAAGCCACTGCTCTCCAAAAAGAACATTGCTGCTCGTCTGCAGTTTGCTGAAGATCACATGGACAAGCCAGAAGGCTATTGGAAAAATGTTTTGTGGCTGGATGAGACCAAAATAGAACTTTTTGGTTTAAATGAGAAGTGTTATGTTTGGAGAAAGGAAAATGCTGCATTCCAGCATAAGAACCTTATCCCATCTGTGAAACATGGTGGTGGTAGTATCATGGTTTGTGCCTGTTTTGCTGAATCTGGGCCAGGACGGCTTGCCATCTTTGATGGAACAATGAATTCTGAATTACACCAGCGAATTCTAAAGGAAAATGTCAGGACATCTGTCCATGAACTGAATCTCAAGAGAAGGTGGGTCATGCAGCAAGACAACGACCCTAAGCACACAAGTCGTTCTACCAAAGAATGGTGAAAGAAGAATAAAGTTAACGTTTTGGAATGGCCAAGTCAAAGTCCTGACCTTAATCCAATCCAAATGTTGTGGAAGGACCTGAAGCGAGCAGGTCATGTGAGGAAACCCACCAACATCCCAGAGTTGAAGCTGTTCTGTACGGAGGAACGGGCTAAAATTCCTCCAAGCTGGTGTACAGGACTGATCAACAGTTACCAGAAACGTTTAGTTGCAGTTATTGCTGCACAAGCGGATCACACCAGATACTGAAAGCAAAGGTTCAAATACTTTTGCCACTCATAGATATGTAATATTGGATCATTTTCCTCAATAAATAAATGACCAAGTATAATATTTTTGTCTCATTTGTTTAACTGGGTTCTCTTTATCTACTTTTAGGACTTATGTGAAAATTTGGTGTTGTTTCCGGTCATATTTATGCAGAAATATAAAAAATTCTAAAGGGTTCACAAACTTTCAAGCACCACTCTATAGCCATGTTTGGTGTCTGTGTATGTTTTGGACTGGAACTACAAGCCCAAATTAGCAGTAGAAGTCTATCTTATCCAAACTGTGATGTGATTTAGAGCACAGTGGGACTTCCTGCCAATTATAACCATGAACTAAACTTTACTGTGCAATGCACACTGGAATGTTATAGAGGTGCACATCTGGGACATGTAGGATTAGAATTTCTCCTCCTTAACAGTGGAATTATTTTGGAACCTATTGAAAGAATGTAAATATTCCTCTTATTTGATAAAGCTACAAACTTTTATTTAACTTAATAAGCAAGTTACGGTAAATAAGTATTCGCAATAGCATATGAGAAATGCACCAATGCTTGCTCACATACCACAGTGATATGTTGGTGATGAATCTGACTGCCACCACACAGCCACAACTCAGCCTCAATGCAATCAAACCTCTGATTAGAGTTCTCTGCTGGGCCACTTTGTGCTCATGGGTCAAATGTCATTCAGGCATTTGCTTGCATTTTTGATCCACCTTCAAAATGCCATTTAAAAAAATGACGTGGCTGTTTACATTCCATTTTCACTTGCCATAACTGGCACGTCTGGGCATGAACTTAACTCCAGTTGGGTAAGTGTGTGTGTGTGTCTCTCATCTCATTATCTCTAGCCGCTTTATCCTGTTCTACAGGGTCACAGGCAAGCTGGAGCCTATCCCAGCTGACTATGGGCGAAAGGCGGGGTACACCCTGGACAAGTCGCCAGGTCATCACAGGGCTGACACATAGACACAGACAACCATTCACACTCACACCTACGGTCAATTTAGAGTCACCAGTTAACCTAACCTGCATGTCTTTGGACTGTGGGGGAAACCGGAGCACCCGGAGGAAACCCACGGGGAGAACATGCAAACTCCGCACAGAAAGGCCCTCGCCGGCCACGGGGCTCGAACCCGAACCTTCTTGCTGTGAGGCGACAGCGCTAACCACTACACCACCGTGCCGCCGTGTGTGTGTGTATTTTAACTGAGAAGATTTTAGGTGATAAGAGTTTCAGTATATTTCAGTACATCTTAAAAGAGTTAATGAAGCAATATTCAGACACTAAACATGTCCTGTTTGTGGACATTTTCCCCTCAAAATATTGCTTTCAGGGGCTTGATGAATAAATATAACTGCATTCAACATGGAAAACAGGAATATCACATGCTGGATGTTTCTCAGGCTGTGTTTGTTTGTTCTTACATTTGCGTTCACACTTCAGTTTTTAATACTAAAGAACCAGGTTAAAATATCTAGAACTGGCGTGGGTTTCCCGATAACGTTGCCTTTTAGGGCTAAAGAGTGAGCTTAAAGACGCTCTTAAGCAATGAATGTTGCCTCCGTACATGGTTTTCCTGAACACACTCGTAAGAAAGAGTCTGAAGAGCAACTTTGCTAAGAGCTTCTTTGCAATGCGCACGCCCGATATAGGCATTAGTAGTTGCTAAAGACATTATTAGTTGCTAAATCCAGTCGATGAGGTCACATGGCGTTCATTTTTTAACAAAAAACAATGAAATATAAAGTGCCTAAAATATGTTAATATATTGTATCATCGTTAAACATTACATATATAAGGTGGCAATTAATAATTGAAACTATTTTACATTTTTGGGCAATAAAATTTTTTTTAATTCCAAGCGTGTATTTTAATTAAATGAAGAAATGATAAACTAAATAATTAAGTTATCCCATATATTATACACACACAATGTTGGAGGTGCAGCAATTTGTATCATTTGACATTAAATTAGATAATCACTTGCCTAATGGAGTTAAATGTGATTAAAATGTGGTGATATCAATGTGACATTATGATATCTATACATAATTCCATAACATATTGAAATATATTCATAATGTTTTGCGTATATTTATTTAGTAATTAACTTGATGTACTTAAAATGTACAAAAAAACTAATTGAACACCGGCAGCAGATTCAACACCAGTTTCCGCTTATTGACTATAAGAGTCCCTCGGAGGCACATGTGCATTCTGTGTATTCAGGTGCGAGTGAGTTGCTCTTTGTTGTGAAAGGGTGGTCCAGGTCCATCGTAAGTTAAGAGTGAACTAAAGGACTACTTTGGCTATGACATTCAGAAAAAACACATTGACGATGGTTCTTAAGTGGCAGTTAAAGACGCTCTTAGCCTTAAGAGGCTTTCAGGAAACCCACCCCTGTTCTTTATCCTTTCCAACTAGAATAAACTGAGGCTACATCCACACGACAACGGCAACGAGATTTTTTTTTTTAAATATCGCGTCCACATGGGCAACGGATCAGTAAAATATCAGGTACATATGGCAACGCAACGCTTGCTGAAAACGATGCAATACACATGCCACACCTCTGTGTGCGCTGTAAGACGGTCCCATCGGAGACACCAGAACAATAGAAGAAGTAGGACGCATGCGCATAAACCCCTTCTTCTGTAGCATCAGCCACATAAAGTTTTGATTATTAATCAGTAGCGTAAAATAGTATCTATTGTCTAAGACACTTATTTATATTTCATATTAAAACATCTATGTAAATTAATACATAGAAAGCCTGACTAGGCACTGAATGTTCTTCTGCCTTCACTTTAAGAGAAATTCAGGGCGAGCATGAGCCTAGGTTCTTCCCTGTCACTCACCCTGTCACTGTCACACGCGCACACCTTCTCACTCCCTATCCTATGGATATAGTCCCTTTAAATCACTTGCTCGTTTTTTGAATGGAGACGGGGAAAGAGGAATGAATGGGGGTAGATGGAAGCCGGTACGCCAACATTCTGATATCCTCCAGAATTCTTTAATGGTCCGGAATAAATTGAATGCTACACGTTGATGAATTACTTTGTTCTTCTACGCCCTTTTTGAGGAATGTATTGTCGGACTTAAACCAACATCTGAAGAGGTGAGATCGCGCCTTTTTTTTCCTATTTTTGCTGGCGGGATTGTTTTTGTTTTTGGAAAGCGCATGGGCGGTGCGTGGTTTTGGTTATACTGCTTCCGCAGTGTTTGGACTAAAGACTCTGCCCTAAGGGCTATTCTCTCTCTCTCTCTCTCTCTCTCTCTCTCTCTCACTTTGCACCATTATACAATAAATATTCACAGTGAAAATATTTTTTAAGCGCGTTTCATGAACCAAGTTATAGGATTTGTTGACAACTCGCATCGAGTTCGTTACACTTCTACCCAAGCACTCACAGTCATGTGGTTGTGACATCATCGTAAACAAATCCGTTCTACTCATCCAGACGACTTCGCAACGGCGCCGTTGCCAGATTTTTCCACTCTGGAACCCGTTCTCAAAAGATTTTGTTTTGGGGCACCCAAAACACCGGTGCCGTGTGGACGCCAGGCTGAAACGATAAACAATTTTATCAGATTCACCTGAATCCGTTGCCGTGTGGACAGGGCCTGAAACACATACTTGACTCGGTCCCTGTATGACCGGAGCAGGAGTTTGGTTCGCATTGCTGGCAGTAAGTCGAACTCGTTCCCGGTGCATGTTGGACTCTGCCAGGGCTGTCCTTTGTCACCAGTTCTGTTCATAACTTTTATGGACAAAATTTCTAGGCGCAGCCAAGGGGCAGAGGGTGTCTGGTTAGGTGGCATCAGGATCACGTCTCTGCTTTTTGCGGATGATGTGGTCCTGTTGGCTTCATCAATCTGTGACTTACAGCATGCGCTGGGACGGTTTGCCGCCGAGTGCGAAGCGGCTGGGATGAGGATCAGCACCTCCAAGTCCATGGCCATGGTGCTCAGCTGGAAACAGGTGGAGTGCCTACTCCAGGTCAGGGGGGAGTTGCTACCTAAAGTGGAGGAGTTTAAGTATCTCAGGGTTTTGTTCACGAGTGAGGGTAAGGGGGAGCGGGAGTTGGACAGAAGGATCGAGGCAGTGTCAGCAGTGATGTGGACGCTAAACCAGTCTGTTGTGGTAAAGAGAGAGCTGAGCCAAAAGGCAAAGCTCTCAATTTACTGGTCCATCTACGTTCCTACTCTCACCTATGGTCACGAGCTATGGGTAGTGACCGAAAGAATGAGATTGCGGATACAAGTGGTAGGAATGAGTTTTCTCTGCAGGGTGGCTGGGCTCTCCCTTAGAGACAGGGGGAGAAGCTTGGTCATTCGGGAGAGACTCGGAGTAGGACTGCTGCTCCTCCACATTGGAAGGAGTCAGTTGAGGTGGTTCGGGCATCTTGTTAGGATGCCCCCTGGACGGCTCCCAAGGGAGGTTTTCTGGGCATGCCCCACTGGGAGGAGACCCCGGGGCAGACCCAGGACATGCTGGAGAGATTACATCTCTCGGCTGGCCTGGGAACGCCTTGGTATTCCCCCGGAAGAGCTGGTGGAGGTGGCCAGGGAGAGGGAAGTCTGGGCTGCTCTGCTTAGGCTGCTACCCCCATGACCCAGATCCGGATAAGTGGTAGAAGATGGATGGATGGATGGACATACTTGATTGTGTTAGTGTAGCAAATTTTCTAGCTATTGCTAGATTTCAGTCACGTGACTTTTCTTAGCGGTTTTACCGGAAGTGAAATAGCTGGTGGTCTAAACAGCTGCCGTAGTGCAAACAACTAGCGATAAGTTATCAGAGTACGCTCGTAATCTAGAAGCCACAGCTCACTTTAGATATATTCAGAAGATTGCTATGTGCAATGGAATCGACCCCTACAGTCTGGGAAAGAAGGATTTGTCATACGATCTCGAAAACGACCCTTCAGTCGAGTTCCCCGACATCTCGAACTATCTGGTGTTGCAGACGTCCTTCTACACTGCAAAACAGATGAAAGTGTGGAAGAGTATGGAGGCTTACAACCTTTTTGTATGTGGCTGGGTAAAGGACCTCGCTATCAATTCGCTGCCCAATGAATCCTGTATTGTTTTTGCCCGTGTAAGTATGTTTCTTTAAAGCTTTTCGTTCACGTCTTTACAACAAAGAGCTGCAAGTTGAATGTAAACAAACAACAGTTTGTTTGATTCTCACTCGTGTTGGCTCTTATCTCTCAGGTAAATCATTCACAAAGTTCATCAGAAACCCCTTTAAAGACCTGGATCTTAGTTAAACAAGACGGAGAAGTGATCACGGCGCATTGTAACTGTACGGCTGGGGAAGAATTTTGTCGTGTGCTTCATGCATATATATGGACTTTGTGAGGAGTAAACAAAGAAACAGCTGGGGACTTCAGCACTTTGTGACTAAAAAAAGTACCATAAAATGACACATAGCAAGAAAAGTACTTGGAAAACACTAATGCCATAGCTGAGAGGGAGATACAAACCTTTCACCAAGTGATCACTGCAAACTCGAGCATGCTTCGATTTCAGTGAGAGGTTCAAAAGCCACCTTTCTTGACGTCTTTTCGTGAAATCCTGTGTTCGTTCACCCTTTTTTATTAGTTCACGGGGAACCCTGAATAAACTTTTATCAGTTTCACAGTTTGATCAATTTGAACCTGAAACAACGCAAGTGTAAGGCATTTTTCATGCAAGCAATGCACCTTCTCCGTACAAACGCTTTGTCAACTGAGCTTTGGTAGACCACCAGCTAAAGTTTTGAATAATTTTACACAAACTAGATATTGCTAGTATGCATCACATGTCAAAGTTCCACATTAGTGTCCTCTGCTGTTGAGTTTGTTCTTACAGGGTGAACATTAAGGGCCTGTCCTTAATACCGGGCCTCAATGATGAAGCTGGAAAGAAACACATTTATACAGTAGTAGTTCTCAAGTGCATATATACAAGAAATACGGTGGTGTTGAAGCTCAGAATAATGTTTGGATCCTGTGTGTTACTCTTGAGTTTGTGGAAATTTATATATAAATGAACTTACTAATGTCAGCCTTGATTAATTTGCCACTAATTGTATAATTAGTGATGAGTTATTTGGTGTTTTGTAAATTATCAGCTGATCGACATTGATCGTCTTGTGCATGTGAGCAAAACCTTTGTAAATCTGGTAGGAATTTTTAGTTTGGTTTGGCCATGAAACATTTAAACGTAACTTTATTAATTATAACTTTAAAGTTAACATTTAAACTTGACTAAATTCTATGTGAAGTCAGTTATTTGTATTGAAAAATTGAGATCAATGTGTGAGGGGAGAAAAAAAAATCCATTTCCTAATTACACAGATGATGTGAACGTAGCGGCAGCACTGGAATGGAATCTTCTTTATTAAACTCCAGACTACAAAAACAATGTTACAGTATAACAGGGGGACAACAAAATACTGTCTCTTACATAAATAAGGTGTTAGAAATGTTATACAGCTGCATATAAGTGATCCATTTAGAATCTGACCAAAGAAAAAGAGAAATAAACAGATAGCGCACTGGTTTTCTTTGGTATCTGTAAATACTTTACCATCAACAATTATAGTTGTTTTTAAAAATGAGAAAGTCAGGCAAGATAATTTGCACAATGCCTCATTTTCTCAAATGTAGTCCATCTGCCAGGACATCAAGTGCATCTCAGCTGATCTGCTACATTTGGGAAAAGGGACGTTATGCATATTTGACTTTTGTCCAAATTGTTCCTTTCAACTGCTGAAAGTGATTCCTGTTGGGTTTGGGTCACATGACTGGATCGACTCGTTCCACACACACATGCACGTTGCATCCCACCACATGTAGAGAAATAAACCTGACATAAAATGTCAGATGGAGCATGAAAGCAGGCCTGGGGTCCACAGGTGCATCAGGAAGCTGGCATTCTCACAATCAGTTGTCGTTGTCGTAGATGCAATCTGGAAAGGTAAAGTGAGGCAACGAATGAGTCATGTTCGCGTCATATATCTGACTTCATTTTGTGTGGCCTAATAGGTCAAAACTTGAATACACACCACAGAGATTTCAAACTTCATGGTCAAGTATATTTTCTGGACGAAAAGAAATTTCCGAAGAAGATGCTGCAAATTAAATTTTAAACCAAATAATTTTTGCATGAAAATAACAGTGGAATTTACTGGAAGTTTAAAATTGGCCGTGGCTATTCTTACTATGAGTCGTAAGAATAATATTTTCCTTATTCTTACGACATGAATGTACAGCCGTGGTCAGAAGTTTACATACAGTGACATGAATGTCATCTTGGATATGAACGCCATGGCAATATTTGGGCTTTCAGTAATTTCTTTGAACTGTTCTTTTTCTGTGGCAGAATGATTGTACAGCATACATCTTAAATAAAAAAAAACCCACTAGAATTTGGTGCACAAGTTTTAATTTTCTTTGGGTTTTCTGAAATCAACACATGATCAAAATTATACATACAAGGTCAAAAAGTTACATACGCTCAGTTAGACTAATTCAGAGGTGCTGAAACTTCCAAAATGTCTCTTATCTTGCCAAGGCCGAGGTCTCTTAACTTCCTGTTAGTGATCATGATTGACTACAGCTGGTAGCTTCTCTGTGCCTTCATAAAAAGGCTTTGTTTACAGCACTCATTGGATTGACCAACACACAGTAAAATAGGAACGTCCAAGGAGCTCAGTGCAGATCTGAGAAAGAGGATTGCATATGTACACAACTCCAGAATGTCCCTTGGAGCCATTTCTAAACAACTGCAAATTCCAAGATCAGTTCAAACAATTGTATCCAAGTTATTGTGAGGTGTAGTCACTCTGCCAAGCCACTTTGCTTCAAGAAAACCCAAACTGTCACCCTCAGCTGAAAGGAAATTGGTTTGGATGGTCAGGAACAACCTGGGAACCACCATGGCACAGCGCTGCCATGAACTGGAAACTGATGGATCGCTGTCTACAGTTCAGATCACCATGGACTAAAAAGCTGCTATCCAAGAAATAACCCCCTGCTCCAAAATTGACACCTTCAAGCTTAACTAAAGTTTGAAGCTGACCACACAGACAAAGAAAAAGCCTTCTGGAGGAAAGCTGTATGGTTAAATGAGACAAAGATTGAGTTGTTTGGCCACAATGACCACCATGTACAGAGGGACACTGTACCAGCTGGTGGTGGTGGTAGGATCATCATGCTCTGGGGCTGTTTTGCTGCCAGTGGAACTGGTTCATTGTACAAAGTGGATGGAATAATGAAGAAGGAGGACTACCTCAGGAGTTCTTCAGCATAAACCATCAGAAACTTGAACACGACTTGGGACTTACAACAGGACACTGAACCCAAACACGCATCAGAGCTGGTTGTGGAGGATAAAGCAGGCTAACATTAAGTTTAAAACAAGTCCTGACTTCAAATCTATTGAAAATATATGGACCGTGCTTGTAAGTCGAGTCCATGCCAAGAAAAAAAAACAAATTTAATTGAACTCTACCAATTCTATCATGAAGAGTCATGAAATATCCAACCAGAATTCTTCCAGAAGCTTGTTCACTGTAAACAGAAATGTTTGGTCAAGGTGAATCTTGTGAAGAGACATTTTACCCAAATATTAGGTGTGCTGGATGTATATTTTTGACCTTGTGTTGATTTCAGAAAACCCAAAGAAAATTAAAACGTGCGCCAAATTCTATTTTTTTAAAATTAAATATGTATACTGTACAATAATTCTGCCACAGAAAAAGAACAGTTCAAAGAAATTATTGAAAGCCCAAATATTGCCATGACACTGATATCCAAGATGACATGAATATGTTTACCATTCAGCATACTGTACAACCAGACACGCTGTAGCAATTTTAGTTTCCATTCCGTTTGTAAGGTGACAAAACAAGTGTTCATTTCCTGTGTGCAACACCGTTTGCTTACACCGAAGTGTAAACAAACAACAGTTGGCTTGATTCTCACTTGTGTTGGCTCTTATCTCTCAGGTAAATCATTCACAAAGATTATCAGAAACCCCATTAATGACCTGGATCTTAGTTAAACAAGACGGAGAAGTGATCACGACGCATTGTAACTGTACGGCTGGGGAAGAATTTTGTCGCGACCTTCATGCATATGGACTTTGTGAGGAGTAAACAAAGAAACCGCTGGGGACTTTAGCGCTTCGTGACTAAAAAAAGTACCATAAAATAACTGTCATGCTCTGCTCCGGCCATCCACTCCGGAGATTACGAATCTCTCACGCCAGCGCCGATCCGAATCCGGAACGGGAATTCCTTCATGCCTGCATTCACTTCCTGGTTTTCTCTGCCATTATAAAAACGCCGTTCTCAGACAGGAACCTTGCCAGGGCGGGCGGTTGTGTGACAGGACCGAGAGCTGTGAGATCGGAGGAACTTTGGCGCGGGTCGGTTTAAATAACTAGCATTAGCATTAACATAGCCTGGAGTGAGAATTCTGAGAGTATATCGGCCGACGGCCTGTATAGGTCCGGTATACGATATCCTTGCAAGTTCTCCGCCATGGCGGGGAGTCAAGGGGGGGAGGAGAGTATTAGTATGGATGGCATTAAAGATGATGATAATAGTTGGCAGTTTAGGAAAAGGTTTAAAACTACGGTGACGGGAGAAGGGGGGAGAGACAGGGAGAAGTGCTCTTTTGTGGTTGTAAGGTTTGAAAGTGGGGGCATCAAGAATATGGATCCTATAAAACTGACGAATGTGCTTAAGAATCAGGTTGGAACTATAAATAACGCCAGAGTGTTGGATGATGGTAATTTGTTGATTGGGTGTGTTACTGAAGAACAGGTTGCGAAGGCTGAAAGGTTGCAAGTTGTTGGGAAGGCAAAGGTTGTGAAAGTGATAAGGGTTGGTAGTGAAGGGAGTAGAGGGGTGATATATGGAATTCCTGTTTCGATGCAAATGGATGAGTTAGTTAAGAATTTGAAAGAAAGATGTGGAGCCGTTCAGAGTGCAACGCGATTGACCAGGGGAGTTGAAAAAAAGGAGACTGAGTCGGTTCTGATTAAGTTTAGTACTAGAGACATACCCTCTGAACTTTATTTAGGATATTTGAGGTATCGAGTGAGAGAGTTTGTGCATAAGCCTTTGAGATGCTTTAAATGTCAAAAATTCGGCCATACAGCCAAGGTGTGTAAAGGGGTACAAACATGTGCAAAGTGTGGGGGAGCTCATGATTATGGGAAGTGTGATGTTGGAGCGAGACCTAAATGCTGTAATTGCGGAGGAGCGCACAGTGCAGCGTATTGGGGTTGTGAAGTTATGAGAAGAGAGACAGAAATCCATAATGTGAAGTTGAAAAACAAAGTAACTTACGCAGAAGCTGTTAAAAGTGTGGACCAATCTAGAAATAGTGAAAGAACTGTAAGAAGAGACTTAGCTACAAACAGGGAGGTGGGATGTACATCTGTTAAAGTGAAGGAATATGGGTGGAGGGAGAAAAGAGACCTTGTAATATTTATTGCAGGGGTAATAAATGCCACAGCGGAAATGAAATCGAAGACAGACAGGATCCAAATTATTACAAAGGCAGCGGTTCAGCATTTGGGTATGGTGGGATTGAAGTGGGAAGAGGTGAGGGATGGGCTCTGCGTGATGCAGACAAGTCAAGATAGTGTAGGATGATTATTCTGTGTATGATCATTTTACAATGGAATGCAAGGAGTCTGCTGGCAAATGGACAAGAATTTAAAAAGTTTGTGGATGATATGATTATGAAACCGGATATAATATGTATTCAAGAAACATGGCTCCAACCTAGGTTTGATTTTGTTTTAATCAATTATATAGTTGTTAGGAGGGACCGAGTGGGAGGAAGTGGAGGGGGTTGTGCTACCTTTGTGAGACAGGGGATACCATATAGAGTACTGGGTATGGGGATAGAGCAGGAATATGTGGTGGTGGAAATATGGGTGGGTTCAAAGAAAATAGCTGTTATAAATTATTATAACCCTTGCAAACGGTTAGAATTAACTGAACTAGAGAAGATAGAAGGACAGGATAGAGGAAATGTGGTGTGGGCTGGAGATTTCAATGCTCACAGTTCATTGTGGGGTGGGGATAGGTTTGATAGAAATGGTCAGGTAGTCGAGGACTTGCTGAGTGAGAGGGACTTAGTTTGCTTGAATGATGGAAGGGGAACTAGATTTGATGGTAGGACGGGGCGTGAGTCAGTATTAGATCTGACACTTTCATCATCTAGATTGGCCCCAAGGTGTGAGTGGGAAGTACATGGAGTCAGTATAGGGAGTGATCATTACCCTATTATTTGTACTGTGGATATTGATGTTAGACTCAGAACAGGAGTGAGGCCTGGGAGGTGGGTCTTCGGAAAGGCAGATTGGGAGAGGTTTAGGGAATTCAGTGACCTGTTTCTTAGGTCAGTTCCAAATACAGATAGTGTTGAAGGGCATGAAATAGAATTGCGCCAGAGGATTTATATGGCTGCAATGGAAGCAATCCCGAAAAGCTCAGGGAAGCTGGTTAAGAATGCAGTTCCGTGGTGGAATGAAGATTGTGAGATGGCTGTGAAAATCAGGAATAGGGCTTTTAGAAAGGTGAAGCAATCACATAACTTCCAACGCTTTATTGAATATAAGCAGGCGCAGGCAGTTGTCAGGAGGGTCATTAGACAAAGGAAAAGGACTTACTGGAGAGAATATTGTAGCTCAATAGGTAGTAGTGTGGACATAAATGAAGTGTGGGGTATGATTAAGAAAATGGAGGGTAACAGAAGAGAGTGGGGTTATCCTATTCTTTCAGATGGAGACCAGCTGGCTGTGTCTGACATGGAAAAAGCGGAAATGATGGTGAAGACTTTGAGTAAGGTCCATAGTTCTGATAATCTGTCAGAAGAGGAAAGATGCGGGAGAGAAGAGACAATGAATATATTTGGTGGGGTTGTTCAAAAGAAAGAGAAATCAGAGGATAAATATAATGTTCCTTTCACATTGTTGGAGCTTAAAAATGCTTTGGAGAGGTGTGGGAATTCAGCCCCTGGGCAGGATGGAATCTGCTATCGAATGTTAGCTCATTTGAGTGACACAAGTCTGCGAACAGTTTTGAATCTGTACAATAGGGTGTGGGAGGAGGGACACATTCCAGCAGGATGGAAAGAGGCGGTCATTGTGCCTATAAAAAAACCAGGGAAGGATGCTAGTAACCCTGTCAATTACCGGCCTATAGCTTTGACCTCACAGGTAGGTAAGCTGATGGAAAAACTGGTCAATGGACGGCTAAGGCACTTTGTTGAGGAAAAGGGATTGTTGACAAGGTATCAAAGTGGTTTCAGGAAGGGACGGAACACAATTGACTCTATTATATGTCTTGAAGATGAAATCAGAAAAGCTCAGATAAACAGAGAAACTGTAGTGGCAGTGTTTCTGGATGTAGAAAAAGCGTATGATATGCTTTGGGTGGAGGGTCTTTTGATTAAGTTGCACCTGTTGGGTATTGGGGGAAATATTTTTAATTGGGTGATGGATTTTTTGAGAAACAGAAGCATTCAGGTCAAGATAGGGACGGACATATCAAGTCGATGTTTGGTTGAGAATGGAACTCCACAAGGAAGTGTGATCAGTCCTTTATTGTTTAATATAATGATCAATGATATTTTTTCTGATGTTCAGCCTGATATTGGACAGTCCCTGTTTGCAGATGATGGTGGATTGTGGAAGAGGGGGAAAAATATGCGACACATTTTGAAGAAGGTCCAGGAGTCTCTGACTCTTGTAGAGGACTGGGGTAGGAAGTGGGGTTTCAGATTCTCAGTTGAGAAAACAAAAACAATGTTTTTTACAAGGAAGAGGGTCTGTGAAAACCTAAAGTTATATCTTTACAACCGTCCTGTGGAAAGGGTTTCTTGTTTTAAATTTCTAGGAGTGTTCTTTGACACTAGACTTACTTGGAGAGTACATATATCAAAAGTGGTGGATAAATGTAAAAATGTATTGAACCTGATGAGATGTCTTGCTGGAAGGAACTGGGGAGCAGATTTGACCTCTTTAAAATTGATCTATGTTTACCTGATCAGAGCAAGGATGGATTATGGGTGCTTGGTTTATGCATCTGCAGCGACATCTGTACTGGCTAGGCTGGATGTAATCCAAGCGGCTGCATTGAGATTATGTACTGGAGCGGTGCGATCTTCCCCAGTTTGTGCTCTACAGGTTGTGGCAGGAGAAATGCCTCTTGGGCTGAGGAGAAAACAGCTGCAGGCCAATTATTGGATTAATTTGATGGGACAGAGTCCTGGTCACCCTGTTAGAAGAGTGATTGAACCAAGCTGGGAGAGGGAGGTGGTGAATCAGCACAGTTTTGGGTGGACTGTAGAATCTGTTGCCCAGGAGTTGAATATTCTTCAGAGGACCTTTTGCCCAGGAGTATTGTGGCCGTTGATCCCTATGTGGCAGCTGGAGGTCCCAGAGATTGACCTAATATTACTTAAAACTAAGGAGCAAGATCCTGAAGCAGAGTTGGTGTATAGCTTTCATTGCCATGTAAAAGACAAATACCATGATTATGTATTAATATTCACTGATGGATCAAAGGATCAGGATACAGGGGCTACTGGGGCAGCTTTTGTAGTCCAAGGAATGAATGTGCAGGCCTCAAAGAGGACCTCAGATCAGCTGAGTGTGTTTACAGTGGAGTTGTATGCAGTCCTGATGGCTGTGCAGTGGGCTGGACAACTTCAGAATAGGAAGGTGCTGATATGCAGTGACTCTGTGTCGGCTATCAGGAGTCTTGGGAAGGGAATGTCCAAGAGGCGACAAGACATAGTATATGACATCCTTTTGACAATTAGAGATGTGGGAAGATATGGAGTGACAGTGGCATTTTTATGGATACCTGCTCATGTGGGAATCAAGTTCAATGAAAAGGTGGATACACTGGCTAAGGAGGCGACTCGACGGGAAACAGTTGATGTTAGTCTGTCCTTATCAAAGTCTGAAGGCAAATCTATTGTGTGGCAGCAATCTCTTTTGAGATGGCAACATCTTTGGGAACAAGATATAAAGGGCAGGCATCTATTCTCAATAAATAGTCGTGTTGCTGACTCAGTTAATGTTTGCGGAAGTGGTAAACGTAAGGAAGATGTCATTATTACTAGATTGAGAATAGGTCATACGTGTCTGAATGGCTCATTATTTATTATAGGGAAACATCCGGATGGGCTATGCTCTTGCCAGCAGATGGAGACAGTTCAACATGTTTTATTGTCTTGCAGGAACTATGATTGCCATAGAAAAGTATTGATCAATTCCTTGAGGCAGAGTGGCATGAAAGAGATATCATTGGAAAGTGTACTGAACATGGGGACAAATGTGAAGGGCAAACGGCATTTGATCAAGTTTTTACGAGATACTGGTTTATATAACAGAATTTAGTTCTTTGACCGATTAATACTGTAGGTGGCAGCAATGCAACATATTGGATGCCAGCTGCCGTAAAACTCCAAAGAAGAAGAAGAAGAAGGAACCTTGCCAGAAGGTCTTGCTTTGCTTCTAGCTGTTTTTGTGCCTCTGTTATGGTTCATGGTTGTTTGCGCAAGCTCATTTTTCTATTTCATGGTTTTTGCACTAAGGGTTTATTTCTAGTTCATAGTTTTTTGCACTAGGATTTTTTTTTCCCCTTGTTTTTGGTTTCTTGTCTTAGCATTTTTTTGTCCTTGCCTGTTTCATGTTTTTGTCTAGTTTTCTGTCTCTTGTTATCTGGATTATTTTTGCCGTTTGTTTTTGTCCTATTTGTTTACCCTTGGGGGCGGCATGATGGTGTAGTGGTTAGCGCTGTCGCCTCACAGCAAGAATGTTCGGGTTCGAGCCCCGTGGCTGGCGAGGGCCTTTCTGTGTGGAGTTTGCATGTTCTCCCCGTGTCCGCGTGGGTTTCCTCCGGGTGCTCCGATTTCCCCCACAGTCCAAAGACATGCAGGTTAGGTTAACTGGTGACTCTAAATTGACCGTAGGTGTGAATGTGAGTGTGAATGGTTGTCTGTGTCAGCCCTGTGATGATCTGGTGACTTGTCCAGGGTGTACCCCGCCTTTCGCCCATAGTCAGCTGGGATAGGCTCCAGCTTGCCTGCGACCCTGTAGAACAGGATAAAGCGACTAGAGATAATGAGATGTTTACCCTTGTACCACGCCCTTTTCCCTGGATTAAAACACTCCTATTTATTTGATTACTGTCTGTGTTCTGCTCTTGGATCCTACTCACCACATCTCACCGCCCATAACAATAACGACACATAGCGAGAAAAGTACTTGGAAAACACTAAGGACAGCTGAGAGGGATACACAAACCTTTCATGAAGTGATCACTGCAAACTCGAGCATGCTTCGATTTCAGTGAGAGGTTCAAAAGCCACCTTTCTCGATGTCTTTTTGTGAAATCCTGTGTTCGTTCACCCTTTTTTATTAGTTCACGGGGAACCCTGAAGAAACTTTTCAGTTTCACGGTTTGATCGATTCGAACCTAAAACAACGCAAGCGTAAGGCATTTTTCATGCAAACAATGTACCTTCTCCATAAAAACGCTTTGTCAACTGAGCTGTGGTAGACCACCAGCTAAAGTTTTGAATAACTAATGAGGCAGATGTGACGTCACGTGAAACCCAGCAAGGTAACATATTAGATGGAGAGAATTAATGTAAACGACTGTGATAGCTGCTGCTATAGAAAGCGAGCCAACACTTTCTGATCAGATTCAAGAATTTGACATCTGTGGTGTTAGTGTGGCATCACTTAGCATTTTAGCTCGGAGAATTTCTATCTTCAATCCAACCAGGTGCTAAAATGGGGTTGGATAGCTGTCATAGCTCTCACCGTGTACATCTGGGTGTCGAATGTGTTGCTGTAAAACCAACCAGTTCCTGAGTCCAAGGAAGCCCAAGTACAATATCAGATTCATTATCTCATTCTCATGGATGTCTCAATTACTATAATTCTAGCTATAATTTTCATGTTTGTAAACAAACCCCAAATGGACAAAAATAAAATCCACCTTCCTCCCATAGCTGAAAGACATGCAACTAAATATTATTTAATTAGACTATACAGTGCCTTGAAAAAGTATTCATACTCCTTGAACTTTTCCACATTTTTCCACCTTACAACCACGAACTTAAAAGTTTTTTTTATTGAGATTTTATGTGATTGACCAACACAGAGTAGCACATTATTGTGAAGTGAAATGAAAATGATAGTCTTCAAAATTTTAAACAAATAAAAATCTGAAAAATGTGGTGTGCATTAGTATTCAGCCCCCTGCACTCTGATACCTCTAAATACAATCCAGCGCAATCAATTGCCTTCAGAAGTCATCTAATTAGTTAATAGAGTCCTACTGTGTGTAATTTACTCTCAGCATAAATACACTTGTTCTGTGAAGGCCTCAGTGGTTTGTTAGAGAACACTGAAGAACAAACAGCATCATGAAGACCAAAGAACTCACCAGACAGGTCAGGGATAAAGTTCTGGAGAAGTTTAAAGCAGGGTTAGGTTATAAAAAAAATATCCCAAGCTCTGAACATCTCAAGAAGCACTGTTCAATCCATCATTCAAAAATGGAAAAAGCATGGCACAACTGCAAACCTACCAAGACATGGCCATCCACCTAAACTGACAGAGTGAGCAAGGAGAGCACTGGTCAGAGAAGCAGCCAAGAGGCCCATGATCACTCTGGAGGAGCTGCAGAAATCCACAGCTCAGGTGGGAGAATCTGTGTACAGGACAACTATAAGTTGTACACTCCACAAATCTGGCCTTTTTGGAAGAGTGGCAAGAAGAAAGCCATTGTTGAAAGACAGGCATAAGAAGTCCCGTTTGCAGTTTGCCAGAAGCCATGTAGGGGACACAGCAAACATGTGGAAGAAGGTGCTTTGGTCAGATGAGACCAAAGTTGAACTTTTTGGCCTAAATGCAAAGCGCTATGTGTGGCGGAAAACCAACGCTGCTCATCACCCTGCACACACCATCCCCACTGTGAAACATGGTGGTTGCAGCATCATGCTATGGGGATGCTTTTCTTCAGCAGGGACAAGGAAGCTGGTCAGAGTTGATGGGAAGATGGATGGAGCTAAATACAGGGCAATCCTGGAAGAAAACCTGTTGGAGGCTGCAAAAGACTTGAGACTGGGAAGGAGATTCACCTTCCAGCAGGACAATGACCCTAAACATACAGTCAGAGCTACAATGGAATGGTTTAGATCAAAGAATATTCATGTGTTAGAATGGCCCAGTCAAAGTCCAGACCTAAATCCCATTGAGCATCTGTGGCAAGACTTGAAATTTGCTGTTCACAGACGCTCTCCATCCAATCTGGCTGAGCTTGAGCTATTTTGCAAAGAAGAATGGGCAAAAAATTCAGTGTCTAGATGTGCAAAGCTGGTAGAGACATACCACAAAAGACTTGCAGCTGTAATTGCAGCAAAAGGTGGCTCTACAAAGTATTGACGCAGGGGGGCTGAATACTAATGCACATCACATTTTTCAGATTTTTATTTGTTTAAAATTTTGAAGAACATTTATCATTTTCGTTTCACTTCACAATTATGTGCTACTCTGTGTTGGTCTATCACATAAAATCTCAATAAAAAAACTTTTAAGTTCGTGGTTGTAAGGTGGAAAAATGTGAAAAAGTTCAAGGGGTATGAATACTTTTTCAAGGCACTGTATTGCACTGTTGCAGTGCTAACAATAAAATGCCTGCTTTTTGTTTGTTTGTTTTTTAAATTCAGTTCAGTTTTGTGATTTTCTTTCTCTAACCAGGAAGAATTTACATCGCTTTTGCCTACTGTTGTAGTCAAGACCACCTAAACTGAGACCAAATCATGACCAAGACCAGAGTGTGCCAAGACCAAGGCAGGGCAAGACTGAGTCAAGACTAGTGGATGTGAAGGGGGTGGGGAGGGGTGACGGCCATTAACAGTAACGAAAATTTCAAATTTGAAGAGTCATGTTACTGGTTGAATTTGAAGCAGGAAGTTTTACATCCAATCACAGAATTGCTGTTAAATAAATCAGACAATGCACAGGAAATTTTGTGAAATCCTCACAGCTGTTGTCTTGAAATGAAATCCAAAGTCCAAAGTCCTCTTTGTCCGAGGTTGAGAGAAGACGGAGTAAAAATGCAGTCGATTCTGAGACGTTTAAAAAGTACTACAACACTACTTTAACCAAACACCAGCACGCACATTTTATGTCTAACTGAATGGGACTTGAGTGCAAGGTTGTGTGGAATGTGAAGTTTTTAAAACGCACTCCTGGTGATGTTTTTGCTCACAGTGGAGCTCTCAAAGTGAAAAAAAACCCCACAAAAATGAAACTTTTCAGAAAAGCACTAAGCAACATCAAGCACTTTTTTAACCCCCATGGCCGAAATAATTAGTCGTTAGTGAGAGAATCTGAGATTTACTGTACAACATGTTGAGTCGAAAATATTGTCTTGTCAAAAGTCCAATGTTGAAATATATATAAAAGTATATTAAAGAAAAAAGAATAATAAAGTGTATTTTTTGGACATTTTCCACAATGTGACATGACCACCCATTTTAACTGTAGCAGCATGTAATCAAGTCACACAAGCAAATCACATTCTCTTGATTTTCTGCCTCCAAAGCTACAGTGAAGGCAAACAACCTCCTCATCACTGGAGTTCCACTAATCTTTATTTTATCTGCTTTACGGATACAATATATGGCCAAAAGTTTGTGGACACCTGACAATCACACTCGTACAGTAGGTGTGCTTGTTGAATGTCCCATTCAAACTTGATGCCCCTTTCTTGTTATAATAACCCCCACTTTCTCGGAAAAGCTGCTAGGATTTGTGTGCATTCAGTCATAAAAGCATTAAAGCTAGATGGCCTTTCGATTTCATAAAATCAGTAAAATTTAATTCCCTGTGAAATTTGGTCATTGTGATATGTTATTTACCAGCTGGGAGGTCCGTATCCTGAAATACTGTGACCGAGGTCTTGAAAGTACTGAGCGACGCCCTCTGGGCCGAGGTCAGTATTTAAGGCCGAGGTCACAGTATTTCACCATACGGACCGACCTTAAGTTGGTAAATAATATATTTATTTTTTTCTTTACCAAATTCTAACAGAAAACGAGAGCGCCCAAAAGGGAAAACCGAGTCACCATTTTGAATCCTCATTCACGGCTGTAATGCAAATGGCTTCCTCCTCGGTATACAAGTGCACTTCCATGGCAAGAAAAAAAAACTACATTTTGCCGCCTATGTAGTCCCCTATTTATACAAATAGGAGTCATTCAGGGTTCAGCCATGTTTTTGCTCGGCGTTAGCAAGTTACAGGTTTTTAGCTTTCTCCTGAAATGTTTTCTTTTATTTCTTCTTCCTCAGGGTAGTAAAACTCGCTTTCACTGTGAACACTGTCGTTATTGCTATCCATGCTGTAAAATTAATGCTATTCTCCTGAGAAATGCGAAAATAAATGTTGGCAAAAATTGCTATGATGTTTGTTGCTGTTGTGAACGAGCGAGTCTCCAGAGGTCCGTAACCGGGGTCCGTAACTGGGGTCCGTACCATAGGATACGGACCCGCTCGCCAGCCAATCGGAGCGCAGGATTTGATGGAACCCGGACCGCGAAAAAAATAAATGTTTATTTCTGTAATATCTCACAAAATATCAGGCCATTCTGTGGCTGGGAAGTTATTTAATTTGAGCTGATTCCCGAGCAAATAATATGCATGAAATCGCTCGCTTTGCGCAGTCAAGCAGACAGAGGAAGTCCATGTGCGCATGCGCAGGTTTACCTTTGACCGTGCACTGACAGTTACATCATTCTGTTGCTAAACGAACAGCTGATCACACCGAGGTGCTCGCTGACCCCTGATATTTATTAGTTTAGTCCTGTGTTTCCTTTCCTTTGCAACATAACGTCTTTTTTTCTCGCTTTCCTGTAGTTGGTCTTTCATGTTTTATTCACACTTACGTCCTCAATTTTTCTCTCTGGTTTCAAATTTGTATCCCACAATGCCTTGTGTGAACGGGGAAAGCCCACCACGTGATGCATGACGTAGTATCTTGAATTAGGTCATGGTGAAGCAGGAAAAAATAGCGGAGAATTTAGGGCCATGTAGCCTTAAATTCATTAATTGTTCTATTAAAAAAAACCTAATAAAATTGGAAGTCTGTGATTCGAATTCAGTAGCTTTTGGTCCACTAAACAAAAATAATTGGGTGTCAGGGAAAATTCTTTTTATGACCTACACTTGAAAAATCTGAAAGGCAGTTGAGCTTTAATGAAGTCGGGCAGTGACGTTGTCCGAGGAGGCCTGGTGTGCAGTCAACATTCCAGTTCACCAGAGGTGTTCAGTGGGATTGAGGTCAGTGCAGGTCACACAGTTCCACACCAGCTTTGGCAAAACATGTCTTCACTTTGTGCATAGGGTCATTGTGTTGCTGGAACATGTATGGACCCCAGTGAAGGGAAATCGTAATGCAACAGCATGCAATGGCATTCTAGATAAATCTGTGTATTCAGCCCCTCTAGTACCAGTCAAAAGTTTGTAAAACTTTGTAAAACCTACTCATTCATAGGTTTTTCTGCATTTTGACTATTTTCCACATTGGAGAACAATACTGAAGACATCAAAACTATGAAATGTCATATGAAACATATATGGAATTGTGTAGTAAAAAAACAAAACAAAATCTCATCTCATCTCATTATCTCTAGCCACTTTATCCTGTTCCACAGGGTCGCAGGCGAGCTGGAGCCTATCCCAGCTGACTATGGGCGAAAGACGGGGTACACCCTGGACAAGTCGCCAGGTCATCACAGGGCTGACACATAGACACAGACAACCATTCACACTCACATTCACACCTACGGTCAATTTAGAGTCACCAGTTAACCTAACCTGCATGTCTTTGGACTGTGGGGGAAACCGGAGCACCCGGAGGAAACCCACGCGGACACGGGGAGAACATGCAAACTCCACACAGAAAGGCCCTCGCCGGCCACGGGGCTCGAACCTGGACCTTCTTGCTATGAGGCGACAGCGCTAACCACTACACCACTGTGCCGCCCACAAAACAAAATATGTTTTATATTTTAGATTCTTCAATGTAGCCAGCGTTTACCTTGATGACACTTTGCACACTATTGGCATTCTCTTAACCAGCTTCATGAGGTAGTCACCTGGAATGCTTTTCAATTAACAGGTATGCTTCGTCAAAAGTCAATTAGTGCAATTTCTTGCCTTCTTAATGCATTTGAGACCAACGGTAAATAGTAAATAATAAAAATACAGTAAATAGCCCGATTCCACACAACTGTAGTAATCCATATTATGTTAAAAACCGCTCAACTAAGTAGAGATGAAGTGTCTTTTAATGAATAAAAATAAAGAAAAACCATTGAATTAGAAGGTGTGTCCAAACTTTTGACTGGTACTGTGTGTGTGTGTGTGTGTGTGTGTGTGTGTGTGTGTGTGTGTGTGTGTTGGTCCATATGCTTTTGACCAGACAGTGTAATTTGAAAAATAAATATATATCTCGCGCCTAGCAAGCTCGTCTGGTTAGTTCGCTAATACTGATGTAGGATACATTGTTATGGTTACTGTGTGCACATCATATGAGCCTTTTTTCCCCCTCCATATCAGCATAAAAAGCACCCAGGCCAGAAATCTTTCTTTGACAACACCAATTCCAAAAAAGTTGGGACACTGTGTAAACTGTAAATAAAAACAGAATACGATAATTTGCAAAATTATAGAAACTCTGTATTTCATGAAAAATAGTATAAAGACAACATATCAAATATTGAAACTGAGAAATTTTATTGTTTAAAAAAAGTGCTCATTTTGAATTCTATGTCAGCAACAAGTTTCAGAAAAGTTGGGACGGGCAACAAAAGGCTGAAAAAGTTGTGTAATGCTAAAAAAAACCCAAACAAACCCTAATTTAGTTAATTGGCAACAGGTCAGTAATATGGTTGGGTATAAAAAGAGCATCCCAGAGAGGTTGAGTCTCTCAGAAGTAAAGATGGGGAGGGGTTCACCGCTCTGTGAAAGACTGCATGGGCAAACAATGCAACAAATTAAGAATAATGTTCCTCAATGTAAAATTGCAAAGAATCTAGGGATCACATCATCTATGGTACACAATATCATGAAAAGATTCAGGGAATCTGGAGAAATCTCTGTATGCAAGAGACAAGGCTGAAAACTGACATTGGATGCCTGTGATCTTCAGGCCCTCAGGCGACACTGCATTAAAAGCAGACGTGTCTGTAGTGGAAATCACTGTATGGGCTCAGGAACACTTCAGAAAACCGTCTGTGAAAACAGTTCATTACTGCATCCACAAATGCAAGTTAAAACCAGATATAAACAATATCCAGAAACACTGCTACCTTCTCTGGGCCCGAGCTCCTTTACAATGGACTGAGGCGAAGTGGAAAATTGTCCCAAGGTCTGACGAATCAAAAGTAGAAATTCTTTTTAGAAATCAGGGACACCATGTCCTCCAGGCTAAAGAGGAGAGGGACCATCCGGCTTATTATCAGTGCACAGTTCAAAAGCCAGCATCTGTGATGGTAGCTTGCACATCTGGGAAGGCATCATTAATGCTGAATGATATATACACATTTCATGCTGCCATCCAGACAAAATCTCCTTCAGGAAAGGCCTTCCTTCTTTCAGCAAGACAATGCCAAACTGCTTTCTGCATATATTAAAACTGCATGGCTCCATCGTAAAAGAGTCTGAGTGCTAAACTGGCCTGCCTGCAGTCCAGACCTGTCTCCCATTTAAAACATTTGGTGCATTATGAAGTGCAAAATATGACAAAGGAGACCCCGAACTGTTGAGCAACTGAAATTGTATATCAGGCAAGAATGGGACAACATTTCTCTTTCAAAACTACAGCAATTGGTCTCGTCTGTTCCCAAACGTTTACAGAGTGCTGTTAAAAGTAGAGGTGATGCAACACAGTGGGAAACATGCCCCTGTCCCAACTTTTTTGAAACGTGTTGCTGACATCAAATTCAAAATGAGCATATATTTTTCAAAAAACAATAACATTTCTCAGTTTCAACATTTGATATGTTCTCTTTGTACTATTTTCAATGAAATATAAGGTTTCCATGATTTGCAAATTATCGCATTCTGTTTTTATTTACAGTTTACACAGCGTCCCAACTTTTTTGGAATTGGGGTTGTAAAAAAACACCAAGTGTGAAAGCAACCTAACATTATGGTGTGACTTATTATGTGGAAGATATGGTAATATACTGTACTTTCATATTTCTAACAATGGAAAAAAAAAACTTTCAGGCCACATACCATCACCGATGTCATCATATATGTCATTATCTCTGTTGGAGCAGAAGAAACATTAATTTTTTTATTTTTGTTTTCTGTGCATAGACACCAACAAATATTTTTTAGATAAAAATGCTTCAAAGCAGAACTCACTCAGTCTGGATGTTACTGTACGAGACATATCCGACTGAAAACAGAATGGTGTACAGGGTTAGTTTATTTCATCCATTCATTTGTTCAGATGTGGAGATTGAGAGATGAGCTCACTCACATTTTCCCTCCTTGTTCCTGCAGATGAGTTTGTCATTGTCCAAGTTGCTGATGACGTCCAGGATGTCACCGGCCTGCACAGTTAGATCCTTTCCACTGCCTTTCTTATTACTGATTACAGTCACTTGATACAGAACCTGGATCTCGCCGTCAAACTGCAAAAATACAACAGATCCTTACAACAACATGTGCAAAAGTCTGAACTTATTACTGAACTTATTACTAAGCATACTTATGGAATCAAAGTGACATTAAACTCGCATTAAAATATCTCAAGCTGACTTACGTTTGAGATTTTATTTTATACCACAGTGCTGTAGAATTCTGGATTCTTATTAGAAGTGGTTGATTAATTTCCTATAACAATAGCTCTGACAATGGTGCAGCTGCAAATCCCAGATTTATATTAATACGCTTGTTCTAATATGTTATAATTTCTATAGTAACAGCTCATTTCCACAGACTGGTGTGGAGGTCGAGCTAAAAAAGTTTAACCATTGGTATGTTGAAGTTTTCTGTCATCCATCCATCCAGTCTCCGTAACTACTTATCGCAGGCAAGCTGGAGCCTGTCCCAGCTGACTATGGGCGAGAGGCAGGTTACACCTTGGACAAGTCACCAGGTTATCACAGGGCTGACATAGAGACAAACAACCATTCACACCTACGGTCAGTTTAGAGCCACCAATTAACCTAACCTGCATGTCTTTGGGGGAAACCGGAGCACCCGGAGGAAACCCACGCAGACACAGGGAGAACATGCAAACTCCACACGGAAAGGCCCCTGTCGGCCACTGGGCTCAAACCCAGAACCTTCTTGCTGTGAGGCGATAGTGCTAACCACTACACTACCATGCCAGTTTTCTGTCAGAAGACGCTTAAGATGTTTATTTAGTGTCAGAAGTTTGTCAGAGTAAGCTAGAACGTTAAGTTTTCAGGCACAGGGAAGTCTTCAGGACAGAGGAGTTAAGGCTTTGTGGTTTCTCTGTCTATTTAACTTCAAGAAAGAGAAAGAGAGAGACTGGTGAGGAAATGACTGTTTATAGGATAGGGGCTAACAGGAACTAACTTGTTTCATGCCCGTAAATCTGAATTGCTGGTAGGAACTAAACTTGCGAGTGGGAAGTGAAGAAATATCAGACCACTTGCACCATAGGATTAGACCACTGAATTGTTTGAGCCAGTTGAGCTGCTGTTATAAAAGGAATGCGTTGGTTGGTTGGTTGGTTATTTACATCTTTTTCCCATCTCTATATAGCATCAACGTGGATAGAGTTGAGCAGGTAGGATTAAGGCCCCAACAGCACTACAGTGCCTTAACCACTGAGCCATCACTGCCTCTTTAAAAGGACTACAGTGCTGGTAATATGTGCCCAGTACCAAACAACAGAGTGATTACTAACTTATCGATATACTCTGATGGTTCAGTGATTCCAAACACACTGTACACAGTACCTTAAACTTCTTTCTGAATTCCTTCTCCTCTTTTTCAAATTTCTTCTGCTTCTTTGGGTCATCTGTCTTAGCTTCAGGTTTCGGCAGCTTCAGTTTGGAAGGAGGCATGCTGAAAAACAATCATCAATATGGGAGCATGTGTGAAGGTGTAGACATGTTTTGTTTTGCATATTAGCCAGGTATTAAGCCTTTTCTGTCAAGGGTTGTCATGGTGTGACGGCGTACCTGCTCAGAGGCTGTGGTGTGTCGACATCATCATAAATTTCGTCAGCTGTTGAAGATAAAACACACACATTCAGTCCCACTTTAACAAATGATTATTAAGTTGTAAACTGTGACTAAAATCTTATTTAGGCTGTGGAGTAACATTATGAGGGACTCTCAATTCAAACAGTCACTTTGTACCGAAAGGATATTCAGCTTCATTATCAGGAAACTTGCTTGGTCAGGCCTTCATCCTCTTTAAGGTGGGTCTGCCTGCTTGCTACAGGTCAGGTCATGTTTAATGGTACTGCCTCCATCTTTCCCTGTCCTCTGCATAATGCCTAACCAGCTCCAAGTCACACCCCTCTCCCAAAAATAATGCCACGCCTGATCGTAGAGTTTGCATCAGATTTGTCCATGGGTGGCCAACACTCCAACGACTGTGGGCAGGCACCCAGTCAAGTAGGTGTCTAGGTAATCTGCTTTCCATAAGACGTGGCCAAAGTAGCGGACTCAACTGAAACTTATTAAGGTGCTGATGGGGATCAGGACACTTTGTCCAATGACCATTTTGTCCAATAGCTGAGACATTTCGTCCAAAGGCTTTTTCATACGCGCTATCAGTTATTTTATATGTGCGACAAGATTGAGATATAAACAAACCATAATGTTTATTAACAATTGTGAAAACACAGGCAAACAATCCAAAACAGCTGGCAATCTCATAAACATGAAACTAGTAAAAGGTCGGGCAAGACACAAACAGGCTAAATCAGACAAAGACCAAAACAGAAACTAAGAACAGGAAACAGGATCGGAAACCCAGGGAATCTACACAGGAGAATAAGGCTCGGTAATGCACACTGATGTGGTGTAATACTCTGCACTGCACGTGCATTTTCTTAGTCTTCATATAGGCACGCTGATGCCACTTGATCATGTGCAGGTGAGCCTCATTAACAGTGTGGGTGCACTCCGGACTGCGCGAGCGCTGAGCGGACTCTCGCACGCGCGCTGTTAATGAGGCTCACCTGCACATGATCAAGAGGCATCAGCATCGCCTATATGAAGACTGAGAAAATGAACGTTTTCTCATGTCTGGAGATCATATCGCATATCTCGCACTTGCCAAGGATATCTGGCAAGTGTGAGTATAGATTTTCTATGTAATTTGGTCGAATAAAAACAATCTCTCCCCACAAGCGGCCCCAGCCAAACGCGCCTGAAGTTGACACTCACTGATTCCCATCATTTCTGGTTTAGTTTTCATTTTGCAAAAATGTCTTTTGCTTCGGTCAAATTCCATTGAGAATTCCTCCTTTTTTCAAACAAACAAATACCTGAAATATAAAATAATTAATCAAATCAATCAGAGTCCTTCCCACACCAGGTGGCACATAGGGCGGCGCCGATCTCCGTTTCCGTAGCCCTCGGCCTCTCGCCTATTACATAGCTAGGGTTACAGTGGGGGGCTAGTCGTCTGGTAACCGCGAGAGTTTGACTTCCCACTCGCATCTGTATTGCGGCGTGCCTTGCCAGACGGCAGTAGGTACCATTTTTATGATGGTCTTTGGTATGACCCGACCGTGAGTAGAACTCGCGATCTCCCGATCGAGAGGCAGACACGCTAACCACTAGGCAAAATGACCTGTATCATGCTGATGTTACAACAGCCTATTGTTGTTTGTACCAAGAAATGTGTTATTTATTTGAATAAACTTCAAAACTTCATGACTTAATTTGGCTTTTTTAAATTGGTCCATCTCGCTCATCCCTAAATACACATCGGTTTTTGGTCCATATTAAGCTTGGCATCTTCGCAGCAATTTTTTTGACATCCCCAAAAGATTTCTCTTCATTTTGAATCTAGACGTCTCCATTAACATTTCTTATTATTATTATTATCCTTTTTACGTCTGTTTGAAACACTACTAGTGCATCAGACGGTGCATGTGAGTTTGTAGCCTCCTCCTCCAATAGTCTCTATCTAGAGCATCACTGGCCAAAAGGCCCCAGTCCTTCAAATCGGCAACCACTAACTCCTTCCATGACCTTCTTGGTCAACCCTTCTTCCGTTTCCCAGCCACTTGCAGGTTTGTGATGTCTTTGATGGTTTGGGAGCTGCGATAGACGTGGCCAAACCATCGAAGGTGCCTGTATCTGGTCTCCGAGAAGAGATCAGCCAGGCCCAACTTCTGGCGAAGGTCTTCAGTACTGGTGTTGACACCCGGCTTAATGTGGCACATCCAACGCAGCATAGCTCTTTCATTATGCTCCAGGTGCCTGAGATCCTCCTTTTTAATAGGCCAGCACTCACAGGCATATAGCATTGCGCTACGAATGTAGGAGTTGTAGACTCTGCCACGAATGCTCCAAGATACACTCCTAGATGACAGGAGGGGCAGGAGCTCTCTGAATTTCTTCCAGGCTGACCTAGTTCGTGTTATAGTGGCAAGCTCACAGCCACCGCCAGCACATAGGTTGTCACCAAGGTAACAGAAAGAGTCAACAGTATCAAGCTCATGAGTGCCAAAAGCCACCTGATTGCATTGCTTGCCGACAATGGGACGTGCGAGACCAAGGCAACGGTCACATCTGAAATTGGGAACAGCAGATAGCCTACCATGTATGTTTGTGCATTTCTTGTGTACCCAGTGCTTGCAATCATTACAGAAGATGGAGTTACGGCCAGCACCTTTGTGCAGACACCACAGGGATATTTACCAGAGTCCCTCAAGGTGTTAAGGTTAGGGCCAGATATCATCACCTTTGTTTTCTTCATATTGACTCTCAGTCCTCTGGACTCCAAGCCACTTTTCCACAGAAGAAACTTATCAGTGAGCTCATCAAGGGACTCAGCAGCGATCACCAGGTCGTCAGCATAGAGTAGCTCCTAAGGTGTACCGGTTGAAAAATCACGGGATAAGGCTTCCAGTATGATGACAAAAAGAAATGGACTGAGGACGGATCCTTGATGCACGCCAACATTGACATCGAAGTTTTCACTGAAGGAATTGTTTATCCGAACCTTCCTCGTTGCATGCCAGTACATAGCCTGGACTGTTCTCACGATCCATTCTGGGATGCCAATGCGTCTCATGGCCCACCATAGCATGTCATGAGGCATGTGATCAAATGCCTTTTCCAGATCCACAAACGCAAAATATATGTTACGCTCCTTAGCCTAATACTTTTCCTGCAACTGCCTTACAATGAAGATGGCATCGCTCATTCCTTTGCCTGGCACAAAACCAAACTGAAACTCAGAGATAACTGCAATTTCTCTTAACACTTTATCTAGCACTCTTTCAATAATATTCAGACAATGTTCAGTCATCTTCAGGCCTCTGTAGTTGCCTCTATCTGTTGTATCTCCCTTGCCTTTGTACAGATTGATGATGAAACTGTTGTCCCAGTCTGTGGGAATATGACCTTCAGCGATGATGGCATTTGCAAGCTTGGTTAACATGGGGCAGCTAACAGCAATGGACGCTTTGAACGTCAGCCACAATACCACTTGGGCCAGGGGATTTTCCAGACTTCATTTTGGTGATTGCCTCAGCCATCATGACAGCTGTCATGAGGATGGGGGGGCCAGCAACAGGTTCAGCAACAGGAAGGTCTTCAGCACTCCAGGGGAATTCTTCATTGAGCAGACGTTCGTAATGCTCTTTCCAAGCCTTCTTCTTTTGTTCATCACTGAGACACAGATTGCCTTCATCATCTCTGATGCAGTTCTCGCCCACTATATCAAATTGTTCTCTTTTCATCTGTTTGGCCACACGGAATACATCTATGTCACAAAACCGTTTTTCCTCTACTCTCTTTTTTGCTTCAAAGACTGCACGTTTGGCTGTGTGCTTGGCTGCAAGGTAATCTTCTTTACTCCCACCTTTCTTCCAGGCCTTCCAAAGGCGCCTTTTTTCATACACGGCATGGTTGACTGACTCATCCCACCACCAGGTTTCCCTCCTTCTGATTCTCTTCTTTGTAACACCACACACTTCATAAGCTGCTTTCAACAGACTATTTTTCAGGAGCTGCCAGCTTTCTTCAACAGTGGACACGTTGTTGTTGTTGGATAGCTCAGCTTCAACAGCTTCCGAGAAACTCTTCTTTATCTCAGGGTCTCTTAGCTTCCAGGTGCAAAGTTTAGGGGTAAAGGATTGCTTACGGGGCTTGGTAGATTTGAGAGAGAGGTCACAGACAAGTAACTTGTGCTGCATGACACATTCCTCACCAGGAATTACTTTGGTGTTGGTGACAAGTCCAAACTTGCTCTGTTTCACAAGAATATAATCAACTTGGCTAGAGGATCCTCCAGATTGGTATGTAATCAAATGATTAACTTTCTTCTTAAAGAAGGAGTTGCAAATGGCAAGATCGTTAGCCATAGAGAATTCCAACAGCCTCTCGCCCTCAGGGTTGCGATCACTGTAACCAAACTCGCCATGAATACCTTCATAACCTGCAGACTTTTCTCCTATGTGACCATTGAAGTCGCCGCATAACAGCAGGGTGTCTGAGCTTTCAATTTTTGATACAGTGAACTGTAAGAGGTCATAAAAGGCATCCTTGATGTTATCGTCCAGTCCCACTTGAGGAGCGTACACAGAGAGGATTGTAAGAATGGTCAAACCAACGTTGATCTTGATTAAACATATCCTGCCTGAAATACGCTTGATATCCAATACGTTCTCCACCCACTTTTCAGCAACAAGAATTCCAACGCCACCTGTGCCATTTTGGTTGCCCATCCAGAAGAATTTATATCTTAAATCCTTCCATTAACCATGCGAGCAGAACCACCTCTCCGTCTAGTCTCCTGGAGGCAGCAAATATCAATCTTTCTTTTAGAGATGGTTTCAACCACTTCGCTACTTCTTCCTTGCATAGTACCAACATTCAGGGATGACACACGAAACTTTTGACATGGTCGCTTGATGTCGATCTGGGGGTGCCCACGCCTGACACCCACCCTACCGTTGGTGACACTTCTATTTCCAGAAGTCCCACTCTTGATACCATTACTACTACAAACTTCCATGACTTTATTTGACAAAGCATCTTATTCACACCCTTTGAACAGCTTTTTCCTGAATGATCTCTTAATTATAATATTGATCTATATTGAGTTATATTGTGTTTGAGCTCAAGCAGAGTAAGACAAATGACTGTGTGACCATGAGAAAGGCCATGGAGTGTTTTCCTTTCAGGAAGCACAATAGAGAAGCTATAGCTTAGCTCTACCGTGTCCATTACCTTAATTACCAGATCATTAATTCATGAAATTAGTATGGAATACTGGTAAGTTCCCATGTTACTTTTTTAACGTTTGTCATTCTCCTTATCAGTTATACAGTATATTGTCACTATAATATTCAATAGTGACAACACGAACACAACATGGAAGTGTTATTGCACCATAAAAATCAGAGCCTATCAGGCTGTAATATGCAAACGTATGTTTATCAGGAGAATCATCTGCAGCTCTGCGTGTTTGTGTCCAGTGACTGCTGAAGTTCAACAAAGTTTGTGTAGCTTTAATATGAAATACTTCATTAAGTGTTTTACTCAAATGTGTATTATGAATGGAATGTTATCCAGGTGGATGCGCTGTGTGATGGTCTATGGTCTGTATGTGGGGTTTAACCCTATAAGTACAGTGTGGATGCTTTACCTGGATTATCCTCTGGACTGAACTGTGGAGGAGGAGGAACCCTAAAAATACACAAATGTTCACATTATGACCAGACCAAGGGCAATATACAGGCAGGTTCAAAAGTCTGAGTGCACTTTGAGATTTTATTTTAACAAAACAAAACACACACACACCACTTAAAGGGTACCCGCAGCGAAAAATAAACATAGGCTAATATACATATTACGCATTTTGCACAAGTGCACTTTGATTACCCTGTATTGTCACACTGTGTTGCATAACGCAGTGCTTTCAAATTCTTTTGTATTCCTGCTCACTCAAGTGCGCAGCCATATTGCCATTTTGTGGGTGGTGTCAAAGGTCAGAATGACGTAGTATCAGTCAGTCAAATTATTCTAATTATTTGTGAATATTGAATATTTACAAATATGGATAGATACCTACATATTTATAAAGACAGACAGCCATACACAAAACAAAGTGGCCGGACACTCACTTGTAATGAAGACCAGATAAGTCTAAATATTTTATTTGATCAATTTTATCAGCAATCACAAAATCCTTTTATTATGTCCTAGTTTCCTTCTAGTTCATGCCATATTTTATTTTGTATATCTCCTGTACATCATATTATTTTCCTCTTTTGTTTATACCCCCTTTTTTTGCCACTTGATGTACTTGGACCACAGTGGAAATAAGTGTTTACACTTTTTTGTGCTATCCATGTATTTTAATGTGCACTATACTTGTATTTTGTACATTATTTACTACAACCCCGATTCCAAAAAAGTTGGGACAAAGTACAAATTGTAAATAAAAACGGAATGCAATAATTTACAAATCTCAAAAACTGATATTGTATTCACAATAGAACATAGACAACATATCAAATGTCGAAAGTGAGACATTTTGAAATTTCATGCCAAATATTGGCTCATTTGAAATTTCATGACAGCAACACGTCTCAAAAAAGTTGGGACAGGGGCAATAAGAGGCTGGAAAAGTTAAAGGTACAAAAAAGGAACAGCTGGAGGACCAAACTGCAACTCATTAGGTCAATTGGCAATAGGTCATTAACATGACTGGGGATAAAAAGAGCATCTTGGAGTGGCAGCGGCTCTCGGAAGTAAAGATGGGAAGAGGATCACCAATCCCCCTAATTCTGCGCCGACAAATAGTGGAGCAATATCAGAAAGGAGTTCGACAGTGTAAAATTGCAAAGAGTTTGAACATATCATCATCTACAGTGCATAATATCATCAAAAGATTCAGAGAATCTGGAAGAATCTCTGTGCGTAAGGGTCAAGGCTGGAAAACCATACTGGGTGCCCGTGATCTTCGGGCCCTTAGACGGCACTGCATCACATACAGGCATGCTTCTGTATTGGAAATCACAAAATGGGCTCAGGAATATTTCCAGAGAACATTATCTGTGAACACAATTCACCGTGCCATCCGCCGTTGCCAGCTAAAACTCTATAGTTCAAAGAAGAAGCCGTATCTAAACATGATCCAGAAGCGCAGACGTCTCCTCTGGCCCAAGGCTCATTTAAAATGGACTGTGGCAAAGTGGAAAACTGTTCTGTGGTCAGACGAATCAAAATGTGAAGTTCTTTATGGAAATCAGGGATGCCGTGTCATTCAGACTAAAGAGGAGAAGGACGACCCAAGTTGTTATCAGCGCTCAGTTCAAAAGCCTGCATCTCTGATGGTAATGGGGTTGCATTAGTGCGTGTGGCATGGGCAGCTTACACATCTGGAAAGACACCATCAATGCTGAAAGGTATATCCAGGTTCTAGAGCAACATATGCTCCCATCCAGACGACGTCTCTTTCAGGGAAGACCTTGCATTTTCCAACATGACAATGCCAAACCACATACTGCATCAATTACAGCATCATGGCTGCGTAGAAGAAGGGTCCGGGTACTGAACTGGCCAGCCTGCAGTCCAGATCTTTCACCCACAGAAAACATTTGGCGCATCATAAAATGGAAGATACGACAAAAAAGACCTGACAGTTGAGCAACTAGAATCCTACATTAGACAAGAATGGGTTAACATTCCTATCCCTAAACTTGAGCAACTTGTCTCCTCAGTCCCCAGACGTTTACAGACTGTTGTAAAGAGAAAAGGGGATGTCTCACAGTGGTAAACATGGCCTTGTCCCAACTTTTTTGAGATGTGTTGTTGTCATGAAATTTAAAATCACCTAATTTTTCTCTTTAAATGATACATTTTCTCAGTTTAAACATTTGATATGTCATCTATGTTCTATTCTGAATAAAATATGGAATTTTGAAACTTCCACATCATTGCATTCCATTTTTATTTACAATTTGTACTTTGTCCCAACTTTTTTGGAATCGGGGTTGTAAATAAACTGGATAAAATATTTTAACGCCCAATGCCGTAAGCATAATTCTTACGATGATGCGTAAGAATAAGTGATACTGATTTGTGCATGCGCTACCGGAACTTACAGTTGTGGTCAGAAGTTTACATACAGTGACATGAATGTCATCTTGGCCATGAATGTCATGGCAATATTTGGGCTTTCAGTAATTTCTTTGAACTGTTTTTTTTTTCCTGTGGCAGAATGTACAGTATACATCTCATCTCATCATCTCTAGCCGCTTTATCCTTCTACAGGGTCGCAGGCAAGCTGGAGCCTATCCCAGCTGACTACGGGCGAAAGGCGGGGTACACCCTAGACAAGTCGCCAGGTCATCACAGGGCTGACACATAGACACAGACAACCATTCACACTCACATTCACACCTACGGTCAATTTAGAGTCACCAGTTAACCTAACCTGCATGTCTTTGGACTGTGGGGGAAACCGGAGCACCCGGAGGAAACCCACGCGGACACGGGGAGAACATGCAAACTCTACACAGAAAGGCCCTCGCCGACCCCGGGGCTCGAACCCAGGACCTTCTTGCTGTGAGGCGACAGCGCTAACCACTACACCACCGTGCCGCCACAGTATATATCTTTAATTAAAAAACAAAAAAAACCCACTAGAATTTGGTGCACAAGTGTTAATTTTCTTTGGGTTTTCTGAAATCAACACAAGGTCAAAATGATGCATACAGGGTCAAAAGTTTACATACAGCACACCTAATATTTGGGTAAAATGTCTCTTCGCAAGATTCACCTTGACCAAACATTTCTGTTTACCATGAACAAGCTTCTGGCAGAATTCTGATTGGATATTTCATGACTCTTCATGATAGAATTGGTAGTGTTCAATTAAATTTTTTTTTTTCTTGGCATGGACTCGACTTATAAGCACAGTTCATATATTTTCAATAGGGTCGAAATCAGGACTTGTTTTAAGCTTAATGTTAGCCTGCTTTATCCTCCACAACCAGCTCTGATGCATGTTTGGGTTCAGTGTCCTGTTGTGACTCTCAATCATGTTCAAGTTTCCAGTGGTTTGAGGTTATGCTGAAGAAGTCTGAGGTAGTCCTCCTTCTTCATTATTCCATCCACTTTGTGCAATGAACCAGTTCCACTGGCACCAAAACAGCCCCAAAGCATGATGATCCTACCACCACCACCAGCTGGTACAGTGTTCCTCTGTACATGGTGGTCATTGTGGCCAAACAACTCAATCTTTGTCTCATCTGACCATACAGCTATCCTCCAGAAGGCTTTTTCTTTGTCTGTGTGGTCAGTTGCAAACTTTAGTTAAGCTTGAAGGTGTCAATTTTGGAGCAGGGGGTTATTTCTTGGATAGCAGCATCTTAGTCCATGGTGATATACAACTCACTGAACTGTAGACAGCGATCCATCAGCTTCCAGTTCATGGCAGGGCTGTGCCATGGTGGTTCCCGGGTTGTTCCTGACCATCCAAACCAATTTCCTTTCAGCTGAGGGTGACAGTTTGGGTTTTCTTGAAGCAAAGTGACTTGGCAAAGTGACTACACCTCCCCGTAACTTGCATACAATTGTTTGAATTGATGTTGGAATTTGCAGTTGTTTAGAAATAGCTCTAAAAGACATTCCTGAGTTGTGTATATCTGCGATCCTCTTTCTCAGATCTGCACTAAGCTCCTTGGACTTTCCCATTTTACTGTGTGTTGGTCAATCCAATGAGTGCTGTAAACAAGCCCTTTTTATGAAGGCACAGAGAAGCTACCAGCTGTAGTCAATCATGATCACTAACAGGAAGTTAAGAGGCCTTGGCCTTGGCAAGATAAGAGACATTTTGGAAGTTTCAGCACCTCGGAATTAATAATCTAAGTAAGTGTATGTAAATTTTTGACAATGTATGTGTACTTCTGACCCTGTGTTGATTTCAGAAAACCCAAAGAAAATTGTGCGCCGAATTCTAGGTTTTTTTGTTTTTGTTTTTAAGATGTACTGTATGCTGTACAATCATTCTGCCACAGAAAAAGAGCAGCTCAGAGAAATAATTCAAAGCCCAAATATTGCCATGACATTCATATCCAAGATGGTATTCATGTCACTTTATGTAAACTTCTGACCACAACTGTACATACTACACACAGGCTATCATCGTTTGTGTATAATCCATTTCCAATGCAAGCTTGTACGCAACATACATGTCCAAAGGGGGTTTATCCGTGAACCAATTCAATGACTGTGCCTGTATTGTATCACATACATTGTGTGTTCTTTACAACGAACACATTCAGTGTCAGTTTTCTGCTCGGCACGCTTTCCACATCAACACCAGAGAGCTGCCAAACCCTTTTTCCTGCCTTTCCGACTTTGCACTTGCAAAGCACCACCGATATCATCATTAGAATCATCTGATGATTCGCTGCTGAAATAATTTACCAGATGTGGATAGTCTTTTTTTTTTAGTCTTTTTTCAAAGGTTCATACAGATATCCAGTTTCTCCACTGTCCATACTGACTTGAAGATTACTCTTTTTCAGCTGATTAAATCCAGGCTAACAAGTATGTTTACATCGGCCACACTTAACCTCCGGTACCTGGCTATCAACAACTCGACGTCACATCCTGAGCACCATCATGGTTGTCCATGTGGTGTAGTGGTTAGCACTGTCACCTCACAGCAAGAAGGTTCTGGGTTCGAGCACAGTGGCTGGTGGGGGCGTTTCTGTGTGGAGTTTGCATGTTCTCCTCGTGTCCGGGTGCTCTGGTTTCTCCCACAGTTCAAAGACATGCAGTTAGGTTAACTGGCTAAAATGTTCACAGGTGTGAATGTGTGTGAATGGTTGTTTCCCAAGCCCAGAAACGGGAGGGTTGCAGTGGGAAGGACATCCGGCATAAAACTATGCTCCAATGAATATGACATGTGGATCAGTAAGGTGAGTGGCACGGTAGTGTCGCCTCACAGCAAGAAGGTTCTGTGTTTGAGTCCAGTAGCCGACGGGGGCCTTTCTGTGTGGAGTTTGCATGTTCTCCCCGTGTCTGCATGGGTTTCCTCTGGGTGCTCTGGTTTCCCCCACAGTCCAAAGACATGCAGGTTAGGCTAATTGGTGGCTCTAAATTGACCGTAGGTGTGAATATGAGTGTGAATGGTTGTCTCTATGTGTCAGCCCTGCAATGACCTGGCGACTTGTCCAGGGTGTACCCCGCCTCTCGCCCATAGTCAGTTGGGATAGGCTCCAGCTTGCCCGCGACCCTGTACAGGATAAGTGGTTATGGATAATGGCTGGCTGGATCAATAGGGTTTATATGGCAGCAACCCCATACACATAAGGGGGATAAGCTGGAAGAAGTGAGTGATTGAGCTACTTATGATAGCTAATTAGGTGGCTGCACTTGTGTATATTATTATAATTAGAGCTTGTATTATTAATATTGCTCATGTTTAAATGCTATACTGGTACCCTTTAAGTGCACAATCTGAAGTGTTTTATTTTCATATAAATAGTATGGTCAGAAGTGTCCTATTCTGCTTATACCAAAGCAGTTTACTTTTTACTATTACAAACTTTTATTTATTACTGAATGGCATCACCCTTTTTGCCAGTTTATAGTCAGATTTAACATCATGGAACATCCGAGAGACAAGTTACTTCCTGCTATGACTTACAGTGGTGCTGGAAAGTTTGTGCACGCTTTAGAATTTTCTATATTTCTGCATAAATATGACCTAAAACATCATCAGATTTTCACACAAGTCCTAAAAGTAGATAAAGAGAACCCAATTAAACAAATGACATAAAAATATTATTCTTGGTCATTTATTTATTGAGGAAAATGATCCATTATTACATATCTGTCAGTGGCAAAAGTATGTGAACCTCTAGGATTAGCAGTTAATTTGAAGGTGAAATTAGAGTCAGGTGTTTTCAATCAATAGGATGACAAATCAGGTGTGAGTGGGCACCCTGTTTTATTTAAAGAACAGGGATCTATCAAAGTCTGATCTTCACAACACATGTTTGTGGAAGTGTATCATGGCACAAACAAAGGAGATTTCTGAGGACCACAGTTGTTGATGCCCATCAGGCTGGAAAAGGTTACAAAACCATCTCTAAAGAGTTTGGACTCCACAAATCCACAGTCAGACAGATTGTGTACAAATGGAGGAAATTCAAGACCGTTGTTACCCTCCCCAGGAGTGGTCGACCAACAAAGATCACTCCAAGAGCAAGGTGTGTAATAGTCGGCGAGGTCACAAAGGACCCCAGGGTAACTTCTAAGCAACTGAAGGCCTCTCTCACATTGGCTAATGTTAATGTTCATGAGTCCATCATCAGGAGAACACTGAACAACAATGGTGTGTGTGGCAGGGTTGCAAGGAGAAAGCCACTGCTCTCCAAAAAGAACATTGCTGCTCGTCTGCAGTTTGCTAAAGATCACGTGGACAAGCCAGAAGGCTATTGGAAAAATCTGATGATGTTTTAGGTCATATTTATGCAGAAATATAGAAAATTCTAAAGGGTTCACAAACTTTCAAGCACCACTGTACCTTCCCTCATCAGCCTGTCCTTTTCTTTCGGTCTCAAAAAAACATAGCTTGTTATATTACAGAAAAACACAAAGTGTAAACTCTTCTGTACTGAAAATGGCCAGGGAAACTTTACAAAGCACCAGGAGAGCTGACAGCTGAGAATATCTCCATAAATGTTACATATACATCTTCATCACATCAACGATGACATATACAACATATACATCTTCATCAACGATGTGATGAAGATGTATATGTAACATTTATGGAGATATTCTGTCTGTTGAACGGAATATCTCTGAACAGAATATCTTTGAACAGAATATTCTGTCTGTTGAACAGATATCTGTCTGTTGTTTATTTTTCTTTGTTTCACAACACATTGATTTTTTTTTTTATTTACCTATGATTATGTGGTGCACTGGCTGTACGAGTCCCTGTATATGAGCTGTTACTATCAAAACAATACGGTAGTAAAACAAGCGCATCCCCCTTATTCATGTTACAGCTGGAACTAATGTCTGAGCCATGCGGTTATAGAAAAATAACATATACTTTCTGACCAATCAGATTTGAGAATTCGTCTGCGCCGCGATACAATTCTTCTTCCATCGATGAATTCTCTAATCTAATTGGTCAGAAAGAATTGACTGATTCGTATAAGAGAAACTCTGATTGTAGTACAGCTGTAAATCACAGGTTTAGATGGTTTATATTAATGCGCTGGTTCTAATTCATTCGCTTTTCTGGAGTAACATCTCATTCACGGGGACTTGTATCGTGGACGTTCCACATAAACACATTAAAAACATATTTATTGACATGGTGAGGTGTCTGTAAGGAGATGTTTATTTGACATTTATGGAAGGAGTCTTCAGTGTCAGTGCTTTGTAACAATCAGAGGTAAAGCTGTAACTTTTCCCAACATGGAAAAGTCTTCAGGATAGAGGAGTTTGTGCTTTATATTTGCTCAGTCACGTTAAAAGATCCATTTTTTTTCCGTCTATTTAACTTCAGGAGAGAAAAAAAGAGAGGCTGGTGAGGGACCAAATGTTTATGGCTGCGATAACATGTAACAGGAACTACCTTGATTCAATGACATTCCACACCATTAAATGCAACTATTGAGGTATTTCACCTGATGTCACAGGGTCACGTGATGCCCCGGTGTCCGCCATTTTGAACGTCAAGCTACATACTAACGCTGCAGACAGAGAGGGAGAACCGGCTTGAAAAAAAACGTGTTACAGACACCTAGAATAGATTAATTTGTCAGTAAGCACTCTATAAATAACCATGGTGTTTGCTTGTTGTGCTGTGGGCTGCCACAACAGACAGGGACAGTGTGCAGGACGCTCCTTTTACCGGTTTCTAGTGATGGGAATTTCGGCTCTTTTGGCTCTTCTTACTATAAGGAGCCGGCTCTTTCGGCTCCCAAACGGCTCCTGAGATTTTATTTTTGATTTAATTGCTGCAATTAACTAGTTAATTAATTACATTATTATTTATATTTTATCAATAGGATGTTTTCCATTTTATTTTTTAGTTTTTGTAGCCATTGTAAAGCTTTGTAAAGTATAGCAGTGTAACAATGTTCTAGCTATAGAAATAAAACTTACTTGCCAATTAATAAATTATTTTCTCAGAAACATAATGCAAAACTGTGTTATATTACCAATATAAAATACACAGCTGATTTTCCCCTCCTCAGGTGCCTCACAGACTCCTCTCCCCTGCGCTCCACAGCTTTAAGCATTACACCAATTTTCCTATTTTCACAGCTGTGAATGACATCAACCCCCCCAACCAAAAAAAGTAGGCGTACACCATGCTACTTTTTTTCCTTTGAATGGTAAAAGACCATTCAAAAGACCAAAGACGCAATCGGACAGCAACTTTTGTGAAAGTCTCTCTCTCTCTGAGGCACCTAAGGACAAAAACTAATTCGGCTCCCCAACTCGGCTCCCACCGAAGAGCCGGCTCCCGTCGTTCACTTCAAAGAGCCGGCTCTTTGAATCGGATAGTTCGCAACCGACACATCACTACCGGTTTCCTACTGACCCAGACAAGAGGGCCAAATGGATTGCAGCTGCGAAGAGACAGGATTGGGAGCCAACAGAGTACTCCAGACTTTGCAGTGATCATTTCATTTCAGGTTAGTTTATCAGTTAATGCAATTTTGATAAAATATATAGCAAAAAGTAAATGGGTCAGTGTTTGTTAACCCATCTGAGCAGTGAAACAAGGCAGTGTTAATTTGTCTAGGGTTGCATGTAGCAGACATCAGACATAAAACGCAATAACAGAGGCTAGAAAGAAACGGGACACAGAAATAAATAAACAGGGCTCCATACCAAGGCTGGGTACAGTGTTTGTGATAAAAGACAGATCCAATTTAACACGAATCACAGCTTACTTTCTTGTTAAAATGTGCAAAGGTCTCCACCATCTCATACCGCCCTGCACTGAAGGACTTAAGCGTGCCGTCCAAAATGGCTGCGTCACGTGACTTGGTCACGTGGGTGAAATACCTCAATAACCAGACAAAAAGTACAATGTGTGCTGGATGAGAGGAGTGAAACACTTCAGAGGTGCTGTTCTAGGAAAATAATCTTCGGGGTGGAAACAGTAACTCCATAACCCCTATCATAACACCCTGTCACCCTTGAAGTGTTTTATTCCTGATATTGACTCAGAGAGTACGCTGCTGTATACAGTATACATTTTTCCGCTGCTTTCAGCCAATAATGATACTGTTTGTCACAGTAATAGAGTCTTAATGAGAAATCTTCTTGGACAAAATCAGAATTTATACTGAACTGAATGTAATTATTGGTAGTGCACTCAGATTTTTTGATGTGTAAAAATTCCTTTTTTAATCACCAGCAAATATTCTGATCACAAAGGCAAAAAGAGAAAGTGACAAGAAGTGTGATAGAATAACTTATTGTCAGTAATGAAATGAGGAAGTGAGGGAAATGAAAGCGTTAATGAGTCATTTGAGGAGAGATTTATGTGAGGTTAGAGAATCAGTTTTGTGATTTTTTTTTTTCGTAAATTCAGATGCATGAAGTTGTTCGAGCCCCTTGAGAATCATCACAGGAATCAATTTAGTAGTAAAAATAATCGAGGGGGGGTTATGATTAAAAAAAAAGAACATTGTTTGGCTCCATCTTACTAATAGAGCATTTACACGTTAGTGTGGACAGGGCTTTTTCTCCAGTCAGTGGGGACCTTTAGCATCCGTATGAAGCTGCGTGCTTTGGTGAGAGACCTGGACTCCTGGCTGCTAATGCAGGGACATGACATGGATGATGTGTTATGATGTATAATAAACACTCACTCTCTCTCTCTCTCTCTCTCTCTCTCTCTCTCTCTCACACACACACACACGAGACCTAACAATTGCTATAAAAAGTAAAGGGCTGTCAAACCTTTTTAAATAAATGTGTGCATACACTCATCGGCCACTTTATTAGGTACACCCATCCATGTGCTGTTTTATGCGGTTCTCTAATCAGCCAATCCCTTGACAGCAGCACTATGCATAAAATCATGCAGATACAAATCAAGAGCTTCAGTTAATGTTCACTTCAAACATCAGCATAGGAAAACTCATGATCTCTGCGACTTTCACTGTGGCATGGGTGTTGGTGCCAGATGGACTGGTTTGAGTATTTCAGAAACTGCTGATCTCCTGGGGTTTTCACACACAACAGTCTGTCGAGTTTATACAGAATGGTATGAAAAACAAACATTGAGTGAGCGACAGCTCTGTGGGTGGAAATAAACGCCTTACTGATAAAGCGAGGTCAGAGGAAAATGGCCAGGTTGGTTCGAGCTGCCAGGAAGGCTACAGCAACTCATAGCAACTCTTTACAACCGTGGTGAGCAGAAAAGCATCTCAGCATGCAACAGCAGAAAACCACACTGGGTTCCACTCCTGCAGCCAAGAACAGGAATCTTAGAATTAAGAACAAGTTCCTTTAAAGTGGCCGGTGAGTGTATGAACAGGGACTTGTATGGCAGATGCAGCATATAATCTAAGAAGACTAATAATTTTTAAAAAATGATTTCAAAATAAACAAAAAGAAACATGTTTTTTTGTTTGACAAAGAAATCCGTATAATCATTGATGTGGCGACTTTTTTTTTTTTTTAGGAACTGACTTGTCTCTTGGACATCCCAAACAGTAAATCCTATCTATAAACCATTAAAATGTATGTGAATGTATGTGTCATTCATTAATAAACGAATAATCCCACTTCACATTGTGCCACATCACACCACCAATGTGGATTATTTTCATATAACCGCATGTTTTGTCATGTGTTATTCCTTACAAATTAAATAATAAATACATTATCTTAAATATATGACATAAACTGCTAGTTTTCATCTTCTGTGTGAATATTTGTTTGTCTGGTAGCAGTATGCAAATCATGCAAATTTGATTAATATTAATTAATTCTAATTAATGTTCAAACGCATACTGTATGTATACTAAACTGAAATTCGATTGCATTTTTTAAAGTTGTTTGACAGCCCTAAACATGTTAACACATCCTCACAATGCACTCACCTGACATTAAGGCTGGAATCTTCCAGATCATCATATAGATCATCAGGGCCTTCCGGTGGTGGAGGCAGAACGACTGAGAACAGCAGAGGGCAGCGTTAGCCATGCTAGCTGGTTCTTAAACCCTCAATAAAAACTTGGGTGCAATAAAAACTTTATTTTCTCAAGTATTTTTTTTTCATGTTTTATAGAGTCGAACAAATTTAGAGTTCATTCATTAATGATTGTGCATTTGTTCTTTCATATGCAGCATCAATAAATACTTTTGGTTTTTGACCACTTAAACTTTTACATGTAAATCAATTTAAGATGCTGAACTCCAAAAGAAAAAAGTGCTGGATCATGAAAGATCACACATCAGTAAAAAATAAACCACATGAGCAAATCTGAACTGGATGGAGGCTGAGGTGAGACAGATGTCTATAATTAGATCCGTTAGTTTCATAGCTGAAATGCAGAAATAAAGAAGTAAATGTTAGACACAGAACATGTGTCTGAACAAGGCATTTCAGACTCACCTCCTGGACCACTGTTGCTCCTGAAATGAAATATAATCATATGAATGAACTATACTACACAAACAAATTAAAGATCATTTGCATGTTTTGCCTGGAACTCAGTTATGTTTATGTGGATTTGGACAGAGGTCTGATACGGTACCTACTGCTGTCCTCCTGGGACGCCACATCATCGTACACGTCTCCGTCATTCTCAGGCAGAGGCCTGCTCTGATTTTTCAGAGAATCAAAGTCGATCTGGACTGATTCAGTCTTTACATATCCACCTGAACAGGAAAATGGTGTTTCAGCAGTGAACCGAAGCTCAGATTATACCATTTTACACAAATACAATAATATTTAAACATTAAATACATGACATACTGTATCCTACTATATGCATACTGTATACACAGTACTGTACAAAAGGCTTAGGCACGTGTAAAGAAATGCTGTAGACCAAAAATGGCTTAAAAATAATGAAATGAAATGTTTCAACTTTAAATAAATACTATAAACAGCAGTAAGCCATAATAAATGAAACAAAGTCGATATTTGGTGTGAGACAATGCTTTGCTTTAAAAAAATAGTAGTCTCAGGTACAGTGGTGCTTGAAAGTTTGTGAACCCTTTAGAATTTTCTATATTTCTGCATAAATATGATCTAAAACATCATCAGATTTTCACCCAAGTCCTAAAAGTAGATAAAGAGAACCCAGCTAAACAAATGAGATGTGCAAAAGTATGTGAACCTCTAGGATTAGCAGCTAATTTGAAGGTGAAATTCGAGTCAAGTGTTTTCAATCAATGGTATGACAATCAGGTGTGAGTGGGCACCCTGTTTTATTTAAAGAACAGGGATCTATCAAAGTCTGATCTTCACAACACATGTTTGTGGAAGTGTATCATGGCACGAACAAAGGAGATTTCTGAGGACCTCAGAAAAAGCATTGTTGATGCTCATCAGGCTGGAAAAGGTTACAAAACCATCTCTAAAGAGTTTGGACTCCACCAATCCACAGTCAGACAGACTGTGTATAAATGGAGGAAATTCAAGACCATTGTTACCCTCCCCAGGAGTGGTCGACCAACAAAGATCACTTCAAGAACAAGGCGTGCAATAGATAGTTTTCACATGACGTCACAGAGTCGGGGATTCCCTGGTGACGGCCATCTTGGAGGGCTAGCTTACCGTACGGGTCACTGAGCACACATTGTAGCGCGCAAGTTACATTCATTTATATATTATTTACATGTATAGTTACATTACTACTATTTAAAGCTAGCAATGGTGCACACCTGTTGTATTCACGGCTGTCTTAATAGGTCAGGTCAAGCGGAGCTTTTATGGAATTCCCACTGTACGGGAGTACGAGGGCGAGCAAACAAACTCAGCACAAAGAAGAAATCTATGGCTTGCGAGAATCAACCGCAAGGATTATCAGCCTTCCAAACACAGCAAAGTCTGCTCCGATCATTTTATAAGTGGTAAGTTGTTTAAATAAACAATCAATTGTGTTTAAGTTTGTTTTTGGAAACCAAAACATCATGTGAACAATCTCTGGAGAATGCCTAACTGGAACCGCTGAGTGTACGTTTACATTGTAATGTACACTTAATATCGCTCGTTTGTCACGTTTCTATTTGAAACTTGTCATTTCACTCACACAAGGGTCATTTTTGAAAAACATTTTAGGTCTATTCTGTATGATTTAATTTGTGTTTGGGATGCAAACAGCGCGCCTTTTGGTGGATGCCGCCTGAATCGCGCAGATCCGGGTTTTTTTTTTTTTAGGGGGGGCGTTGGAGTGTCTGATTATAATTTCAAAGCAAATTCTGTATTAAAATTACTAAATAAGCAAATCCGTTACAGTCCATGAAACAGGAAGTATAAGGATGAGAAAAAAACAGTTTAAATCGGGAAGCTGCACACATTTGTGCAGCCCGAGCGGTGTGCAGGACTGTGCAAATGTGCGCAGCTTCCCAATTTAAACTGTTTTTTTCTCATCCTTATACTTCCTGTTTCATGGACTGTAACGGATTTGCTTATTTAGTAATTTTAATACAGAATTTACTTTGAAATTATAATCAGACACTCCAACGCGCCCCCCCCCCCCCCCCCCCCCCCAAAAAAAAAAAAAAATCGGATCTGCGCGATTCAGGCGGCATCCGCCAAAAGGCGCGCTGTAGAATATATAAAGTTGTATATATCAGACAGCCTTTAAAATTTGATGAAGTCAGTTTCAGGCTTTGGAGCAGGCTTTGGCAGTTTCAGGCTTTGGCAGCCCTGCATAGTCACTTGAAAATGCATCTTTGTCCACTTTGTAGGGGTCAATTCCCCCAATCAAGGCCAGTTTGGCTGCATACCGTGAGATGTGTATCTATATACTTCTGTTTGCTTGATTTTGCCGACATTGATCTTTATTTTAGAAAACTGACTATATAACTTCATAAATTCGTCCGAGATAACGTAGCCAGTAGTGACGATGGTCCGTTTTGTTTGCCCTCCAAGATGGCGGCTGGGGGGCGTTCCCCGGAATGCCGTAACGTCAGTGAAAACTATCTATAGTCGGCAAGGTCACAAAGGACCCCAGGGTAACTTCTAAGCAACTGAAGGCCTCTCTCACATTGGCTAATGTTAATGTTCATGAGTCCACCATCAGGAGAACACTGAACAACAATGGTGTACATGGCAGGGTTACAAGGAGAAAGCCACTGCTCTCCAAAAAGAACATTGCTGCTCATCTGCAGTTTGCTAAAGATCACGTGGACAAGCAAGGCTATTGGAAAAATGTTTTGTGGACGGATGAGACCAAAATAGAACTTTTTGGGTTAAATAAGAAGCGTTGTGTTTGGAGAAAGGAAAACACTGCATTCCAGCATAAAAACCTTATCCCATCTGTGAAACATGGTTTGGGCCTGTTTTGCTGCATCTGGGCCAGGACAGCTTGCCATCATTGATGGAACAATGAATTCTGAATTATACCAGTGAATTCCAAAGGAAAATGTCAGGACATCTGTCCATGAACTGAATCTCAAGAAAAGGTGGGTCATGCAGCAAGACAACGACCCTAAGCACACAAGTCGTTCTACCAAAGAATGGTTAAAGAAGAATAAAGTTAACATTTTGGAATGGCCAAGTCAAAGTCCTGACCTTAATCCAATCAAAATGTTCTGGAAGGACCTGAAGCGAGCAGTTCATGTGAGGAAACCCACCAACATCCCAGAGTTGAAGCTGTTCTGTACAGAGGAATGGGCTAAAATTCCTCCAAGCCGGTGTGCAGCACTGATCAACAGTTACTGGAAATGTTTAGTTGCAGTTATTGCTGCACAAGGGGGTCACACCAGATACTGAAAGCAAAGGTTCACATACTTTTGCCACTCACAGATATGTAATATTGGATCATTTTCCTCAATAAGTAAATGACCCAGTATAATATTTTTGTCTCATTTGTTTAACTGGGTTCTCTTTATCTACTTTTAGGACTTGTGTGAAAATCTGGTGATGTTTTAGGTCATATTTATGCAGAAATATAGAAAATTCTAAAGAGTTCACAAACTTTCAAGCACCACTGTATGTAATGTTGTGGAACGTCAGTTTAAAAAAGTTGGTTCCTGTTATAACTTGTATCACTTTATCAAAGCTATTCTCTAATGTTATCTCATGTTAAGACAAACAAAAGCAGCTCGTTAGAGAAAAACTGCAAAAAAGTGTATACTTGTCTGTCCCAAAGACATCTGTTTATTCAGCTGAAATTATGTGGCGCATAATTTACATTACAGGGCCCATATAAGGGCTGAGGTTCTCATTGAGTCATTCCTGTGGAGGATGACCCCATATGGACAGCCTAAAGATACACTTAGAAGATGGCTGCGGACGCTTAACACCAACAGTTTTGCTATGACGGCTGAGGACTACAGTTGCCATGAACAGTTTTGCACTCAAGTCTCCATCAATGAACAGTTGATAACTTCAACAAAATAGACTTCATGTCAAAACTATAATGAATTTCTTGGTTTGTCACCACTTTGTGACAATACAGGACACTGTTACAGAAGCGAGTTATCTACAAGTGAGTATAATCATGCTATCTGTTATCACCCAGATGAGGATGGGTTCCCTTTTGAGTCTGGTTCCTCTTAATGTTTCTTCCTCATGTTGTCTCAGGGAGTTTTTTCTCACCACTATTGCTTCAGGTTTGCTCATTAGGGATAAATTAATTAATTCACATGTTTAAAATCTATATTTTTCTGTAAAGCAGATTTGCGACATTGTCTGTTGTTAAAAGCGCTGTACAAATAAATTGACTTGACTTAGAGAGAGATGCTAAACTAGCGTAACGAGCTAATCCAATCAGTATCAGGTATCAGCTCATACTCAGGTCTCTGATTTCAGTAAAGAAATGTGATTTTTGATACTCACAGGACCCGTCTTGAGTCCTGGCAAGCCATCGGCCCTCAGGGTTGTCTGTAATCCGGAGGATGTCAATGGAGTCGCCCTGTTTAAAGCTGAGGTCATTCCTGCCACCTTTACAGTCCACTCTTGCTTTCACTTTATGAATAACTTGCAGGGGTCCAGACAGCTGCAGAGAACAACCATTACGTAACATTTCATACGATGGTCATACACACACACACAATATATATATACACAAAACTGAGGTAGCCTCACTTTGAATTTCTTTCTGGCCTCTTGTTCTTTTTTTTCACGCTCCTTCTGGTCTTTCTTTTCTTGCTCTACTCGCTTTTTCTCTTCCTTTTCCCGTTTCTTTTCTTGCTCTTTCACCTCTGGTGTGGACCTAAAATTACCACCAACACAGATGTAAAATTTTTAGAGTGTACCGCAGTTAAAATGTGCAGCATGCTTATTATACCAGACACATGTGCTATAAGGGCAGTGAAACCAACATGCTAAGCGAATCAGCATCTGCATGTCATTGACAGAAACAACTACATGTGGTCAGGGGAAAAAAAAAAGCTTACCATCCATCCAGTTCCTCATACATCTCCCCGTCACTTCCACTTCCCTGTACAGATGAAAGCAAGTGAAAACCAACTGCCACGGACAAATTCGACAAACAGCAATTCAGTTATTCAGCAGTCACTTTTCTTACCTCGTCTTGTTGCCTTGAGTTTCCTGTAAAGACAAAATGTGCAGATTTGATGTGAGATTAAATTACTGCTTCTTTTAAAAGCTCAAGAATTCAACTAAATTGGTAGTCTTCATTCATGGCTGCTGGAAATAAAATAGTTTCACTCGGTAATGCCAAACGGTATTAGCTTTGTATTGTTGACAAAAATCCACAAATTAACTTAAAATACGCAAATATAAAATATTTGTAAGTTTTTAATGTGACTTCACATATAATTTAAGGCCTAATTTGCAAATAGAAAATCAGCTTAAAAAAAAGTTCATATAACAGAATCACATCTTTATCTGGAAATGTAAGCAAGAAAAAAAAATCAAAAACATGCAAGTACATTCATTAAATTAGCATGTCTCTGTGTATTCGACCTTAACAGCAAGTGGCAAATGTTAGCAGCACGACTATCAGTGATTCTGTATTATAGAACACTTTCAGTGGGTGTGGCATCAAGTGTTTACTTCCAAAGCAGATTCAGTAACATTGAGGAAAAAACAAACAAACGTCACCAGATTAATGCTAAACCCCCTTATTCAAATTAGATACAATTTTATACTTATTAAAGCTTTTAATTTATAAAATATAAGACACTCAAATGACAGCTCACCAAACGATGAGTCATTCGGGTTACCAATGTCATCATATTCCTCTTCTGTCTGTATCCTGCATCAGAAACATGTATAATAATAACAGTAGTGATGCTACTGATATCACAGTGTTGTTAAATTCTAGATTCTGACTGGTTCAAAGGTGTTTATATAGTGGATATAAAACGTGTACACACCCCGTTAAAATGATAGGTCTTTCTGATGTAAAAAAACAAAAAACAAAAACGAAGCCACGATAAATAATTTCAAAACTTTTCCCACCTTTAATGTGACCTATAAACTGTACAATTCAACGAAAAAACAAATAAATATTTTAGGGGAAAAACCATAAAAAATAAAAAAATGTACAATGAGCTGGTTGCATAAGTGTGCACACCCTTAAACTAATACTTTACTGAAGCACCTTTTGATTTAATTACAGCATTCAGTCTTTTTGGGTTCACACTTGCCGTCAATTAAAATGACTCTGATTAACCCCAAATAAAGTTCAGACATTTACTCAGTTGCATCCTCCAGCAAAAGCCAGGGTTCATAGAGAGCTTACAAAGCATCAGGGGGATCTCATTGTTGAAAGGTATCAGTCAGGAGAAGGGGACAAAAAATTTCCACACCATTAGATATACCATGGAGCACAGTGAAGACAATCATCAAGAAGTGGAGAAAATATGGGACAACAGTGACATTACAGAGAACTGGACGTCCCTCTAAAACTGATGAAAAGACAAGATGAAAACTGGTCAGGGAGGCTGCCGAGAAGCCTACAGCAGCACTGAAGGAGCTGCAGGAATTTCTGGCAAGTACTGGTTGTGTACTACATGTGACAACAATCTCCTATAGTCTCCATATGTCTGGACTATGAGGTAGGGTCAAAGAAAAACATCCAGGCCCGGCTAAATTTTGTAAAAAAAAAAAAATACATCAACTCTCCCAAACGCATGTACGAAAATGTGTTATGGTCTGATGAAACCAAGGTTGAACTTTTTGGCCACAATTCCAAAATCTATGTTTGGCGCAAAAACAACACTGCTCATCACCAAAAGAACACCATACTCACGGTGAAGCATGGTGGTGGCAGCATCATGTTTTGGGGTTGTTTTTCTTCAGCTGGAACAGGGGCTTTAGTCAAGGTGAAAGGAACTATGAACAGTTCTAATTACCAGTCAATTTTGGCCCAAAACCTTCAGGTGTCTGTGAATTTCAGCACAACAATAACCCCAAAAAAGTTTTGGAACGGCCCAGCCAGAGCCCAGACCCAAATCCAATTGAAAATCCGTGGGGTGATCTGAAGAGGGCTGTGCACAAGAGATGCCCTCGCAATCTGACAGATTTGGAGTGCTTTTGCAAGGAAGAGTGGGCAAATATTGCCACGTCTAGATGTGGCAGGCTGATAGACTCCGACCCAAAAAGACTGAATGCTGTAATTAAATCAAAAGGTGCTTCAACAAAGTATTAGTTTAACCCTTTGATGCAAAACATGGGTCAAAAGTGACCCAGCTGAGTTTTTATCTTCTATATCTTTGCAATAAATTAATTCCATCATTCAGTATTCAAGGTATTCCTCAATTAACTTGTTTTTGATCATCATACTGTACATCCTTATTTTATTTTTTCCTTTCTTACTTTTTGAATAAAAACCCTTTTTGTATCACTACCCTTCTAATGCACAACATGGGTCAAAAACGACCTGCATTCATTTTGCAGGTTATTTCATGGATGGCTGAGTGTTTCTATGATATACTTTTGAAATAAATTCATTTTGTCATTTACTTTTCCAAATATGCAGTAAATATCTTGTTTTTGTTTAGCACAAATCATCATTTTTTATTTTTCCTTTCTTAAGGTATGAACAAGCACAGCTTTTGTAATTCTACATCAAGTTTACACACATGGGTCAGAAACGACCCGCATGCATTTACAGTACTACAGCGTTTGGTGGGAACTGTGAATTGTGCTTGTGTCAGACATTTCACAGCTCAGCACAGCGCCCTTTGCCCATCTAATACATGGAAGTAATGTTTTTCAATTGTTCTAACATTACCTTAGAAAAAAATTGATTATGTTTAGGTTACCTTGAGTGAGTAGATTACTCGTCAGAAAGTTACAAGTAATTACTATTAGCTACCGAGCTGTTGACATATTCTACCTTAGATAGCTAATTTTATTGTAGTTGCCTTAGCTAACTACATAGTTAATAAATAAATAACTGGCCCCATTCACTGCTAAAGTAATTACTTGAAACAAATTATTATAGTATTAAGGCATTTAATTTTAAATCACACTTGGATGACCCATGTGTAGTAATATAAAAAGTATTTTTTTTCATAAAGTAGGAAAGAAAAAATTAAATTAATGATTTGTGGTAATTAAAAACAAGATATTTAAAGAATACTTGGAATATTCAATCATAAAATAAATTGATTTCAAAAGATAGAGCAAAGAAAAACTCAGTCAGCATGAAATAACCTGGAAAATGAATGCGGGTCATTTTTTTTGACCCATGTTGTGCATTAGAAGGGGTGTGCATATGTTTTGCATCAAAGGTTTAAGGGTGTGCACACTTATGCAACCAGCTTATTGTACGTTTTTTTTTTTTTTTTATGTTTTTCCCCCTAACAGATTTGTTTGTTTTTCAATTGAATTGTACAGGTTATAGGTCACATTAAAGGTGGGAAAAGTTTTGAAATTATTTATTGTGGTCTTTTTTTTTTTTTTTACATCAGAAAGACCCATCATTTTAACAGGGTGTGTACACTTTTTATATCCACTGTGTGTGTGTGTGTGTGTGTGTGTGTGTGTGTGTGTGTGTGTGTGTGTACACACACACACACACACACACACACACCAGCACTTCTTACAATAGTGCAGCTCACAGCAACTTGCGTGACGGCTGCTCCATTAAAAACAAACAAACAAAACCCCCCATGTGTAACTGTTGATAGTGAAGCTAGAGAAGTGTTTTTTTTTCTTCAAAAGTCTTCAGGGCAGAGGAGTTGAGAAACGTTGTGGTTTCTCTCTAACATGACTATGTTTTTCTTTGCATTCTTAATTCGAGAGAAAGAAAAAAGAGGTTGGTGAGGGAACAACTGTTTATAGCTGCTTTACTGTAAGTGATAACAGGAACTAATTTGTCTTTTGGATGTTCTATAACATTAAACAGAACTATAAATGGATAAAACGTATGATGTGGTGTTCTTTAACAAATCGCTGCAGCATGAGAGGAAAAAAAACACTGAGACATGCTGTTATAGGAAATTAATCAACTTCTGGGTGGTAACAGTAACTCTACTTCACACTGGGCCATGTCACTCTCACACACACACACCACCCTATCGTTGATTAGTTTCCTGTACAAGCACAACCCTAATACCCTGTCCACACTAGGGATTTTGTACCGATACGATACTACTTTCGTACCGCAACACCTGTCCACACTAGCAACTATACCGGTACTGTAGCGGTATAACTGTATCGGTACTAAACCCATAAATGTTTGGGTTTCATACCGGTACAGTATCGGTACTGTAGCGCTTCACTGTAGTGTGGACAGATGAAGCGGTTCTGTATCGATACAAATATAATGCGCATGCGCAATGAACCATTCCTACTTCTTCCGGCAATACGCACGTGCTTTCCAGCTGTAAATAAAACGTCAAAATGGCTCAAAACAACTGTGGAGCTACATGGAGCAAAGAAAGGGGGGAGAAAGGGAGGGAGGGAGGGAGGGGAAAAGAGGGATGAAGAAAGGAGGAAGAGGGGAAAAGGGAGATAAAGGGAGGGGAAGAGAAGGGAAGAGGGAGAAAGTGAGGGGGGAGAAAGGGAGATTCGTTTTCTTTGTTTCTTTCTCAACTGCCTCGCACGTTTTATACGATTCGACTGAATAAATGACCACCAGAAATACAGACTGTACATTGACAACAAAAAGCACACACACGTTGTTTCATCCGCCATATTCTCGGAAGGAAGTTACTCGGTAACCACGGAAACATTTCGCGCACGCGCATTTCAACTACCGTGAAAGAAAACCGCAAACGTTTCTCGCTAGTGTGGACAGATGCACTAAACTGTACCGGTATACTTTGTATCGATACAGTTATACCACTATCGTACCGGTATATATGTGAACACAGTGTGTGTCCACCCCCAAGATTTGTTCCTTACATGGTGGATAAAGACAAAAAAACTCCACATATTCACAGCCTCCTGTGTGTGTATTACAACCCCGATTCCAAAAAAGTTGGGACAAAGTACAAATTGTAAATAAAAATGGAATGCAATAATTTACAAATCTCAAAAACTGATATTGTATTCACAATAGAACATAGACAACATATCAAATGTCGAAAGTGAGACATTTTGAAATTTCATGCCAAATATTGGCTCATTTGAAATTTCATGACAGCAACACATCTCAAAAAAGTTGGGACAGGGGCAATAAGAGGCTGGAAAAGTTAAAGGTACAAAAAAGGAACAGCTGGAGGACCAAATTGCAACTCATTAGGTCAATTGGCAATAGGTCATTAACATGACTGGGTATAAAAAGAGCATCTTGGAGTGGCAGCGGCTCTCAGAAGTAAAGATGGGAAGAGGATCACCAATCCCCCTAATTCTGCGCCGACAAATAGTGGAGCAATATCAGAAAGGAGTTCGACAGTGTAAAATTGCAAAGAGTTTGAACATATCATCATCTACAGTGCATAATATCATCACAAGATTCAGAGAATCTGGAAGAATCTCTGTGCGTAAGGGTCAAGGCCGGAAAACCATACTGGGTGCCCGTGATCTTCGGGCCCTTAGACGGCACTGCATCACATACAGGCATGCTTCTGTATTGGAAATCACAAAATGGGCTCAGGAATATTTCCAGAGAACATTATCTGTGAACACAATTCACCGTGCCATCCGCCATTGCCAGCTAAAACTCTATAGTTCAAAGAAGAAGCCGTATCTAAACATGATCCAGAAGCGCAGACGTCTTCTCTGGGCCAAGGCTCATTTAAAATGGACTGTGGCAAAGTGGAAAACTGTTCTGTGGTCAGACGAATCAAAATTTGAAGTTCTTTATGGAAATCAGGGATGCTGTGTCATTCGGACTAAAGAGGAGAAGGACGACCCAAGTTGTTATCAGCACTCAGTTCAGAAGCCTGCATCTCTGATGGTATGGGGTTGCATTAGTGTGTGTGGCATGGGCAGCTTACACATCTGGAAAGACACCATCAATGCTGAAAGGTATATCCAGGTTCTAGAGCAACATATGCTCCCATCCAGACGACGTCTCTTTCAGGGAAAAACTTGCATTTTCCAACATGACAATGCCAAACCACATACTGCATCAATTACAGCATCATGGCTGCGTAGAAGAAGGGTCCGGGTACTGAACTGGCCAGCCTGCAGTCCAGATCTTTCACCCATAGAAAACATTTGGCGCATCATAAAACGGAAGATACGACAAAAAAGACCTAAGACAGTTGAACAACTAGAATCCTACATTAGACAAGAATGGGTTAACATTCCTATCCCTAAACTTGAGCAACTTGTCTCCTCAGTCCCCAGACGTTTACAGACTGTTGTAAAGAGAAAAGGGGATGTCTCACAGTGGTAAACATGGCCTTGTCCCAACTTTTTTGAGATGTGGTGGTGTCATGAAATTTAAAAATCACCTAATTTTTCTCTTTAAATGATACATTTTCTCAGTTTAAACATTGTATACGTCATCTATGTTCTATTCTGAATAAAATATGGAATTTTGAAACTTCCACATCATTGCATTCCATTTTTATTTACAATTTGTACTTTGTCCCAACTTTTTTGGAATCAGTGTTATATGTGTGTATATCATATGCATATTTCAATGAGCTAAATCACACTAAATTGAGCATTAAACATTGGGATAATACTGACATGGGTCCTGTAGGTCGTGGAGGCAAAGTTGGAGCTACTTGGCTGCTGGGATGTGATGCTGGAGGAGGTAGAGGAGGACCTCCCTTCTTTATTTCAGGTCCTAAAAAACCAAAAAGATCACTTAGAAACACCATAGTTTTGCTTGTCCACTCCTTATTGTGGACTTATCCCATCAGTCTGTGTTTAATTCATTTAATTTCATTATTTGAAACACATTTACCGACAGAGTGAAACCCATTTTCTGTATTACACGTTAATATGCTCATTATCTAATCATCACATCATGAGCTCATTACATTCATGAGTCTACACTTCCAGTGTTGCGCCACGTTTGTTGCTTTATGAATAAGATTTTAGCTGCATAAAAAGTGTTATTTTGTAACTCGCTAACATTTTACAGGCTTCAACATTCTTGTTGTGTGTGTGTCACCTGTTGGGACAGGTTTAGGCTGTCAAATGTGGCTTGGAGAGACGAATACCTTTACACCTGTACAACTTGGATAAAAGGTATGTAAGACCTCTTAAAGCAGTGAGAGCAATCCGATGTTTCCATTTTTCATGAAAGTGCATTTAGACTTTTATTTTTATGTTTATAATCTGCATCCAGACATAATCCTGATACTCAAAAACACATAAATGAGAATTTATGCAGTAAAATATAAATGCAGACGTGAAAAGCAACAAGCTACATGTATTCTCATTATGGTACTTGAGTACACAGTTCACAGTAATGTTACTTTTTTGATTATAATTAAATAATCATACTTTTATTTATAGAGAGAACAAAACATATTTAAAATGAATTAATTAAGCATCTTCACTACATTACACTTTCTGATCGTAATGACAACGAAGATGGCTTCTTTTACTCCTCTTTCAAATCACTGGTCTTTAAACCACTAAAGAGGAGTAAAAGAAGCCATCTTCATCAACCTGGAATGACCGGTGGGCTGAGACACCACTTATCAGCCACCTACAATGTAGTCCTTGGCACACTTCCCAGAAAACTGAATACATATCCACACCAAAACTCAACTGACTTCAACGACTCGCATGATAGCAGAGAGAGCCAACGACCCACAGATCACCCTAATGACCCTCTAGACTGCTAATACCATTCACACCCAGCCTCCAGTGACCCTAACAACCTACAGGATGGCCGAGGCCAAGTTTACATTAGACCGTATCTGTCTCGTTTTCTTCGCGGATGCACTGTCTGTTTACATTAAAACGCCTGGAAACTCCGGGAAACAGGAATCCGCCAGGGTCCACGTATTCAATCCAGATCGTGTCTGGTCCGGTGCTGTGTAAACATTGAGAATACGCGGATACGCTGTGCTGAGCTCTAGCTGGCGTCGTCATTGGACAATGTCACTGTGAGATCCACCTTCCTGATTCGCTGGTGTTGGTCATGTGACGCGACTGCTGAAAAACGGCGCGGACTTCCGCCTTGTATCACCTTTCATTAAAGAGTATAAAAGTATGAAAATACTGCAAATACTGATGCAAATACTGCCCATTGTGTAGTTATGATTGTCTTTAGGCTTGCCATCCTTCCACTTGCAAGTGGTAAGTGACGCGCATGCCCGATATGCACTGGGATCACAGACACAGTGGCTCAGTCCCGAATCACTGCTCGTGCGCTTCACTCGCGCGCTCTGTGAGCTGTGCAGGGCCGGAGTGCGCACCCTCCAGAGGGCACTCGCTGTTCAGGGCGGAGTGATTTGGAGCGCAGGATGCCTGCGGAGCCGAGCGTATCTGTGTATTGGCGTTGCTGTGTGCACGCGAATCGTGTATTGGCGTTGCTGTGTGCACACTAATCGTTTTAAAAACGTTAATCTGATGATCCGCTGATACGGTCTAATGTAAACCCCACCTGAGAGGGTCAACGACCCATGTGAGCTCAACGACTCTCCCTAGGTTTGCTTTTGGTCCACTAGAGGATAAATACCTGGAACTCCCCACAAGTCAGACAGAACCGAAGAAGCATGAACGTCGTTAGGTCAATTTTAGGGGGGCTTAAGGCCCCCTAAAATGTTTCCAAGCCCCCCTATAATTTTCAGTGTTTATATATATATATATATATATATATATATATATATATATATATATATATATATATATCAGGGCTCGAAATTCGTATTTTTTCACCAGCCAGCCGGACTAGTTACCTTCCAAAGTAACTAGCCAAACAGAAAATCAACTCGCCAAAATTTGTTCATGTATGAATTTTACTCAGGGGTGAAAGTAAATTTTATTTCTTGCTGTTACTATTATTTTGAGTCATAGTGCGCGCACAGCGAGCGCTGAAAAATACACCTAATTATTTATTATTGTCTACTTATCAAGCATTCACTAGGACTTCTTATCTCTATAGTACTAGTATAGTACTTTTTTATCACACTATCACTCTTTCATCCACCTGTATCAGTTTTTGATTATAAATAAATTGCAAACACATCATTTCAAAAACACAATCGTTTTAATAACATTTTTTTTAGCTGAACAGTTGAAAACGAACTTTTCATTTTGGACATTCTGTCTACTAAAACACTTTGGATACCAGCTGCGCACGTTGGTGCAAAATGGTTAACCCTTTGATGCAAAACATATGCACACCCCTTCTAATACACAACATAGGTCAAAAATGACCCGCATTCATTTTCCAGGTTATTTCATGCTGACTGAGTTTTTCTTTGCTCTATCTTTTGAAATCAATTTATTTTATGATTGAATATTCCAAGTATTCTTTAAATATCTTGTTTTTAAAGGTCCCATAGCATGAAATTTTCACTTTCTGAGTTTTTTTAACGTTAAAATGAGTTCCTCTGACCTTCTTAAGTCACCCCAGTGGCTAGAAATTTCATAATGTGTAAACCAAACTATGCCCAACATTTGAGAATGGCGCGTCAAAACGACGCGTTGATAAGCTCTTCCCTTTACTACGTCAGCAAGGGAGATGATCCCCACGCCCCCCCTCTGGATTCCCACCCACTGTATGGATTGCCCCGCCCAGTTGTAGTGAGGAGACCATAGAGAGAGGACAACAACAACATGGCATCACCTAAGCGAGCGAAACATGGAAATTGCGCTGTACATGGATGTGACAACACAGAAAAGAGTCTGTTTTTACTGCCGACGGGAGAGCCCCTGAAGACGCAGTGGCTTAATTTTATTTACTTCAATAATACACCGTCGAGTCTACCTAAGACGGTGTATGTTTGTCGGAAGCATTTTCCTGAGGAATGTTTCCACAACTTGGGACAGTAAAGGGCAGGTTTTGCACATCAACTGTCACTGAAGCCTGGGTCCGTACCAAGCATCCCTGCCGCATCAGCAACAAACACAGAACAAGTAAGTGTATAACTGGTCGTTTTGCCGTGTTTTAAAATCGGTGCGTTAGCCTAGCAATGGCTACATTAGCTGTGCAGCTAACTGCTTCCTGCAGTTAGCCAGGTAACCTGCGCTACAAAACTAAAGAGCATGCAGCATGCTCTGTTAAACTGAGTTTAGTCTGGAAATTGACTGTAACTTATGAGCTTATGTTTGACTATTGCTCCGCAATGCATGTCTTCTGTTGGATAAGCGATATATTGCTGTAGTTGCTGCTTCTATCCTCTTTGGTTATGGAGTGCGTGTTCAAGCCTAGGGTATTATACGTTCGTAAACTACCACTCCGAACACTCTCACTCTCTGTTCTCTGTGTCACGTTGAGTTTACGAAAGGAGTCCAAGGGAGAATGGGGTTTTGTCTTAGCAGCGTGGCTACAGGCGCTGATAGCAGCGAGTATGTGTGTGCGCAGCTTGGTTAAGCCCCTCCCCCTCCCCTCATGGCCCGCCCCCACCCTCTACCCTTCCCCGCCTCCTGCTTCTCATTAGCAAAACGACGCACTGGGAAAAGCGCTGAAATGGGGCTTTCTCCCAGGAGGCTATATTTACGTGCCGAGGTTTCATTTCGAGAAAGGCTGCGGATATAACATCCGGAAGCCTCCACGAGCCCGTTTAAAGCATCAACAAACCACCATGCCATGGGACCTTTAATTACCACAAATCATTAATTTAATTTTTTCTTTCCTACTTTATGAACAAAAATACTTTTTATATTACTACACATGGGTCATCCAAGTATGATTTAAAATTAAATGTCTTAATACTATAATAATAATTTCATTCTCATCTCATTGTCTCTAGCCGCTTTATCCTGTTCTACAGGGTCGCAGGCAAGCTGGAGCCTATCCCAGCTGACTACAGGCGAAAGGCAGGGTACACCCTGGACAAGTTGCCAGGTCATCACAGGGATGACACATAGACACAGACAACCATTCACACTCACATTCACACCTACAGTCAATTTAGAGTCACCAGTTAACCTAACCTGCATGTCTTTGGACTGTGGGGGAAACCGGAGCACCCGGAGGAAACCCACGTGGACACGGGGAGAACATGCAAACTCCGCACAGAAAGGCCCTCGCCGGCCACGGGGCTCGAACCCGGACCTTCTTGCTGTGAGGCGACAGCGCTAACCACTACACCACCGTGCCGCCTAATAATAATTTGTTTCAAGTAATTACTTTAGCAGTGAATGGGGCCAGTTATTTATTTATTAACTATGTAGTTAGCTAAGCCAACTACAATAAAATTAGCTAACTAAAGCAGAATATGTCAACAGCTAGGTAGCTAATAGTAATTACTTGTAACTTTCTGACAAGTAATCTACTCACTCTCAAGGTAACCGAAACATAATCAATTTTTTTCTAAGGTAATGTTAGAACAATTGAAAAACATTACTTCCATGTATTAGATGGGCAAAGGGCGCTGTGCTGAGCTGTGAAATGTCTGACACAAGCACAATTCACAGTTCCCACCAAACGCTGTAGTACTGTAAATGCATGCGGGTCGTTTCTGACCCATGTGTGTAAACTTGATGTAGAATTACAAAAGCTGTGCTTGTTCATAACTTAAGAAAGGAAAAATAAAAATGATGATTTGTGCTAGACAAAAACAAGATATTTACTGCATATTTTGAAAAGTAAATGACAAAATGAATTTATTTCAAAAGTATATCATAGAAACACTCAGCCATACATGAAATAACCTGCAAAATGAATGCAGGTCGTTTTTGACCCATGTTGTGCATTAGAAGGGTAGTGATACAAAAAGGGTTTTTATTCAAAAAGTAAGAAAGGAAAAAATAAAATAAGGATGTATGATGATCAAAAACAAGTTAATTGAGGAATACCTTGAATACTGAATGATGGAATTAATTTATTGCAAAGATATAGAAGATAAAAACTCAGCCGGGTCACTTTTGACCCATGTTTTGCATCAAAGGGTTAAGCAGTGGGCTACATGCACTATCTCGCACGTTGTCTGTCGAGTGAAACACGGAAGGAATTCACTTCAGACAGAATTCAGAGACAGGTCAGAACGAGTTATATGCAATGTATATTGAGGAAAACGTGTTGCTTTTGGTAAATTGACGTTAGCAGGCATGTTGTTATGCTGAAAGTGCATTTTTTTTTCAGAGACAGTATATTTTTCTTTCCGGTACGGCCAAATCTTTTAGTGGTATGCCCGACCGGCCAGGACCGGCTTACTTTCACCCCTGATTTTACTTCTGTCAAAAATAACACAAAAGAGAGTAGTTACCATTGTTCATGACTAATGTACATTTATTTCAAGAACCGGAGTATTTTGATACTGTTGTTAAATACATAAATGAGAACAACACAGAGCACCATAATATAATATCAACAGATAATAATATATTGGACTTTTTCCCCCGGTCTGCAGGTTGGGATGTCTGTAAACCAATCAGGATGCTCTTTGTCTAGCATGCGCTTCATGAACAGGCACACGCGCAGTCTCTCTCGCGCTCTCCGTCATATGCGTGATGCAGACATTAATGTTGCGCTTGCACGCTCTTGCTCGCTTGCTCTAGATTCCGGGAGATATTCTCTAATTTGCGGGCATCAGGGAGCAACTATCAATATGCGGGAGACTCCCGGAACTTCCAGGAGACTTGGGATGTCTGTTATATGCATGTGCAGTAGTGAAAAAACCGACAGTCTGATCGTCCTGCCACAGCATTTTTTAGCATAGTTACTGGGAGACCAAATGGTCTCCCAGTGGCCAGATTTGGTCTCCTAGTCAATGCCAAACCAGCTTCACTGGGAGACCAAATTTTAAACCAAGTTATGTCTTATCATTTGGTTCAATCAGTTGCAATTAATTAACCAAGTACCATGTACATATACATTTAACAAGGAAAACGAAGATCTATGTTATAAGATATACACACAAGCTCATGTTGGTTAAGAAAAACAAAACTAAAATTTGGTTACTGAGATGGCTGATGTCAGAATCCGATGTCATTACTGTGTAACTTTGAGTGTCTTTGACATAACATTTGTGCTTGGTAATTGCTCTTGATAGCTGTGTAGTCACTGTAGTGTGTTTGTCTGTATGGTGATTGGTGAACCATTTTGCATCACAGAATATGCCACAGCGGTGCAGCCGCATGGACTCTGGGGCCTGTGATTGTATTGCCCAGACCAGTTGGTCTCCTACTGGAAAATCCTTAAAAAATGCTCTCCTGGCTGCCGATAAACACATCGATTAACACAGACACGGCACACGCTTAATATGTGGCGGCTTTAGTTGACGGTGTGTCTGAATCTTCGCTTCATATATCTTTTTTTTATTTTCAACTAGCCAGCCGGGCTGGCTAGTGACAGGAATTACTCGCCAAATGACAAATTAAGTCGCCTCGAATTTTGAGCCCTGTATATGTATGTATGTATGTATGTATGTATGTATGTATGTATGTATATTGAAAATAGTGCAGACTTGCACATAACACAAACCAGCAAGAAAACGAGTCAAACAATAATATGTCTACAAGTTCTAGCTACGACACAAATAAAATTATCGTTATGTTTCCCAGCATAGCCAGGTAGGCGGACATGCGCAGTTCAGGCGGGAGCTGTATGTTATTAGGCCTACTTGCTGTAATGTTACGTTCCTGAGGCCGGCAGAGTTGTTAAGAGAAGAAGAGGACTTAATTCACAATGAATGATACAGTGAACAAGAAATTGTAAGTTGATGTCAGTCATTGTTAATTGCTTAACGTTACCTACGTTTATCTAAGGGGAAGAAAATGTGATGTTGTAGGCTACTTGTCCCTTTTAACATTATGGCAGCTAAATTGAACTTTATGGAAAATGTTAGCCAATATTAGCGTGAACAGTTAAACTTGACAGCTTTAACTGTCGGTGGTGGTGTAGTGGTTAGCACGGTTGCCTCACAGCAAGAAGGTTCCAGGTTCGAACCCAGTGGCCGGTGAGGGCCGATCTGTGTGGAGTTTGCATGTTCTCCCCGTGTCTGCGTGGGTTTCCTCCGGGTGCTCCGGTTTCCCCCACAGTCCAAAGACATGCAGTTAGGTTGACGTGGGGCGGCCTTGGGCTGAGGTGCCCTTGAGCAAGGTACCTGACCCCTGACTGCTCCCCGGGTGCTCTGGTGTGGCTGCCCACTGCTCTGAGTGTGTGCGCGTGTGTTCACTGCTTCAGATGGGTTAAATGCAGAGGATGAATTTCACTGTGCTTGAAGTGTGCATGTGACGAATAATAAAGGTTTCTTCTTTCTATATTCTGTCCCATCTGTGTATTGGTATGTTCTTCAACTATTGCGAGTGAAAACTAAATGCCATTAGTAGCAATAGTTATGGCGAGAGAAGATTTAATGTGTCCTTTCAATTCATTGGCTAGATGGATATACGACGATTTTTTAAGAGAGTGAGTGAGGAATAGGAGAGTGACAAGGGAGCTGATGCTGAAGAGGTCTGCGTGGTCAAGGTCAGTAAATGTCAACAGAGAAAACAGGGCTGAGTTCAACCAATGCACCGTTTTGAGACGGTTTAGCTACGGTTTGATCTAGGCCACTAATTGAATGAGGTAGCCTATTTGGCCGCAACGTAGTAGTCCACAACGCTTTCCTCGAGTTAAAGATGACAACACGTTGCATAAGAATGGAAACTGTAGGAAAACATTTCAAAACATTGTGACCGCATTGGCCTTTGCAACAGGCTTCTGAGTTTGTTTTCTTTCGTTTGGTGGGTGTGTCAGAAATCACCATATCAGCACTGATGTGCAGGCTATCAAAAACCCACCGAATAAAAAGAAACTAGAAAAAGCACTCGGAGAGCGCAGACCTCCGCCAAGAATCCTTTAAAAAAATCCAGGATCCAGAAGGTGATCCGGATCACCGTCAAAATTTAATGGATTGTTACTTGTGCCCAGTCACACCTCTGGAAAAAATTTCAGAGCAATCCGTTCATTACTTTTTCCGTAATGTTGCTAACAGACAAACCAACCAACCAACAAACAAACAAACCAACACTACCGAAAACATAACCTCCTTGGCGGAGGTAAAAAAGACAACATGCACAGTAGGCTATCCACCTCCAGTTGAATGATATAAGAGTGAAAATAAAGTAATCCCCATATTTATATGCCTTAATCAAGCTTGGATAAAAGCAAATGGCAAGCGATGGCCCACTCAGCTGCTCCTGTCCGATCAACACCTTTAGTGCACCTCTGTTTCTGTTGAATGAACCGTCTTGCATGGCATAAACTAGCCCCTTGTTTCATATTCAGTTCACAACAGTGATAAGAATGGATAGTTGACTTTCTGTATTATAAGTTCTTCTACTTAGTTCTATACTGTAATTTTGTCTTTAATTGTTGATTTAAGGACATTTCCTCCTCTGTTCTCTAACATATCGCTGTTACTTATATTAAAACTCTGTTATGTAAGACTCAGTCAGACATACACATTGAGTTTATAAGAATGTACAGGTAGCTGCGTACTGTGAAATAGTCTCAAGGATGTTCATCTTTCCTGTGATGTTGTACAACTTGACAACTTATGACAACTTATATTTTGGGCTAAACTAAGTAAGACAAAGTAAGACCTTAGTTTTTTTCTTTGTGTTTTAGCCCATCTCGTAAAGTAGCTCCAGCTAGCACTTAAATATTGAAAGCTGTTTTTGAGGTAGGACAGAAATGGTGAGCAAATTTTCTTTCTAAACTTCACTATCAATTTAAGCTTATTTATTTGTTTGATATCTGCTCTGAAAACTAAGTGTCCCCCAAAGGGTTAAGGTATACTGTATTCTCATTTGGCAGAATAAATGTTTGAGAAACATTCATATTTGTCTGTATTGTCAGATTTCACTAGGATTTTGAACTAAGCTAGTTGTCTCATCTCATCTCATCTCATTATCTCTAGCCGCTTTATCCTGTTCTACAGGGTCGCAGGCAAGCTGGAGCCTATCCCAGCTGACTACGGGCGAAAGGCGGGGTACACCCTGGACAAGTCGCCAGGTCATCACAGGGCTGACACATAGGCCAAGTTTACATTAGACCGTATCTGTCTCGTTTTCTTCGCGGATGCACTGTCCGTTTACATTAAAACGCCTGGAAACGCCGGGAAACAGGAATCCGCCAGGGTCCACGTATTCAATCCAGATCGTGTCCAGAGCTGCTGTGTAAACATTGAGAATACACGGATACGCTGTGCTGAGCTCTAGCTGGCGTCGTCATTGGACAACGTCACTGTGACATCCACCTTCCTGATTCGCTGGCGTTGGTCATGTGACGCGACTGCTGAAAAACGACGCGGACTTCCGCCTTGTATCACCTTTCATTAAAGAGTATAAAAGTATGAAAATACTGCAAATACTGATGCAAATACTGCCCATTGTGTAGTTATGATTGTCTTTAGGCTTGCCATCCTTCCACTTGCAAGTGGTGAGTGACTTGCGCACAGCGGCTCAGTCCCGAATCACTGCTCGTGCGCTTCACTCGCGCGCTCTGTGAGCTGCGCAGGGCCGGAGTGCGCACCCTCCAGAGGGCACTCGCTGTTCAGGGTGGAGTGATTTGGAGTGCAGCCGCTGAGGAGGAAGCGATGAGCCGCACTGACACATTTCAACTTACGTGCCGAATTAGTCATGTGATTAGCGTATCCGTGTATTGGCGTTGCTGTGTGCACGCGAATCGTGTATTGGCGTTGCTGTGTGCACGCTAATCGTTTTTAAAAACGTTAATCTGATGATCCGCTGATACGGTCTAATGTAAACCCCACCATAGACACAGACAACCATTCACATTCACACCTACGGTCAATTTAGAGCCACCAGTTAACCTAACCTGCATGTCTTTAGACTGTGGGGGAAACCGGAGCACCCGGAGGAAACCCACGTGGACACGGGGAGAACATGCAAACTCCGCACAGAAAGGCCCTCGCCGGCCACGGGGCTCGAACCCGGACCTTCTTGCTGTGAGGCGACAGCGCTAACCACTACACCACTGTGCCGCCTAAGCTAGTTGTAACTAAACTAATTAAATAAAGCACCACACCATTATGTTGTCTCCTGTTCAGTGCATCAGACTGAAATAAATAGCTTTATTTTGAATATAACCTAATTAATTTTTACCAAATGCATTGATGGAGATATTTGCAAACATCTTTCTTCATAAACATAGCCCCAGCCTCTAATGAACTGATTTAGACTTATTTTAAGAAGATATCCTGAAGACTTAGGAGAGAAATAGCAGGGTAGAAAAAGAAAGTGATCCAGATAACAGATTCTGATAAATGTTCTTCAAATAATGAATAATTGACGAAGCCTATGGAGGAGCAATAAAAAAATTTTTGGCGCGCACGTGCATTACTGAACACACTCCTGGGGCTAAGCCCCCACCCATCTCTCAATCCTAGTGACGTCCATGCCTGGCACCTTGAAGCAATCTGGCCATTTTTCTCAAAACCAAATACTCAAACCAGCCCATCTGGTACCAACAATCGTACCACAGTTAAAGTCACAGAGATCACACTTTAACGCCTTTTCTGATGTTTGATGTGAACATTACCTGAAACTCGACCTGTATCTGCATGTGCTGCTGCTACATGATTGGCCGATAGGATAACTGAGTAACTTTATTCAGGGTTCCTACAAGTTTCTTCAAGTCAAATTCAAGGCTTTTTCAAGGCTTTTTAAGACCAATAATCCACAAATTTAAGACCTTTATCGCAGTTCACCATAATTCACCGGAAACAAACATCTCAAGTTGTGTGTACTCGTTTCTTAGAAAAATGTGAAAATGCGCAAAGGATGATGTACAGAGTACTCACCGAACACCACCACAATACAAAATATTAAAAATAATAACAATAATCATCATCATCATAATAATAATAATAATAATAATAGTTTGTGCTTACTTTTAAGTGTGACAGAAGGTCTTTGGCGGTGGAATGACCCATGAACTGGGAGCCAAAATATCTGGACCTAACCTGTCCTTCTGACCAAAACCGCACATGGACGTCCAGCTGTTTTGTTTTCGTGGTTACATTCATGCTCTCGTCGAACATCAATACGAACGGCGATTGGTTGATTTTCGACACCAGCTCGTCCTTGATGTGAATGGCCAGCCCATACTTGGCGATGTAGGCCGTCTTGTCAGCACCACACCTGAAGCTCTGGGCAATGTCTGAATCCGGGAACATTAATTTAAATAGCTCGGAGACACCTTCGTTGCCATTGTAGGACTGGTGTTGGGCTACTGTGTGTAGCGTCCACAACACCTCAGCCTTCATCGTAGGTGTTGAACCGAGTGTTGTCCGCAAATCAACTCTAGTACTAGGGACTACTGTAGCGGCAACAGACTGGCCATCCTTAGCCGTGCTAGGTAGTTGGCTAGGTACCAGCTGGCTAACGTCAACAGCTGGCCGAAACACAGATGAAACAGACGGCGTTTGCCGTTTATCATTGAGAAGAGCCATGTGTTTTGAAGACTGCGCGTGAGAATCCAGCGCCTTAACGCCCATTGTGCCCAATTTAAACGTCCTTTTGCAAACTGAACAAAAAGCTGCGAATATGTCACCATCCACTGGTTTAACCCATTCTCGAAATGAACTATGATGTAGCCATAACTGGTTAAACTTACATTTGCCCATTTTTACACCGTCGAGTTATCGTTTAGCCTGCTTCCACCTCCCTGACTTTCCGAATTTCCATTAATCGCCAGCTGTAAACTATTAGCAGCTACCTCAGTCAGTGTGCGCGCGTAATTGTTCCGCCCACAACTCCAGTTCCACCACTATTGGCTACTTGGCCACTCGTGCCTCATTTACTAAAACAATGACGAAAAAATAACGCCTGCTGGGGTATTTAAGTAATGAACAATGCTAAAATACAAATTATCATCGGTGCACAAATTTAAGACCTACACATTAAAATTCAATGCTTTTTCAAGGCTTTTCAAGGTATTATTTCCAAATTCTCGAATTCAATGCTTTTAAGACTTTTTAAGACCTCGCGGGAACCCTGTTTATTACATTTTTGTTTATGCAAGAAAATATGATATAAATGTGAGTGTTTCTGAGGGCACTTGGCGTTGGGAAATGTAAATCTAAGGTAGAGGCTAGTTCACCATTTGAATTATCAAAAAATTGAATAGTGAGAGTTAAATCTAAGGGTTTGCAAACTTTTTTTTGTCGATCTTTTATTCAACTTGCAACATAGCTGATAAGATCAGTTTGGTAGACGCAGTAATGTTAGCTGATTGGATTAGACAACAAGCTGCTTTGTTGTCTATAAATAAACACATCCATCCACCCATCCATCCATTATCTGTAGCTGCTTATCCTGTTCTACAGGGTCGCAGGCGGGCTGGAGCCTATCCCAGCTGACTATGGGTGAGAGGCGGGGTACACCTTGGACAAGTCGTCAGGTTATTGCAGGCCTGACACAGAAACAAACAACCATTCACACTCACATTCACACCTAAGGTCAATTTAGAGCCACCAATTAGCCTAACCTGCATGTCTTTGGACTGTGGGGGAAACCGGAGCACCCGGAGGAAACCCACGCGGACATGGGGAGAACATGCAAACGCCACACAGAAAGGCCCTCGCCGGCTGCTGGGCTCGAACCCAGGACCTTCTTGCTGTGAGGCGACAGTGCTAACTGCTACACCACTGTGCCACTCCTAAATAAACACAACGTTAAATTTAAAGCTATTATTACATTTATTATTAATTTTAATATTATTATTATTATTATTATTATTATTAGGCGGCACGTTGGTGTAGTGGTTAGCGCTGTCACCTCACAACAAGAAGGTCCGGGTTCGATCCCCGTGGTCGACGAGGGCCTTTCTGTGCGGAGTTTGCATGTTCTCCCCGTGTCCGCGTGAGTTTCCTCCGGGTGCTCCGGTTTCCCCCACAGTCCAAAGACATGCAGGTTAGGTTAACTGGTGACTCTAAATTGAGCGTAGGTGTGAATGTGAGTGTGAATGGTTGTCTGTGTCTATGTGTCAGCCCTGTGATGACCTGGCGACTTGTCCAGGGTGTACCCCGCCTTTCACCCCTAGTCAGCTGGGATAGGCTCCAGCTTGCCTGCGACCCTGTAGAACAGGATAAAGTGGCTAGAGATAATGAGATGAGATTATTATTATTATTATTATTATTATTATTATTAAAGCTAACATACTATGAGCGCGATAAAGTCCTTTAGCCAGTTTGCTGCCTAGCTGGATTAGCTTATTAGTTATGTCTAGGCAACATTATATCCTTTGTATGTATTACTTTTTGTGTGTAACTCAATTTCTGTGTGTGATATAAATAAATTATTATTGATTTGATTGATCATAATTATAGTATTATGTTGATTGCATAGTATCAAGTAACTCAGTAAAATTAAATGGTCTAACTAGAGTCAGATCAGTTTATGGAAGATAATATAATGAAAGTTAAAAATGATTCATGATATTTGCAACCATCTTCTTCTAAAGGAAAAAATAATAATAGCGACAATGTTATAAGCGGATTTGGATATTAATACAACTATATGCATAATATAGCAAATGTTTTTTCAGTCTGTCTGACCGAAGATGCATTTGATCAAAGTGTAAATACATGTGGGTAAAATCTTCTCACTATACAGTCCAGATACAAGTTGCATTAATATGACCATGTGTAAAATCTAGGTAACCTCACTGCAAAAATTAATTTACTTGTGCTTGTGTCAGTTTTCTTGTATCAGATGAGTAGAACGCATGGAGCGTGTCTTTCCCAACAGTATTGCTAACACAGAATCTGCTAACACTGGTCATCACAAACCAGCTGAACTCTGTTACAGTACTATTCACACTGAAGCAGGATCTAACTAATACAGCAAGGTCTAAAACGAAAGCCTTCTCTCAACTTTGTTCCCATTTTGGGCTTCCTGGTTTTGTACTTCAGCTGACAATAAAATGGCACAAAGGAAGTTTAATGTATATGCAGTGATCACAGAACTATTTTTAAACAATGTTTTAAAACTAATATACCAATAAACCTGGAACTTAGGTTCCATCCAAACTAGTGAGTAATAATTCATAATGTTTGAAAATATAATTATTGCAAGTCAACTTGTGAAAGTGTACATGATAAATAAGATAAATAAGAGCTGCCTGAGTTGTGAGATAAAAGCCTGTAAATAGACTAACTGATAGATCATTAACCACAGGACATTCTGGGGCGCCACACAGTGAGAAGCTGTGACCATGAGAAGATGTCACACTATACCATGTGATGCGCACACTCGTCTTGAAAGGAAAAAGGAAGTTGACATCAGAAACTGTTCTGGTCACTAGCCTGAGGCTGTTTGGTCTCAGATACAATATCAGTATGTATTGGTAGAAGTAGTTCAGACTGCTAGAAGTGGGAATGTTTGATCCTGGACATGCCTTATTACTATGTTTTACTTACGTAAGATCAAAGATGACCTAATCAAGACAGTCCTTTAGGTAGCAACAATTTTATCACTTCAGACTAACAAATGAGAGGAAAAGCTTATTCTGCACTCACCTTCACCTTGAGGTTCTGCACCCTTCTTGAACTTCTCAAGGTTGACTTTTGGTGGTCTGTTAGGTTTGCTTGGCGCACTGCCGAGAGCAAGAAGGTTAGTCAGTGGTTTTCTTTTTGGGGCGAAAGGATCATCTTTTGCTGTCTGTGCATCAGGCCCACAGGGTTTGGCCTTGAAGCTAGGTTTTTTTCGGGGGACAAAAGGGCCTGGCATTTGTGATTCTTTTGGGATTTGGGATTTGGACTCCTCCTTTGCTGCTTCTTCTGCTTTGCTGAAGAGATTTTGGGCAGCACGGAAGCTGGAATGCTTCAGATTTGATTTTGAAAATGGTTTTGCTGCATCTTCCTCTTCCTTATTGTCTTCTGGCTGCTGCCGAATTATGTTGATGGTACTCTTTGGTTTAGGAGTTGCAGGCATTTTTGGAGGGGTAGGGGTGGCATTCACAGTGCTTTCATTGTTCTCAGGTTTAGGACTCCTGAAAGGTTTGGTTGTCATAAGTGGTGGCTTGGGGAATGTGCTCTTGGCCTCTGTTATCACTGGCTTCTGTAAGAGTACCTTAGGCTTTGGGTCACCATTCTGGTTTGAATCTGGTGGTTTTGGTTTCAAGGGTTTAGCAAATGGGGGTTTGTTATCCTCATTTGCATTTGCATTCTCAAACCTGCTGGCCAAGGCTTTAGGCTTTGGAGACTCCCATGACTCTAATGCACTGTTGTTGGAGACCATGTTCTTCACATAGCTGGGTTTAGAGTTGGTGGAGTTAGCAGCAGCAGCACCACCTGAGAGGCTGACCTCCAGTGCAGGTTTTTTGGATGGCAATGTAGGACCTGATAGAGTTGGGTGGACAGTGGTCTTTGGACGTGTTGCAGCACTTCCTTCCATTGAGACACCTGCAGTCTGAAAACGAGCCCGAATGGCTTTCACATCTGATATGTTGTCCTGCAAATGGAGACCACAAACCAAGAGTAAGAGGATTAGAAGTAGAAGTAGGACATGCTAAAGGTCGTTTAAGTATTTATCACAAAATTTACCTCTTTACTTGTTTTACACACTTGTACCCCTTTCATACTGAGTGGTCAACCAGGGTTATACCCTTGATTTATGTTTGAAAGGGTTAACCTGCATTGTCCAACTCAGTTTTCTGACCCACCTCTCGAGGTGGGACAGACTCGGGTAAGACAAGGGTCAATTTCAATGTGAATTGCACGACCTGGGTCACTACCAGCTGGGGCAGGACTAATGAATCTCATGCACATGGGGGCAAAAAGTGCTTTCAGTGCTTTGCTCTGCCAGGCACTTACAAAACTCAACACACACACACACACACACACACACACACACACACACACACACACACACACACACACACAGGAGAACAACTCCCGACTGCAAATTTACAAACTGTATTGCAGTTTATTTTCGAGCACGTTAAACAAGAGAACCTGCACGCACCACTTTTTTCTCTGTTAAAGTTTTGCAGTGCGGGCATGAGTAGGACATGCAAACAACAACAGGTGAAAACACTGCAATTGAAATAAAGCGTGCACCTGTGCTCAGTTTCTACCCATGCATGCCGTGTTTATGAAATTAAAATACACACAAGCACCAGTTCACACCATTTTGCATGCATACACATACACAACCCCTTGCAAGTGGTGAATTAAACCTCAGTGAAGTTGGCACCCCATATAATGAGAACGTGAATAAAAGTATTTAGATTCCTTTGTGCATGCAAAATAAACGTGTGTGAAAGCCAGACACAGAGTATGTGTGTGAGATATTTCTAGCTGGTGAGTTAACTATTTTGCATCTCTCTCAGGTGGTGAACCAGGTCCTATACGAACTGTCATGACCAGGGATGAACCCGTGGTGACTCACTTGGTTTGAATTGACAAAAGAAGGGTTGAACACTGGTCAAATAAATCAGGTCCAACTCTGGTCTTTGGCTTGAAATAGGCATAAAGGAATAGTTCAATAAAAAAAACCCAAGAAGACAGAGTCATCTATATCCCCCGCCCTATATACCAACTACATACCAAGTTTCAAGATATTATTTGTCACATTTTTCAAGTTCTGCTGCAGGAAACCAACCCTACCTCTTTACACTGGCCTCAGCAGCCCATGGCATAAACCCACCAGACCTTTGGTCCAGGTGAGCCAAAAATTAAAATTTCTCACATTTCTTAGTATCAAAAGGCACATATACATTACTTAATCAACACATATATACCAACTTTCAAGACCATACCATAGTTTTTAAGTTCTGCTCCAGAAAAAAAAACCTACCCCTAAGACTAACCTGAGAGACTAAGTCTGAAATTGTTTCCATGGAAACATGAAAAATTTAAATTTCTCAAATTTCTTATTATGAAAAGGCACATCTACATCATCTTGTTAACATGTGTACCAAATTTCAAATCCGTATCATGAATAGTTTTGGATATATGCTCCAGAAACGAACATTGCTCTTAGAAACTAAGTCAAAATCAAATTTTTATGTAAAAATTTGAAAAATACTTTTTTTTTCAAAAATCCAAAATAGCAAAAGGCATCAGTTCACATGTTGCTTGATATGTATACAAAGTTTCATGAAGATATCTTCAGTAGTTTTAAAGATATGGCCCAGAAACAAAAATGTGACCGGACGGACAGCCGGCCAGACGGACTGATAGACAGCTGGATGGACGGAACCTGTAACATCACCTTGTTAATGTGTATACCAAATTTCAAATCCATATCATTAATAGTTTTGGATATATGCTCTGGAAACGAACATTGCTCTTAGAAACTAAGTCAAAATCTATTTTTTTATGTCTCATCTCATCTCATTATCTCTAGCCGCTTTATCCTTCTACAGGGTCGCAGGCAAGCTGGAGCCTATCCCAGCTGACTACGGGCAAAAGGCGGGGTACACCCTGGACAAGTCGCCAGGTCATCACAGGGCTGACACATAGACACAGACAACCATTCACACTCACATTCACACCTACGGTCAATTTAGAATCACCAGTTAACCTAACCTGCATGTCTTTGGACTGTGGGGGAAACCGGAGCACCCAGAGGAAACCCACACGGACAGAACATGCAAACTCCACACAGAAAGGCCCTCGCCGGCCCCGGGGCTCGAACCCAGGACCTTCTTGCTGTGAGGCGACAGTGCTAACCACTACACCACCGTGCCGCCTATTTTTTTATGTAAAAATTTGAAAATACTTTTTTTTTCAAAAATCCAAAATAGCAAAAGGCACCAGTTCACGTATTGCCTGATATGTATACAAAATTTCCTGAAGATATCTTCAGTAGTTTTAAAGATATGGCCCAGAAACGAAAACGTGACCGGATGGACGGACCCCATTTCTATATCCCCCGCCAAACTTCGTTTGGGCGTGGGATAATGAAGGAAAATATTCTGGGTGACAAATTTCCATGAGTGTTATATCTCCATTGCAAAACTAGGGAGTAAATATCAGACAACAAATATCTTGGCTGAAAAATTAAACTTACTATTTGATTTTTGGACAAAGATTTGCCATCAGTGCTCAAAAACATTTTTGTATTGGCTTTATACTGGCTGTAAGAGATGTACAGTTCCTCTACTCATGTCTGTCCTTATCAAAGTTTCTTAATTTGTCCTATATTCCTCTGTTCTATAGATGTATTATGCTACACCATGTTCTTAGCTTTTCTTTTTAGTAGCTAATGTTTCTTGAATAACCACTGCAAACTGCTTTGCCAGATCTCACTGTAATATAAAAGTTAAACAATGAAAGCAAATATTATCTTTATGATACAAATGGGAAAAAATCCATGCAATAAAAAGTAATTTTTTTTCTTTTACCTGCTCTTCTGTAATACAGTGGGCTCCAGTGCTGCCTTCACCAAACTAAAAGACTGATTGTGATCAGAAAGGAACTGAGTAAATAAACACATTAAACTATAATGGCAGGAAGTTGTGCAGTGTTCATCCAAAGACAAATGTGTTATCTGAAATGAAACCTACTCCGGTTTTAATGGTAGATGACCTGCCAGTTAGAAAGATATCACACTGTTCTGTATCTTCCGCTTTGTTACTTTGCAGCAGGAAGAAAGCTATTTGCTTGCAGAGCCATAAAATTACGACATAATGGATATAGCAATAAAATTAGATTCTGATTTTATATATGGTCTTGGTGTGTGTTATGTCATGATGTGTGTGTGTGTGTGTGTGTGTGTGTGTGTGTATATATATATATCACACTGAAAGAGAAAAATGCAACCTTATAAATTTAAAATAAAATTTATTCAGAGAACATCCCTCATCAAGAAATAATTATTTTCAACAAACGCACACGTGCCATCATTATTGGCACCCCTGCATTTAATACTTTGTCCAACTTTCCTTTGCCAGTAAAACAGCACTGAATCATTTGAGACCATTCCCCTTTACACAGTCTCTCCAGATCATCCAGGGTCCTAGACCCTCTCTTGCGCTCTCTCCTCTTCAGCTCACCCCACAGGTTTTCAATGGGGTTCAGGTCAGGGGACTGAGATGGCCACGGAAGAAGCTTAATTCTGTGATCAGCTAACCATTTTTGTGTTGATGTGGACATATGCTTCAGATCAATGATGACCCAGTTTCAGTTTCCCCAGCAGATACAGTCAGATTTTGACTTAAAACATCCTGGTATTTCATGGAGTCCATGATGGCATGTACCCTAACAAGGTTTCCAGGGCCTTTGGAGGAAAAACGGCCCCAAAACATCACAGAACTTCCACTATATTTTACAGTTGGGATCAGGCTATTTTGATTAAAGAGCATATCCTGGACCAATTTAGTGGGGTTATTTTTATATGAAAGTATGTCCCTTTACACACTCATCCAGAAGGGTAATTTTGCACAAGGCCATCTGTCTACAGCAGAAAAAAAATAAAACAAAACACATCTGGAAAAATCCCAAGGGAGTCTGGAGCCAGATTGATCCAGATTCATGACGTCACGTGCGGATCCGCCAGCAGGCAGAGAGACCCTGCATGGATTCAGTGCACAGTCTGTGTAGACCAACTTTAGCAGCTAGTAATTTTGCGTTGAAATGATAGTTAAAAGCTTCAGTTTCTAAACCCATGGATTCATGTGTCAATGCTCATCTATCTATTGTTACATAAATCATATTTTTTTTCTAATTACTTTTATGTATTTATATATTTCTTCATTTAGAAGAGTACTGGCTACTGTAGGAGAAAGATTTCATAAGCTACACACATGGAATCAGCTAAGCAGGGTTGTATATACATTTAATGTGTTTGACAGGTCCCAAGATCTCAAGCCCTGACACGCATAGCCCTTGATACATGTGAAGTAAGTGTATTATCGCCCAGCGCTTTTGTGTTGTTTACTTTTGTGTGTGTCAATAAATAGCATTATCCATGTACCACACAAACACAGGAACACCTAATTTAGAGTATCGTCTCTCTTATTTCTTACCCTGGCAACAGTCAACTTGTGAATTGCCGATTTTCTTGGTCTTTTTCTCGGCTCTGCTTGGTCCTCAGCTTCGAGGGTGTTAGGCGTTGTGACTATCTCGGTCTCTAGAGGCCGCTATTGCATCTGTGATTTGTGTTTGTTTGGACAGCCATGTGCTTCTTTGTTTTTCATGTGCCTTGTGCCCCACCTGTTCTTTATGTACTGCTCCGCCTATTTTCTTAATTGCCAATTTTACCTGGTCATGTGTCCTATTACTTTGGGTATTTATACTACCCCATTTTGTGTCTCTTGTTACTGAGTCTTTGTGCTGTTCATGTCTAGTTGCCTTTGTGCTGTGTACGGTACCTTGCCTGTCTACTTGTGTTTTTGGAACTCTACTCTCTTAGGACATTTGGACTGTTTCTGTTTACTTGGACCCTTGCCGTTTTTTGTATCTTCTGAGCGTTTGGATTTTTGCTTTCTTTGCCTTGGTTTTGGATTTTTGGACTTTTGAACTTTTGGATGTTTTTCTTGTATCTCCTGTGTGTTTGTAATTTTCTTTTTTGGATTTTTGCTTTTTCACAAACTTTGGATCTTTTGGGCTTTGGTGAATAAACTGTTTGAACTCTAACTTTCGTCTCACTCCTCTGCACTTGAGTCATTCCCCTGGTGGCCTAGTGGGGGTTTGCTGGGTTCCTACACCAGCGACCCGGGTTCGATTCCCAGCCCAACCTAAAAGAGGGACTCGGTGGATGTGGCACTTTGCCTTCTGTTGGGAGACGAACACGGCTGGCACCTTTGGTGACACTGACACAAATGGAGACGGTGTTGCTTTGGGCATTCTAACAGATGGAACTGTGTCTTTTTTCAGAGCAGGTTGCTTCTTGAAACCCATTTCCCACTGCAAATAGTTCCCAAAGTTGTCAGGCTTTATGAAGTGAGCCCGGCATATGATGCTGTGGTCTGTTGTCCCATTTCTCTCTCATTGTCCGGTCTTTTGGAAAACGATGAGTACTAATCCCATCACGATTGGTGTTGCTACACCCTCCTACGATACATCTGTTAACTCATACGTGATAACGTTGAAGAAATTTGCAGAAAACCACCAGGTCGTATTCTCATAAACCAACGCTGACATGGGATTCAGAGGGAGGCGTCCCGCACGTGATGTCACGAAAATCAATGTTTGCCGGGAAATCCAAATGGCAATTTTTTTCAGAGGCGGACGAATTTGCCTCAAATGGCTTGATTTCAACTGGATTTTTCTGGTATTGCGCAAGGTAAAAAAAATGCACAATGTGACAGATATTTGACCAAAGTTTAATATAAAATAGGAGAATTACATTGATCTTGCTCCTAAATATACCCAAGATGTGCACTTTAAAGCCATCCTTTTTTTTTTTTTTTTTTAAATCCCAAACCCACCTCAAGTGTTTGTCAAAAAGCTCCATTTTTGTGACATCAAACCAGAGAACATGGTTCCAGTGAAAGTTGTAGCAGCGTTTCACAAATTTCAGGCACTTCCTTTTGTGCTAAACTGACAGGACATACTTTTGTTTTCTTGGCATACCTTCCAAATAATCTGTTGGCATGGAGGTGACATCTGATGGTGGTTTTGGAGACTTGGAAACCCTCAGATTTTACTTTTTCTTGTAAATCATCAACAGTGTTCCTTGGGGATTTTTTTTTTTTTGCCTCTCTTACCATCCTGCTCACTGTATGTGGGGGCAAAATAAACTTGGATCCTCTTCCAGGCAAGTGTAACAGTTCCAGTTGGTGTCCACTTTTTTATTATTGCCCTAACAGTAGAAATGGACAATTTCAGGAGCGTAGATAATTTTTTTTTTTATCAAGGCCAACACACTTCTTCCTCATTTGGTTTGCGTGTTCTCTTATTTTTCCCATGTTGATGGATGACTAAAAGAATTTGATCTCTGTCACCTCATACTTGTACCCCAGTTAATTAGGAAGTCATAGATTACAGCTTGAAAGTTTCTAGACACTCCAGTCAACTCAAACATTTACAATTTAAATGGAAAATACGCTTCAGTTACATCATGTTCATCATAATTGTTAGGAACGCAGGCCATAGACAGATGTAAAAGCAGGTTTACTCAGGTAAACTGGCAGATAAATCCAAATCGTGAGCAAGAACCAGACTCCAAAAACAGGCAAAGGTCAGGCGAGGCACAAACAGAATATCAGAGGCAATATCAAAAGGGCAAAGTCCAAACCAAAATCAGCAGCACAATGAGAAAAGCCTGGGTAAAATCAGACAGTAAAAACTGACCATATACTTCACAGCAACAAACTATGAACAGAGTCCTCAAAGAGGAACTGAAGTAATTTTTAAACTTGCTTTATTTCTTAATTAATGTGTTATTCAATTACGTTTTCGGTTTTAGTAACCTTATATCGTGACTCGTATTGGCAACTAATTGCAATTAAATATTATACTTATCGGCCTATTCAGTTTTTAGCCATGTTGAATTTAGTTCATTTGGTCCACGGCAGGCGTTGCTTATCCGCGCGATCTTCATGAGACTTGTGCGAGACTTCGAAACGTGAAGTGTCAGCGAGGTGTCAGTACCGCCATTTTGAAAACTGTTTTCCAAACGAAATATTGCACAAAAACGAGTTTAAATGACGATTACTGCATACTTTTTTCAAACTTTCCTGATTGCTATTAAAACAAACAAAACTTCCGGCTTGATTACATCAGCATTCGAAAGAGGGCACATGCATCTTTTGACAACGTTGGCAGATGTTGGTCACTTTGATTTCCGCTGTACGTTTTACTTCCGTCCTACGATGTCACGCACAGGTCTCAACAAATCTCGTTTATGGCCATTGCTTTGACATATGGACTGATATATTCCATAGCATATTTCAAAGACTCATAACTTGCTATAGCAGCGACAAAATAGCTGTCAAAAATGCATTCCGATATTTAATAAAATGAGATAAATAGAATTTTGATAATAAAACATTTGCCTTCAGTTCCCCTTTAAATTGGTGAGCTGTGATGATGGTGAACAGGTGTGTGCAATTAGTAATCTGTGAGGAGTGAAGTGCAGAATGGGTGTTGTAGTAGTCCATGGTGGCCATATTTGAAGGCTGCTGTGAATTCTGGGTAGTGGAGTCTTGGGTGCAAACAGGTTGCAGACATGAAAATAATTTCCAGTGGTGCCAATAATAATGGCACGCGTTTTTGTTGAAACAAAGTATTTCTTGATGAGGGATTTGTTTTTCTCTGAATGAATTTATTTCAATTAAATGTTTGATTTTTTTTCTCATTGTTTTAGTGTGGGATGACTACTTCACAAAAAGGTGGATTTTTTTCTAACCCATTTTACGAATCTTTAGAAGGGGTGCCATGTACACAAGTGTTTTACGAGGAAATATGCTACTCATATTTTTCATATGAACTTATATACACACACACACACACACACACACACAGAGTACTGTGCAAAAGTCTTAGGCACATGTAAAGAAATGTTGTAGACCAAAAATGGCTTAAAAAATAATGACGTGAAATGTTTCAAAATTAAAAAAAAAAAAAAAATACTATAAACAGCAGTAAGCCATAATAAATTAAACAAAGTCGATATTTGGTGTGATACGACCCTTTGCTTAAAAAAAAAAAACTAGTCGTCTCAGGTACAGTGAGTGCAGTTTGATAAGGAAATGAGCTGTAGGTTTTACTGAGCATCTTGCAGAACCAGCCACAGTTCTTCTGGACACTCTGACTGTCACACTTGCTTCTTAATTTTGCAGCAAAACCCAGTAGCCTTCAGTATGTTTTCTTTTTTAATTTGAAAAGTGGTCTCCTATGTAATATGCTGCTCAGATACAAACATTTTTTTTGTGTGTAAAGCCCGGCGCACATGGACGACTTCTCATCGCAAGCATATTGCGAATTTGGACGCAAGTTTCCCCTCTCGGGTAGCTGTGTACGCGTTATCTGCGACCACTGGGCGATTTGGGGAGGGGGATGCAAGTCACGTGGAAATCACATGACTACTTCACGGACATCGATTGGCTTAGCCTTTGGAGGTGATCGCTTCATTATCGCAAAGACACGTACGTATATGTGGCAATATCTCTGCAACAAGTCAGCGACTGGTGATTTTTTTTGTCACAGAATATCAAGCATGTTTGATACATCCGATCTGTCGCAAGCAACAAAAAAATTTGCCATCGCAAATATCCGCACATGAAGTAATTTTTCACTTGCATCAAAAATTTGCACAACCAAGCGACGGAAAATCGCCCATGCGCGCTGGGCTTTATGGATGGCACTTTAGTGTGTCCATTTATTATTTACAGCCAATGTTGTTTTATTTATGACTGATTACCTAGAAGGCTAAAACTGGAATAAACCGGGGGGGGGGAAGGGGAACAATGGTGATCATTGGGAACCAACTGGTCATTGGGAAACACCAGTGAACAGTGATTAGTTGTTGGGAACATGACTCATGCAAGTGCCACTCAGTCAGGCTTTGCACACTGGTTGTGAGTCAAGTGAACCTGCTTATTTAACTTGTATAACTGGCAACTGTTGAGTATGGAGTGCAGCACTGTCATTATTGCAGCTCAAAAAGTCACTGGAATTGTCACTAGGCTCTTTTAAAACATGAAGTCACTGAAGAGATCTAAATAGTCACTAAATCTAGTGACAAAGTCACCAAGTTGGCAACACTGTCAGAACAGAGAAAGAGACAGATTTGGACAAAAGCAGAGCATGAAAAAGTGGCCAGGTCTGAATAGGTTTCATTGCTAAAACCAGTCTGTCAGGTCCTTCTTTATGTTATCATGCAAATGACATTTTAGAGTATGTGAAAAGCTTGTTGGTACTGGTGGTCATGCACCCCACCATCATGCCCTGGCAGCAGATCAGAAAGCCCCACTTTTTTCCTTTGTTGGCACCAAGAGCCAGTTATCAGGTCTGAAGTGGCGGCTAGACAGGTGCACTGACACACCCTGAGTAATGAGCACTGCAGGACTGGGAACAGGCCTAACACCAGGAAGTGCAGATAAGCCCAGGAAAGATGTTCTTATACAGCTGACTACAACCAGGGCTGTTAATACTCAGAGAAATGAGCAGAGGAGAAAGCAGAAGTTTTGTCTTTAACATAAAAACAGCCATTACTCAACATAAATTACAGTATCACTGTCCTTTCTGTAACCTGGATGAAACATGTTTGAGTCGCAGAATATTAAAATGATGGTGCGCTCCCTCAGAGAGTGGTATTTTCATGTGAACACCTGACCTTGTCCTGTTTGCAAGGTATTTGTGGTTAACCACATGCATAAACAGAGTGAATTCTCACACTTCAGATGCTACCACAGCATCTGTGTTATATTGTGCTATATTTGAAGTTGTGTTATATTCTGAAGAGGCACAAGAAGTGGACAGAAATAAGGGCTTGAGAAGATGCAAAGCAACAGGACAAAGGCAGCAGGCATGTGTTCCTGTAATATCTCTTATTTCAGTGAACTTAAAGGTAGACTGCCTTTCAGATTTTTCAAGTGTAGGTCAAAAAAAGAATTTTCTCCAACACCCAGTTATTTTTATTTAGTGGACCAAAAGCTACTGAATTCGAATCACAGACTTCCAATTTTATTTGTTTTTTAAAAATAGAACAATTAATGAATTTAGGGCCACATGGCCCTAAATTCTCCGCTATTTTTTTTCCTGCTTCACCGTGACCCAATTCAAGATACTACGTCATGCATCACATGGTGGGCTTTCCCCGTTCGCGCAAGGCATTGTGGGATACAAATATGAAACAGGAGAAAAAATTGAGGATGCAAATGAAACTTGAAAGACCGATGACAGTAACGGAAAGTGAGAAGAAAAGATGTTATGTTGCGAAGGAAAGGAAACACAGGACCAAACTAATAAATATCGGCGGTCAGCAAGCACCTTGGTGTGATCAGCTGTTCGTTTAGTGACAGAATGATGTAAGTGTCAGTGCACAGTCAAGGTAAACCTGTAGATGGCAGTAATACAACACTGGATGCCAGCTACCGTAAAACCCAAAAGAAGAAGAAAAAGAAGAAGAAGAAGAAGGTAAACCTGCGCATGCCATACGGACTTCCTCTATCTTCTTGACTGTGCGAAGCGAGCGATTTCATGCACATTATTTGTGAGGGAATCCCCTCAAATTAAATAACTTCCCAGCCACAGAATGGCCTTTTTTGTGAGATATTACAGAAATAAACATATATCACAATGACCAAATTTCAGAGGAAACTAAATTTCACCAATTATATGAACTCAAAAGGCCATCTGGCTTTAATGTATACAGCATGATGCTGTACACTGCCTGTCAATGTTTATTTTTTAATTGCAGTTTAATTGTTATAAGTACTATAGACAAGTAGACAAAATACAATATATACAATATTCAATATACAGTATAATCATAATATAAAATGTATTAAATATGTTATGCTGTTATTGGGTAATAATAATCAATGATGGGGAAATGTGATGAAGCAGTTATTTTTACCTCCCTGAAGTTGATAATTTTCCGATAACCACATGTCCAGAAGTGTTTATTCGTCCTATACCACAACAGTGATACCTGATATGTTATAGCAACTACAAATATTCATTCATATACACTACCGTTCAAAAGTTTGGGGTCACCCAGACAATTTTGTGTTTTCCGTGAAAAGTCACACTTTTATTTCCCACCATAAGTTGTAAAATGAATAGAAAATATAGTCAAGACAGTTTTCTGGCCATTTTGAGCATTTAATCGACCCCACAAATGTGATGCTCCAGACCAGAAACTCAATCTGCTCAAAGGAAGGTCAGTTTTATAGCTTCTCTAAAGAGCTAAACTGTTTTCAGCTGTGCTAACATGATTGTACAAGGGTTTTCTAATCATCCATTAGCCTTCTGAGGCAATGAGCAAACACATTGTACCATTAGAACACTGGAGTGAGAGTTGCTGGAAATGGGCCTCTATACACCTATGGAGATATTGCACCAAAAACCAGACATTTGCAGCTAGAATAGTCATTTACCACATTAGCAATGTATAGAGTGGATTTCTGATTAGTTTAAAATGATCTTCATTGAAAAGAACAGTGCTTTTCTTTCAAAAATAAGGAAATTTCAAAGTGACCCCAAACTTTTGAACGGTAGTGTAAACCCTCACATGCAGCTTGCCTTGTTACTGAGAAACTAGAAAGAGCAAACTTTTCTATCCCAAAGACTTTGCTGTGGCAGAAAACTTAATGTGACAGCGTTACTGCTAATTGTTATAAAGCATTGATACTGAAGACTCCTTCCATAAACTACTGCTTACAGAAAAACTGCTTAATCATATCAACGATTATGATTTTCTGTGTTAAAAAACAACACGTATTTTGTTAATCTATTTATTATTGGTCTTAGATTGTGTAGAGCATCTAGCATACAAGTCCCTGTGAATACATTACTATAGAAACGATAACATATCAGAATGCGCTACGACACTGCACTACTGTCAGACCAGCTGTTCAATCGGTCAACAGCTTCTGACCAATCAGAACTGAGAATTCAGCAACACTTGAAAACAGTGTGAACAGCTCTCTGATCTTAGTGTTATACTAAACATGTAACGAGATGACGGCATTATTAAAAGGAGTACTCGGAGGGTAAAACTATTTCAGCCTTTCTGTAAAACACAATAATTTCCACTTAAGTTAATTATAGAGAATTACAGCTCCAACTGCTTAAGGTTTAGCCAAAAATATGAACAGACGTTTGTATTATACTCATCTCATCTCATTATCTCTAGCCGCTTTATCCTGTACTACAGGGTCACAGGCAAGCTGGAGCCTATCCCAGCTGACTACGGGCGAAAGGCGGGGTACACCCTGGACAAGTCGCCAGGTCATCACAGGGCTGACACATATGCCGCTTTTCCACTACAAACGCGGCTGAGCCGTGCCGTGCCGTGCCGAGTCGAGCTGAGTCGAGCTGAGCGGGGCTGTTGGAGTTGCATTTCGACTACAACCGCGCTGAACCGTGCTGGCTGGAAGTGGGTGGACACATTGGGTGGAGTTAGTGAAAGTGGGTGGACGTCATGTGATGCCGTTAAGCAGCGCAAACAGTGACATCAGTGACAGTGGCGGAACAAGTCAGAGCCGGGCCGGGGGCGGGGCAAATGACCGGGCCCTTTATTAAAGCTTATCATAACATCATTTTAGGCTACAAAATGTCCGCAACTGCGGTGTTTACCAATTTCAACACTACCGGGTGCAACTATTATTTAGTACATCAAGTCCTTCAAACGAACATGTAACTCAGAAACAAAAAACATTAGGATACTGTACATGGCTCATAATAAAACATCAATAGCCTATACTGCGCACATTATTTGAAGGGCATACGAATGAGCGCTCAGAGGTTGCAACGCTGACAGGAAGAGTCAGAAATAAAAGGAGGGCGGTGCAAACCTCACTGAATGCACTGTGTTTACCAATTTCAACACTACGGGGTGCAACTATGTTAGTTTGTACACTAAGTCCTTCAAACGAGCATGTAACTCAGAAACAAAAAAAAAACATTAGGCGACATACTGTACATGGCTCATAATAAAACATCAATAGCCTACTGCGCGCATTATTTGAAGGGCATACGGCGAGCCTTGCGCTCCGCGAACTCGTCCACGATGCTCTGTATGTCACTGATTCAGTGATCTTTTAAGCGGTAGTCTCACGACCCGAATAGTAAACAATAAACATGGAGGACATGGAGTCGTTAGTGTTGCTGGTCTCGGTGCTGTGGCTTGTTGTCACCGACAACGCGGACAGATACTGGCAAGAGCGTATAGATGAGGCGAGGCGCATAAGGCTTCAGAAATTCTCGTAATTCGTAATTATTCTCCTTCTTCCGGGTTTGCGGTGTTTACAGATCCCAGCGCGCTCGCGGGGCGTGTGTGGGCATGTGAGGACACTCCTCCTCACCAATCAGTGCACAGGGGAGTGTCTGCTCACGCCCCCAACCTCAGTCGGCACGGTTTGGCTCGCTTCAGCCCCACTCCAAAACGGTGCGAGTTTTAGGGGCTAAGCAGGGCTGAAACGAGCTGAGTCGTGCTGGTTTTTGGTAGTCGAAACGCGAGCCGTGTCGGGCTGAAGTGAGCTGAAGCGAGCTGAAGTGAGCTGAAAAAGGGTAGTGGAAAAGGGCCAATAGACACAGACAACCATTCACACTCACATTCACACCTACGGTCAATTTAAAGTCACCAGTTAACTTAACCTGCATGTCTTTGGACTGTGAGGGAAACCGGAGCACCCGGAGGAAACCCACACAGACAACATGTAAACTCCACACAAAAAGGCCCTGGTTGGCCACTGGCCTTTAACCCAGAACCTTCTTGCTGTGAGGTGACAGCGCTAACCACTACATCACCGTGCCGCCCACACATGAATCTATAAAAAATAAACATTTTAAGGAAATAAGGAAAGGGACATTCCATTGTCTCCTGAGACTGTTTCCATGTTTCCATACTAACTATTTACCCAAGATGACTTTGCTGAAACATTCTGGCAAAATCGATGATAAATCCAAATACACGTCTATGATTACAATTGACCCAGTGCAAGTAATAACTAACTAGTGCACTGGTGTAGGTGAGAACACAGCCAGAAGAGCGAATACACTGGATATGAGAACAGAGCTGGAGAACTCGGAGATGAGTTCACAAATTTAAAAGCAAAGAGGAACAGTTGTTGATGAAGCAAGCAGAAAAACTTTGCTGGTTTACACAATACTGTTTGGTATTGCAAACAACAAACCACCCATCCTAACCAGTTTCAACTTGTCACACACGGAACTATTGGTTGAAACATGAATAAATGTTAAAACATACTATATGTATTTTTATATGACTACACTTCCTTTAGGCAAAGTGGAAATTCTTCATGGGAATTCACATCTAAGTGAAGACTAATAGAGGGCCGTAAGAAGCAGTCTTAGCACTACAAATCCGAGTCCAGTGTGCTGTACTTTTCACTGAGCTTTATTCCGATGTTGGAAAGTCCAGAACTGAGAACCTGCTTCTAAACAAAACAGAAAAGAAAAAGAAAAAAAACCACAGAGCAAGCTTCACTTACCATGGTGGTAGTGGACTCCTGCTGTGTCTGTTTCACAAACTCTTTTCACTAGCTCCACTGTCTCTCTGTGTTTGTGTTTGTGTGTGTGTGTGCACGCTTGTGCGTATGTGTGGCTGTCGTCTCACAATTGGGCGCTGCTTGCTACTTCCCCTCACAACTGATGGACTGCAGTTCACATGAAAGCCTATCACTTGCTCCATCTGTCATTTGCGTATTAGATACTGAGCTTCTGTTCTTTTCAAAGACAGACAGCAGACAGGCTTCATTTCCGTTGCAACACCTTTAATGCCACTCAGGCCACACAAGCGCACACAAAAAACCCCAACCAAAAATGCCCCAGCAAAAACAACAGACATTTATCGTAGGCATCAGTTAAATCAGAGCAGTCTGTTGATCGGAGATGACAGATTTAGTTAATGAATAATCGCCCAACTATTTAACCTTTAGTCATATCATTTAAATATGTACATTCATATTTATTTATTGGAGTCTATTAGAGCTTTTTCGTCTAACTGGACTTTTTACAGTACACGTTAGACCAGCACTTAAGCTTAATTTTATTATGAAGTTTGAGCTGACAGTATGAACACTTCTTTGAATCCATTTAATCCTACAGAGTCCTACAGAATTTCAAGCACTGCAAAAATCCCCATCCTTATTCACAGCTACATGAAACTTCACGTTGACAGTGAGAATGATGACTCCTCTAGAAAAGTGAGGAAATGTGTGAGTCTTTTTATAACTATGAATAGATGATGTCATGGCCCGTATTAGTCCATTGCGAAGACAGAGAGAAATCATTTGGCACTCACTCACTTATCATCCTACCAGTACAATAGTGGCAGCAATAATACTTAAACGTCAATCCTGCAGGATGGCCCACAGATTGTTGCCTCCTCATATTATATCCTCCAGATGGGAAAACGTCAAAGACTGCTTGTCTCAAGTAAAGTCAACGATCAGCTTATAGAACTATGATACTTCTGCATGCAACCATTTAAGATGGTTACGTAATACATCGTTTTTATGGCGGCATGGCGTTGTAGTGGTTAGCACTGTCACCTCACAGCAAGAAGGTTCTGGGTTCAAGCCCAGTGGCCGACAGGGGCCTTTCTGTGTGGAGTTTGCATGTTCTCCCCGTGTCTGTGTGGGTTTCCTCCGGGTGCTCCGGTTTCCCCCACAGTCCAAAGATATGCAGGTTAGGCTAATTCAAAATCCCTTACACGCCAGGATCTGGTCTTCCCAGGCAGTCTCCTGTCCCAGTACTAACCAGGTCTTTTGAGGCGCATGGGTGCGGCGCCGATCTCCGTTTCTATAGCCCTCGGCCTCTCGCCTATACAGCTAGGGTTACAGTGGGAAGCTTGTCCTCTGGTAAACACGATAGTTTGACTTCCCTACTGGCATCTGTATTGCAGTATGCCTTTCCAGATGGCAGTAGGTGCCATTTTTATGATGGTCTTTGGTCTGACCCAACCGTACATAGAATTCACGATCTCTTGGTCGAGAGGTGGACACGCTAACCACAAGGCCAGCTTGTGGTGGTTAGGCTAATTGGTGACTCTAAATTGACTGTAGGTGTGAATGTGAGTGTGAATGGTTGTTTGTCTCTATGTGTCAGCCCTGCGATGACCTGGCGACTTGTCCAGGGTGTACCCCGCCTCTCAATCATAATAGCTTCAATTACATAGTGTAAGGACTAGCCTATGTTACAGCTTGCTAACATTGAAATATTTTATATATATACACAATACGAGGTGATTATTGTTTTTAATTAAATTAAATTAAATTAAATGTTTCTATATTTTATATATATATATATATATATATATATATATATATATATATATATATATATATATATATAAAACAACAGAAACAGGAATAAATGAAACAAAGTCAGTATTTGGTGTGAGACGACACTGTGCTGAAAAAAGTAGTCTTGGGTACAGTGTGTTCAGTTTTATAACGAAATGAGCTGTAGGTTTTACTGAGTCTTACAGAACCAGACACGGTTCTTCTGGACACTTTGACTGTCACACTTGCTTCTTATTTTTGCAGCAAAACCCAGCAGCCTTCATTACGTTTGTTCCCTGAAAAGTGGTCTCTTATGTAACATGCTACTTTCTTTACTGACATACAAACATTTTTCTGTAATATCCATCCATTATCCGTAACCGCTTATCCTGTCCAGGGTTGCAGGCAAGCTGGAGCCTATTCCCAGTTGACTATGGACGAGAGGCGGGGTACACCCTGGACAAGTCACCAGGTCATCACAGGGCTGACACTGATAGAGACAAACAACCATTCGCACTCACATTCACACCTACGGTCAATTTAGAGCCACCAATAAGGCTAACCCGCATGTCTTTGGACTGTGGGGGGAAACCGCAGCACCCAGAGGAAACCCACACAGACACAGGGAGAACATGCAAACTCCACACAGAAAGGCCCTCGTCGGCCTCTGGGCTCGAACCCAGGACCTTCTTGCTGTGAGGCGACAGTGCTAACCATTACACCACCATGTACCACATTACACTCTGTAATGTGTGTGTTTGTGTGTGTCTTTTTTTTTTTTGCTGGAAAACTAATGTTTGGAAATCTAAAGTGTTTTTAAAGGTCAGAGACTAAGCTGTGGAGAAACCACAATTTCTTGGGGGTGCTAAGGGGGTGCTATGGCTATCCTAAGTGTAGCTACAGCACCTCAAACACACACACACACACACACACACACACACACACACACACACACACACAGTGCCGCCCATGAACACTAGAAATATACAATATTGAATAAAGGATTTATTTACTTCCTGCTTGCACTTGTTGGTAGATCCAGGTTGTTTAACCGGGGGCAGTAAGACTAAAAAAGCACTTTTAAAAATAGGACTGAAAATGTATAAGCACTGAATTATAATAGGAGAACCAATTCTAAGTGAGCAGAAATAAAACAGAAAGATTGGTTGGGTTAGGATATAAGCTATGTTAAGTGATTTTAAGATACAGTACTGTGCACAAATCGTGTTCACCCTGTCGTTTTAGTACAAACTTTGCTATAGATTTTTATTTTATGTCTTCTGCATTATCGAGTCAGTACAGTGTCTTGCAAAAGTATTCATCCCCCTTTGTGTTTGTCCTGCTTTGTTGCATTACAAATTGGAATTAAAATGGATTTTGGGGGGGTTAGCACCATTTGATTTACACAACATGCCTATGATTGTAAAGGTGCAAATTGTTGTTTTATTGTGACAAAATTAATTAAGAGGAAAAAACTGAAGTCTGGAGTGTGCATAGGTATTACCCCCCCCCCCCCCCCCCCACCAAAAAAAAAAAAAGTCAATACTTTGTAGAGCCACCTTTTGCTGCAATTACAGCTGCAAGTCTCTTGGGGTATGTCTCTATTAGCTTAGCACATCTAGCCACTGGGATTTTTGCCCATTCCTCAAGGCAAAACTGCTCCAACTCCTTCAGGTTAGATGGGCTGTGTTAGTGTACAGCAATCTTCAAATTATGCCAAAGATTCTCAACTGGATTGAGATCTGGGCTTTGATTAAACCATTCAAAGACAATTAAATGTTTCCCTTTAAAACACTCCAATGTAGCTTTAACAGTATGTTTAGGGTCATTGTCCTGCTGGAATGTGAACCTTCATGCCAGTCTCAAACCTCTGGCCGACTCAAACAGGTTTTCCTCCAGAATTGCCCTGTATTTAGTGCCATCCATCTTTCCTTCAGTCCTGACCAGCTTTCCTGTCCCTGCAGATGAAAAACATCCCCACAGCATGATGCTGCCACCACCATGCTTCACTGTAGGAATGGCGTTTTCAGAGTGTTGGGCTTGCACCACACATGGCATTTCCCATGATGGCCAAAAAGTTGAATTTTAGTCTCATTTAACCAGAGAATCATCTTCCATGTGTTTGGGGAGTCTGCCACATGCTGTTGGGCAAACTCCAAACGTGTTTTCTTAAGCAATGGCTTTATTCTGGCCACTCTTCCATAAAGCCCTGCTCTGTGGAGTGTACGACTTAAAGTGGTTCTGTGGACAGATACTCCCATCACCGCTTTGGCTCTGTGCAGCTCCTTCAGTGTTATCTCTGGTGTCTTTGTTGCATTTCTGATTAATGCCCTCCTTGCCCAGTCTGTCAGTTTTGGTGGGCAGTTTTGGTCTTCTCCTGTCAGGTTTGTAGTGGTGCCATATTCTTTCCATTTTGCTATAATGGATTTAATGGTGCTCTGTTGAATATTCAAAGTTTGGGATATTTTTTTGTAACCCAACCCTGATCTATACTTCTCCACAACTTTGTCTCTGACCTGTTTGGAGGCTCCTTGGTTTTCATGTTTCTTGCTTAGTAGTGTTGCAGAGTCAGGGTCCTTCCAGAACAGGTTGATTTATACAGACATCATGTGACAGATCATGTGACACTTTGATTGCACACAGTTGGATCTTGATCAACTAATTATGTGACTTATGAAGTGAATTGGTTGGACCAGCTCTTACTTAGGGGTTTCATACAAAAGGGGCTGAATACCTATGCACACTCCAGATTTCTGTTTTTTCATCTTAATTATTGTTTGTGTCACAATAAAACAACAATTTGCACCTGAAAATTTGTAGGCATGTTGTGTAAATCAAATGGTGCTAACCCTCCAAAAATCCATTTTAAGTCCAGCTTGTAATGCGACAAAACAGGACAAACACCAAAGGAGATGAATAGTTTTACAAGACACTGTATATCCAATGAGCTGTATATCTCGGTTGTGAGCTGCCCTGTGAGTTGGATCTATGCCAAAATTTAATGCGTTCCTCCTTGGCCCATGTTATACTTTTCCACCAAGTTTTATGAAAATCGGGCCTGTAGTTTTTGTGCAATCCTTCTTACAAACAAACAAACCAAAAGCATAACCTTCTTGGCAGAGGTAATTAAACTGTGGTGACCAGACACATTAATGGGTAACCCTACATTTCAGAGCACCCTCACTGAAAATTCAAACAACCCCATAGCACCAGCAGAAGAAAATCTCTGGTGCTGCGCCTACCAATGTTACTTTATTGCCCAGTGAAAATATAATTCAAAACACAGAATAAATTATGAGCAAGCATTATGAAACACTGCAATAATGTGAAAATGTTTATTTAAAACAAATGAAACATCTAGCCTTTACACAAAACCCTATCAAGGCTATACCTTTAGATCAAAATAATAAACTAACAATCCAATATTGTCCAAACAATAAAGTTTACCAGTGTTTTTAGTCACGAAAACTGGGTAAAGGATACACCAGGGCCAGGGTTAAGTAACTGTGGTCTATAATGAGTTCTATTTCTTTTAAAGAAAATACAGAGTTGTGCAACGTGGACAAACTTCACTTATAGCAGTTACTACAGGAAATAAGTAGCAGAAAGGAAGAAGTAAATATTTCTGTTAAATTTGGTGCACTATGGACATCAGAACACAAGTATGGGGGCAAATAACAATATTTAACATTATATGTAATAATCGTGCTGATTTCTTTCAAGTGTTCTCTCAGATTTATTAATGAAAAGCAAAAAACAAAGGATAGTCTGGTTGTGCGTGTTGCTTTCAGGTCCTAACACTAACTAATCTCACTGTTGTAACAGACGTAGCATTTTTTGCATCCCTGGTGAAGGATTCATGAGAATTCCTAGGAATGCAATAACTGCTGCACATATGGTTTGTTAAAATTATATATTTTGATGTGGGGGTTTTATTTTCTTGGAATAAATTGCCTCCAATTAAAGGTTAGATTTCTCTTCTATTTTCAGTATGAAATTAAGCCAATTAAACTCAAATATAGCTTTTAATTCTCTTTTTTAAACCATTTCTAAAAGGGTGCCAAAAATTCTGTTCCATTCCTGTTTATAAACCTGTATAAATCTGGTTTTGTTCACTGGACAACCAGGTACCAGTTGTGATAGGATGTGTCTGAATGTGTCTCCCAGCTTGCTAGACTCTGCTGCTCTTTAGTACAAGAACATACTGTATGTAATCTGTATATATGCATAAACTGTGTAATTGGCTTTAAATTTATATGAATATTAAACAATATATTAATATGTTGTACTTAAACTTGACTGCCGTGAATATTGATCCAAATTATATTCCAATTATATTCCAGTGCTTTGAATTTAGGTCCTGGATGTACAGTATGTGTTTTATTATTGGTGGATTCTTTTCTTTTCTCTTTTTTTTTGCCTGCATGAATTAACCAAGCCTCCTGAACTACCTATTGACAAATGAAAATACAAAATTTATTATTTTTACTTATTAGGACAGGTAATGAAGATCAGAGAGGAGCAGTTGGGTGTGCAAATACAGCCTCTGCCACTTGGGGGCAGTGTACTTTTTAAAACATGGAACATATTCAATATTCAAGATTCTGGATTCAACACTGTGGAAGAAAATGCTGTAAATTTTACAGTAAATTACTGACAAGTTGCATACAATATATTTCTTTATAGTGTAGGTCACTATTTGAATGCAAGTTTGTGACATTGACCAAATTAACTCTTGTATAAATGGCTACATTTTTATCCCTTCTACTTAAGCACATGTTCAGGTGACAATCAATACATTTACATCTCATCTCATCTCATTATCTCTAGCCGCTTTATCCTGTTCTACAGGGTCGCAGGCAAGCTGGAGCCTATCCCAGCTGACTACGGGCAAAAGGCGGGGTACACCCTGGACAAGTCGCCAGGTTATCGCAGGGCTGACACATAGACACAGACAACCATTCACACTCACATTCACACCTACGGTCAATTTAGAGTCACCAGTTAACCTAATCTGCATGTCTTTGGACTGTGGGGGAAACCGGAGCACCCGGAGGAAACCCACGCGGACACGGGGAGAACATGCAAACTCCACACAGAAAGGCCCTCGCCGGCCACGGGGCTCGGACCCGGACCCGGACCTTCTTGCTGTGAGGCGACATCACTAACCACTACACCACCGTGCCGCCCAATACATTTACATGCACGAAATATTCAGGATTTTGCCCTTATTTGACAAAAGAAAATATTCCTACATAATTAAGATGAAAAAATAGAAATCTGGAGTGTGCATAGGTATTCACCCCCTTTCGGATGAAACCACTAAATAGGAGCTAGTCCAACCAATTCATTTTAGAAGTCACATAATTAGTTGATTAAGATCCACCTGTGCGCAAAGTGTCACATGATCTGTCACATGATGTCTGCATAAATCAGCCTGTTCTGGAAGGACCCTGACTCTGCAACACTACTAAGCAAGCAACATGAAAACCAAGGAGCCTCCAAACAGGTCAGAGACAAAGTTGTGGAGAAGTATAGATCAGGTTTGAGTGATAAAAAATATCCCAAACTTTGAATATCCCATGGAGCACCATTAAATCCATTATAGCAAAATGGAAAGAATATGGCACCACTACAAACCTGACAGGAGAAAGCCACCCACCAAAACTCACAGACCGGGCAAGGAGGGCATTAATCAGAGATGCAACAAAGACAACAAAGATAACACTGAAGGAGCTGCAAAGATCCACAGCGGAGATGGAAGTATCTGTCCATAGGACCACTTTAAGCCGTACACTCCACAGAGTGGGGCTTTATGGAAGACTGGCCAGAAAAAAGTCATTGCTTAAAAAAAAAAAAAAAAGAAAACACGTTTGGAGTTTACCCAGCAGCATGTGGCAGACTCTCAAAACACATGGAAGAAGATTCTCTGGTCAGATGAAGCTACAATTCAACTTTTTGGCCATCATGGGAAACGCCATGTGTGGTGCAAACCCACCACTTCCCATAACACTGAGAACACCATTCCTGCAGTGAAGCATGGTGGTGGCAGCATCATGCTGTGGGGATGTTTTTCATCTGCAGGGACAGGAAAGCTGATCAGGATTGAAGGAAAGATGGATGGCACTAAATACAGGGCAATTCTGGAGGGAAACCTGTTTGAGTCGGCCAGAGGTTTGAGACTGGGGCAAAGGTTCACATTCCAGCAGGACAATGACCCGAAATATACTGTTAAAGCTACATTAGAGTGTTTTAAAGGGAAATATTTAAATGTCTTGGAATAGCCTAGTCAAAGCCCAGACCTCAATCCAATTGAGAATCTTTGGCATAACTTGAAGATTGCTGTACACCAACACAACCCATTTAACTTGAAGGACTTGGATCAGGGGCGGCACGGTGGTGTAGTGGTTAGCGCTGTCGCCTCACAGCAAGAGGGTCCGGGTTCGATCCCCGTGGCCGGCGAGGGCCTTTCTGTGCGGAGTTTGCATGTTCTCCCCGTGTCCGCGTGGGTTTCCTCCGGGTGCTCCGGTTTTCCCCACAGTCCAAAGACATGCAGGTTAGGTTAACTGGTGACTCTAAATTGACCGTAGGTGTGAATGTGAGTGTGAATGGTTGTCTGTGTCTATGTGTCAGCCCTGTGATGACCTGGCGACTTGTCCAGGGTGTACCCCGCCTTTCGCCCGTAGTCAGCTGGGATAGGCTCCAGCTTGCCTGCGACCCTGTAGGACAGGATAAAGCGGCTATAGATAATGAGATGAGATGAGACTTGGATCAGTTTTGCCTTGAGGAATGGGCAAAAATCCCAGTGGCTAGATGTGCTAAGCTAATAGAGGCATACCCCAAGAGACTTGCAGCTGTAATTGCAGCAAAAGGTGGCTCTACAAAGTATTGACTTTGGGGTGTGAATACCCATGCGTGCTCCAGATTTCTGTTTTTTTTTCTAACTTGATTATCGTTTGTGTCACAATAAAAAAAAAAAAACAATTTGCACCTTTAAAGTGGTAGGCATGTTGTGTAAATCAAATGGTGCTAAGCCCCCAAAAATCCATTTTAATTCCGGCTTGTAGTGCAACAAAACAGGACCAAGACCAAGTGGGATGAATACTTTTGCAAGACACTAAGAGTTTAATTTTCATTTAGATTATTGCTGATATCATTTGCAGTTAAATTAGAAAATAATGCAAAATAGAAGCATTTGCACTAGTAAACACATGACAGCTTGCCAAGCTTGCCTATTGATTATAGTGTCATTGCATTGCTGTAAATATTCTTGAAAATCTTAGAAGCAGAAATATAAAGGCCACTTTATTGAGGGGGTAAAGAAAATAAACATATATTGTAATGACAGAAATGGCCAAATTTTTCACTATTTAGCAGTGTTATTATACAAGAGCCCCTGTAGATGTGAAATCCCTCGCTTTTGTAACACACAGCTGTTACAAATGTGGATAATTTTATGTGTATAATTTACTTTGTACATGAGATATGAAACCTCTCTAATGCTGTGATTAAATGTAACAAATAATTCACAAGCCCAAAACCCAGTTAATTCTTTCCCAAACATTGTCTAGGTCTCGGTAAGAAAAGTCACAAACTACTTTTCATACACAGGGATTTTGGAGGGGGAGAAAAACACAGTTTTTATTTCAATATATTCATAATGTTAATTGCAGTGTCTCTCTCTCTGCTTCAACCAACAAGCTGTCAACAAGCTGTAATGTCCTTATAAGCGCACACTGATTGTGCATGTAATTAGTCCTCGAGGCACGAACATGCGCGGATGTGACAGAACCCCACCCAGTCTGGACTTAGACATGAGCATGAGCATGGGTACAGACCCTGATGTCGGCATGAACTTGAACATGGGCTAGCACGCAGGCCTGGACTCCAAGGCAGGTCTGGGCTTCAAGTGAATGATGATTTCAGCCTCGCTGAGGCCCAGTGGCAGAGCGATAATATCCTCGAAGCCCGACAGCAGAGCAAAGAGCTCGCCCCTGCTGAATCCAGGCGGTGGAGCAATGACGTTTTCGAAGCCAGGTTTTTCCCCTACAGTTCAAAGACATGTGACATGAAGTTCCTCCTGGGGGATCCCAAGGTGCTCCCAGGCCAGATGAAATACATAATTTCTCCAGCATGTTCTGGGTCTACCCTGAGGTCTCATGTCCCAGTTGGACATGCCCAGAAAACCTCCAAAGGAAGGCACCCAGGAGGCATCCTAATCAGATGCCCAAACCATTTTAGCTGACTCCTTTTGACATGAAGGAGCAGCAGATCTATTCCAAGATCCCTCTAGATGTCTGAGCTCCTTACCCTATCTCACGGATTGGCCATAACAAACACCATGCTTGAGCATAAGGTGGTTCATAAATGTACCTGGTACCAGAATACTTTAGGCCAAAGATTGATCGACTTTGTGGTCGTATCAACAGATCTGTGGCTGTATGTCTTGGACACTCTGTGAAGAGAGGAGCAGAGCTGTCAACTGATCACCACTTGGTGGTGGTGAGTTGAGTTGAAACGGCATGGTTATTATTTATATTACTTTTACCACACTGTGCTGTTGAAGTCCGTCCATCCATCCATCGATCCATCCATCCATCCATCCATTATCTGTAGCCACTTATCCTGTTCTACAGGGTTGCAGGTAAGCTGGAGCCTATCCCAGCTGACTATGGGTGAGAGGCGGGGTACACCCTGGACAAGTCGCCAGGTTATCGCAGGGCTGACACATAGAGACAAACAACCATTCACACTCACACCTATGGACAATTTAGAGCCACCAATTAACCTAACCTGCATGTCTTTGGACTGTGGGGGAAACCGGGGCACCCGGAGGAAATCCACGCAGACACGGGGAGAACATGCAAACTCCACGCAGAAAGGCCCTTGCTGGCCACTGGGCTCAAACCCAGGACCTTCTTGCTGTTGAAGTCTCACTGTGGAATAACAGGGCTCTGATAGTATTGCCGGCTGCAATTCAAATGACACATTTATATTACAAATCAAATTTTAAAAAGTTGGGTATGTTGAAATTGAAATTCAAACTGAAAACAATGATGTCAATAATCTTTGACCTGTATTGCACTCAAAACAATCCAACAGCACATTATTTGATGTTTCACCTCATAAATTTTATTGTTTTTTTTCCCCCAAAATAAATACATTTCAATTTTGATTCTTGCAACACATTTCAAAATAAGTTGAGACGGTAAAGCATTTATCGCTTTGTAATGTTTCCATCACAGAGGTGGGTAGGGTGTTCCTTCTGTCCCACCTGGTTTCTGAATGTTGGCAAAAAAGTTGGGAAGTGTTTTCACCTGATGTTATTTGTCTGTTTATAGAACTTGGTGCAGATCACAATTGTTATATAGGCCCTGATTAATAGCTGGGTTTCTGTCACATGACTTTTCTTAGCAGTTCTACCAGAAGTGAAATAGCTGGTGATCTAAACGGCTGCCATAGTGCAAACAACTAGTGATAACTTATCAAAGTATGCTTGTAATCTAGAAGCCACTTCTTGCTTTAGATATATTCAGAAGGTTGCTATGTGCAATGGAATCGATCCCTACAGTCTGGGAAAGAAGGATTTGTCATACGATCTCGAAAACGACCCTTCAGTTGAGTTCCCCGACATCTCGAACTATCTGGTGTTGCGGACGTCCTTCTACACTGCAAAACAGATGAAAGCGTGGAAGAGCATGGAGGCTTACAACTTTTTTTGTATGTGGCTGGGTAAAGGACCTCGCTATCAAGTCACTGCCCAATGAATCCTGGATTGTTTTTGCCTGTGTAAGTATGTTTTTTTAAGCTTTTTGTTCGTGTCTTTACAACAAAGAGCTGCAAGTTGAAGTGTAAACAAACAACAGTTCGCTTGATTCTTGCTTGTGTTCACTCTTATCTCTCAGGTAAATCATTCACAAAGATCATCAAAAACCCCTTTAAAGACCTGGATCTTAGTTAAACAGGATGGAGAAGTGATCACGGCACATTGTAACTGTGTGGCTGGGGAAGAATTTTTCATGACCGTCATGCATATGGACTTTGTGAGGAGTGAGGAGTAAACAAAGAAACACCTGGAGACTAACACTTCATGACTAAAAAAACGACACATAGCAAGAAAAGTACTTGGAAAACACTAACGCATAGCTGAGAGGGACATACAAACCTTTCACCAAGTGATCACTGCAAACTCGAGCATGCTTTGACTTGGCTCCCTTCAATTTCAGTGAGAGGCTCAAAAGCCACCTTTCTTGACATCTTTTTGTGAAATCCTGTGTTTGTTCACCCTTTTTTATTAGTTCACGGGGAACCCTGAAGAAACTTTTATCAGTTTCACAGTCTGATCGATTCGAACAACCTAAAACAGCGCTAGCATAAGGCATTTTTCATGCGAGCAATGCACCTTTTCCGTACAAACGCTTTGCCAGTTGAGCTTTGGTAGACCACCAGCTAAAGTTTTGAATAACTAATGAGGCGGCTGCGACATCGCGTGCAACCTAGCAATAAAACATTTGAAGGGTGATGTACTTTCATTTTCCTATGACTGTAAATGACAACACATTTTTAAAAATGATTAGTCTAGGTTATGTGGATCACCTGCCATAAACATCCCTGTGAACAAGCTGTTACTATCGAACTATAACATTGGAACAAGTATATTATAACCCCAAAGGAGAAAAAGTTGGGATGGTATAGAAAATGCAAATAAAAAAAAGAAAGCAATGATTTCTAAATTTACTTTGACTTGCATTTCATTGCAGATAGTATGAACCCAAGATATTTCATGTTTTGTCTGGTTCATTTTATTTTATTTGTTAATATTCATCCATTCTTGCATTTCACCCAGCAACACATTCCAAAAAAGTTGGGATGGGAGCAGTTTAGGGCTACTAATGATGTGATTGAAGACAGGTGATGTCAATAGGTGATTGTAATTGTGATTTGGTACAAATTCAGAAAGGTTCTGACGGCCCTGGCACCGCCTCGCCAGCCAATACTGCACACATTCCACACTGTGCCTCACTACTGCAGGACCCATCCACAAACATTTCTTGTACTAATCCCTGAAACACTAACTAACTAACTAACTAACTAACTAACTAACTAGTTAGTTAGTTAGTTAGTTAGTTAGTTAGTTAGTTAGTTAGTTAGTTAGTTAGTTAGTGACCAACTGCTGCCTCTACTCTATGCTTTTGCTTGTTGAATCTAATAACTGTTACCAGTGGATACTCATGAACATCCCCGTGCACACACCTCACCTTCACTACTCAAGCATTCCCAGTTTTGAACAGTGATGTGTTCTACCTTTAATATTCACTGACACATGGTACATTCTTGCTCGCTTGGGTGGAGACCTGCAGCACATCATTGATCCAGATCAGTGTTCCCGATTCCATTAAGGAACATTAGTCCTGGTTTCCCTGCCATATGAGCCAACATGCCCAGGTTTTTCCATGGAACCAGGGAGGTTTCCCTGTATGGAGAGACATTAGAGAGGAAACAGAGGGATGAGAGGAAGTACAGGGTGAACACACTTTGTTTAGGGAGCCGGTGTCAGATTCCTGGCACCTTGGACCCGGGGAGCTGGAACTGGAGGAGGAGAGAGAGGAGAGGAAGAAAAAGAGAGAGAGAGAGAGAGAGAGAAAGAGAGAGAGAGAGAGAGAGTGGAGAGCCACCTGCTGTAGTGATCCTCTGGTAGTTGGATGGGATGCCATGTGATGAACTGCTCCAGCACCACCAGTTTGAAGATGTAGTCCCTACGTTATAGTCCCTACGTTATTATAGGCCTTATGTCCTTGCTGTATCACAAATTGATCAGATTCATAAATTCTGAAATGATCAGTTTTGGAAAATGTCTACAGTTTAAATGCAAAAAAATAATAATGCATATTTTGTAGTTACACAATAATAATTACACTCAGTGTATAGACTGAGAAAGTAATTTGTCTGTTTGTCAAGAAACACAAATCCCCAGCTGATGTCTTTCGGCTGCTAAGATGCTGGAAAGTAAATGCAACATTCTCTGGTGGAAGCTGCTGCAAATTGTCCCTGGGGATGGTGCACCTATAATGATGCCAGGCAGAATGAATTTACTACAGTTAAAATCTAAATAGTTGTATTTAATGGTTTTCTTTAAACCCAAATAAATCTTAAAAGTTAACTTTAGTTTTAGCCTATGTGTAAAGAAAACGATTATGAGATAATAAACTTACTAGCACGAAACATTCCACTTATCAGATGTTGCTGTTAAACTTCTCCCTGACGAGGTCTTGCGATGCTACTTACCCAAAAGACTTTGCATAAATGTAAGGAATAAGTGTCTGGGATGGTGAACAGTGTTGCCACTCTTTTTAGCCGAATATATATAGGCCTCTTTCAAAATGTGACACAAGTTGCACATGTACCAAAAATAAGAATACGATCAAAGTCCAACTCAAACATAAAAATTATTTTTGATGAAAAGTGTATAAATCTGTACTACAGATTAATCTCCAGCTTGTCATTATACATGTTTTATCCCTTGGGAGTGTCACTGTGTTTTGTTGAGTTACAGTGAATAACAAAGTGCAAGATTTCAAAGTGGCTTTATGTGGAATACATCACTCCTCACATAAGAGAGAGGTGTTTGACTGTGTCTGTGTCATTTGAGCTTTCTTCTCATCCTTCCTGTGACTTGTTGAAGCATTCATTTGAATTCCTCATTCTGCCACAAGAGCATTAATGAAGTCTGGGTGAGGAGGCCTGGTGTGCAGTCAGATGCCCAGTTCATTCCAAATGTATTTAGTGGGGTTGAAGTCAGGGCTCTGTGAGGCCACTTGAGTTACATTACATTACATTACATGGCATTTAGCAGACGCTCTTATCCAGAGCGACATACAATAAGTGCAAAAGTCAGGTACACGAAGTGCTGAACTTCTAGACAAGAAAGTTCTAGTGTCAGCTGAACAAATGACAGCGATACCTAGTGTAATATGCTGTTGAAGTACCAATACTCAAACAGCCAAGGAAACAAACCAGCCATATAAAGTACAACTAAGAGAACTCAAAACAGCTAACCCCAGGCTAGACCATACAGAGTCTGGGTTGGTCTAGACCAAAACGCTGTTACACAGTGGGCAGGAAAGAAAGGGAGAGGTGCAGCCTGAAGAGGTGAGTCTTCAGTCTGTGCTTGAAGGTGGTCAGGGAGTCGGCAGTTCTGACCTCATTGGGAAGGTCATTCCACCAATGGGGAGCCAGGACAGAATAGTCTTGAGTGGGTTGGGCAGGAGTGGAGAGGAGGAGGGGACAGGTGACCAGTAGTAGTGGAGCATAGGGATCTGGCTGGCATGTAGGGGTAGAACAGACACTGGAGGTATTCTGGCCTTAACCCCTTGAGAGCCTGGTAAGCTAGCACCAATGTCTTAAATTTGATGTGAGCTGCAATAGGTAGCCAATGCAGGTCGGCAAGCAGAGGAGTGACACGGGAAGAACGAGGGAGGTTGTAGACCAGGCAAACTGCAGTGTTCTGGATGAGCAGGGGTCTGATGGCAGAAGCTGGAAGGCCAGCAAGGACAGAGTTACAGTAGTCCAATGGCCCTTTTCCACTACCCTTTTTCAGCTCACTTCAGCTCGCTTCAGCTCACTTCAGCCCGACACGGCTCGCGTTTCGACTACCAAAAACCAGCACGACTCAGCTCGCTTTAGCCCTGCTTAGCCCCTAAAACTCGCACCATTTTGGAGTGGGGCTGAAGCGAGCCAAACCGAGCCGAGTGAGGTTGGGGGCGTGAGCAGACACTCCCCTGTGCACTGATTGGTGAGGAGGAGTGTCCTCACATGCCCACACACGCCCCGCGAGCGCGCTGGGATCTGTAAACACCGCAAACCCGGAAGGAGAAGAATTACGAATTACGAGAATTTCTGAAGCCTTATGCGCCTCGCCTCATCTATACGCTCTTGCCAGTATCTGTTGGCGTTGTCGGTGACAACAAGCCACAGCACCAAGACCAGCAACACTAACGACTCCATGTCCTCCATGTTTATTGTTTACTATTCGGGTCGTGAGACTACCGCTTAAAAGCTCACTGAATCAGTGACATACAGAGCATCGTGGATGAGTTCGCGGAGCGCAAGGCTCGTCGTATGCCCTTCAAATAATGCGCGCAGTAGGCTATTGATGTTTTATTATGAGCCATGTACAGTATGTCGCCTAATGTTTTTTTGTTTCTGAGTTACATGTTCGTTTGAAGGACTTAATGTACAAAATAACATAGTTGCACCCCGTAGTGTTGAAATTGGTAAACACAGTGCATTCAGTGAGGTTTGCACCGCCCTCCTTTTATTTCTGACTCTTCCTGTCACCGTTGCAACCTCTGAGCGCTCATTCGTATGCCCTTCAAATAATGTGCGCAGTATAGGCTATTGATGTTTTATTATGAGCCATGTACAGTATCCTAATGTTTTTTGTTTCTGAGTTACATGTTCGTTTGAAGGATTTGATGTACTAAATAACATAGTTGCACCCGGTAGTGTTGAAATTGGTAAACACCGCAGTTGCGGACATTTTGTAGCCTAAAATGATGTTATGATAAGCTTTAATAAAGGGCCCGGTCATTTGCCCCGCCCCCGGCCCGGCTCTGACTTGTTCCGCCACTGTCACTGATGTCACTGTTTGCGCTGCTTAACGACATCACGTGACGTCCACCCACTTTCGCTAACTCCACCCAATGTGTCCACCCACTTCCAGCCAGCACGGTTCAGCGCGGTTGTAGTCGAAATGCAACTCCAACAGCCCCGCTCAGCTCGACTCAGCTCGGCACGGCTCAGCCGCGTTTGTAGTGGAAAAGCGGCACAAGCGAGACAGGATCAATGCTTGGACCAGGAGCTGAGTAGAGTAAGTGGTAAGAAAAGGATGGGAAAAGAAAAGAGTTCTTCCACACCAGCCTTGGCAAACCATGTCTTCATGAAACTTGCTTAGTGCACAGGGGCACTGCCATGCTGGAACAGGTCTGGGCCCTTTTGTTCCAATAAAGAGAAATTGTAATATTACAACATACAGCATTAAGTAAGTAAAGAGAAACAACAGTCAATCATTACTTTAAGACATGAAGTGTCTTTTGATTAATAAAAATAAAGAAAAAACATTGAATTGGGGACATGCTGTTATTGGAAAAGAATCCACAGTGGGATGGTGTGATGAAGCAGAGTTACCAGTACCACACATTGATTATTTTTTCCTATACCAGCACATCCCCAAGTGTATTCCTCTTATACCAGTTTTTTTATTTGTTAAAGAACATACTTTTTATCCATTTATAGTTACATTTAATGTTATGGAACATCAGTGAAGTTAGTTCCTATTCTCACTTGCTTTGCAGCAGCTATAAACAATCCTTCCCTCACCAGGCTCCCTGCTGAGAGATGTTGGTGACGGATCGACTGTTTATAGCTGCTGTAATACAAGGAACTTGTTTCATGTTTCACAATGTAAAGGTTGGTGACATCTGCAAATTGCTATGATATTAATGCATTAAAACTCTTCTGGATGTGGCATTATAAGAAAAGCAATCAATTTTGAGGTGGTAACAGTAACTCTGCTTCATCATACCACCCCCTCTCATTGATTATTTTTCTATAACAGCACATCTTTAATGTTTAATTCCTTACTTAAGACTTTGTGCTGTTAAACATTCGCCTATCTCCAAATGAGAAATGTGATATAAATGTACTACCTAGCTGGATGTTATAAGTGGTTTTCAGAGATGAGACCAAATGCAAATTTCCAACACAGTAGTTGGTTGGTACACATACAGTATATATTGTGACAGCAGCATATAACAGTTCTACTTGACATGGTTTTCAGGCAGAACAGTTTTAGAGATGAAATCATGAAAAACTGATTTTTATACTGAATGTTTTGAATAAACAGCTTAGAATAACTTGGAAGCAAGCAGTAACTTTCAATGTTGCGATGGATATACGTTGTATACACAAAAATCAAATGGACTTTCACAACATTCCACTTGCTACCTAGTGTTTCCTCATGGTATCAGTGGACATCTCAGATTTGCATGTTTTTGAATGTGCTTCTACCCTCAGTCCTCTGATCGATGATACAGATAGCTGTTCTCTGCCTCTCTTGTATATCCATGGTGAGTACCACCCCCTACACCATGACTATCTTCAGGGCAGTGAATACCAAGGGTCTGCTGAAGCTCCTGCTCCTGCTGACGTAACTCCATGGAGTCCACCAAGTCATAGATATTAGATAAAGACCACATTGCCGTTGGAAACCAGGCTTTGACCTCTCCGTCCTTCCCCACAACCAGCATGCTGAAGTAATCTGTGGTGATCTTCAGCTGGTCTCTCAGATTCCTGACCACTTCTGGAGACAGCAGCTCTTTTTCAGTCTGACTTTTGCCTGCAGGATGGAGACAGGCTGGTGATTTTTCTTTTGCCCAATCATTCAATCACATTCAGCTTGCACTGGTAAATCTATTAAATGTAAGTATTTAAATAAAACATACCATTCAGTGGAAATAGCTCAACAGTCCCTGAAGCCTCTGGTCCTTTTCCTACAAGTTTCAGCAAAGCAAAATGACGGATCCCTGCAGAGTAAGAATACAAAAGGATTTGGCTCGTATTCCATAGGTTATACATTTATAAGCAGCTGAAGACCTTGTATAGAGCTCTGTTATATGTGGATTCAAGTAGGTGTCCCCCTTACCAATGTGTCAATCTTAAATGAGAGTTTAACTGACCTTTTACCTGTTATTTGTCTTTAGATTCCTAATTATTGCTATGTTGACTAGCCTCATTCATATCAATTGATTTATTCATTATCAGTAAGCACTTGTCAAGGTTGTGGTTGATCTGGAGCCTATTCTGGGAACACTAGGTGTAAGTCAGGAATGCACACTTAAGTTTGGGGTGGCTAATAATCCTTTTTTGCAGCTGAATTATGAAGGATGCAGCTCAGCATGGCTGAGTCAAAGGCATACGAAGGTGCCACTGTCAGAAGTGCAGGCACTTACGTAAGCAGTCACAGAGGAGAGTGGGTGTATTGCAAACTGGAAACCAAATCCAAATCGTGAGCCTAATATCAAAGTCAGTGTCAAGCGAGGGGCCAGTCGATGTGCAAACAGTATATTGTAGAGAACACAAAGACTCAGAGTTGAGGATAAATGGGAACTAGAGTCAGAGTCATGGAGAGTCAGTTTCAGGAAACAAACAGCTTGGGACGATCAGGTAGAGACACGCTGAGCGATACTTCACATTGACAGATTGGAGCTAGAGCCAATGATGAACAGGTGCAGTGATGATTAGAATTCCAGAGAAGGAGGGCGATAAGGTGTTTGGGAGTTGTAGTCCATGGCGGCCATGCTTGGAGGCTGCCATGAACTCTGATGGCTGGTGCGATCAGTGACAGCTGCTGGCGGCCGCCATATTACTCATGTCTGACCACGGAACACAGCTCAGATATTCACACAAATAGGCAATTTATAGTACCCAGTTAACCTAACTGGTTACTCTAGTTTGTGTAGTTTGGTTGTGGGGAAAACCAAAGCATCCGGAGGAAACTCATGCAAATATAGGGAGAACAAGCAAACTCCACACAGAAAGGCCCCTGTTGGTCACTGGGCTCGAACCCAGAACCTTCTTGCTGTGAAGCAACAGTGCTAACCACTACATCATCTTGCTGCCCATGGGATGGGATGCATGCTGAATGGGATGCCAATCCATTGCAGTAGCACATACACACATTCACACCTGGAGGTATTTTAAGGTTAACCAATCTACCTACCAACAAGTTTCTGAGAAGTAAATTGGAAATTTACTTTACTGAGGAGTAAATTGGAAATTAAACTCACATGGACCCATTCTGTTTTCCCAAATTTTCAATCTGATTACACTGTTGACAGTAATGCTGTCAAGAGCGTCAGTCTGAACACAACTACAAACATGGCCACTCAGAACTACAACACCCACGAACCACAGCGCTCTCTATCACTTGTTTATTCAATGCACCTGCCACTCGTTTCCTGGTTCATCAGTCCCTGCTATATAAACACCTCTCCCACTCTCACTTGATGCAAAGTATTGTTCAGTGTTCATTTCTGTCATACTCAGCCTTTATTCTATTGCCTGCTTTTTTTGTGTTCTTGACCCTCATTTTCCTGTCTTTCTCATTATTCTCTAGCCCTGTCCGCATTGCCCCGTCTACCAATTGATCGATGCTCACCTGTCCCATGACTTTGATTCTAGTCTCGTGTTTTGGCTTTGTTTCCAGGTTGCTTTCTCTGCTCTCTCCTGCACATACATCCGTAAGTGTCTGCACCCTGACAACTGTAAAAAATAGCTGTAACATAGTAAAATAACAGAAAATACAACACATACTACAGTTTTTAGCTAGTCCCCCCCCCCCCCCCCCCCCCGTAATTTTGAAATGCTATGGTTTCAAAAATAATTTAAAGGCTTCGTAGTTTTTAAAGAAAAAATATCAGACAGGTATCAATATTGGCTGAGTGGTTTCTTGAAAGTTTGTGAACCCTTTAGAATTTTCTATATTTCTGCATAAATATGACCTAAAACATTATCAGATTTTCACACAAGTCCTAAAAGTAGATAAAAAGAACCCAGTGAAACAAATGAGAAAAAAAATTTGTGGCAGCGGGGGCGTGGTCAAGCGCCGGTCTGTGACAGGAGGGCGGAGCCAGGGAAGGTGAGTGGCAGAATCGCTACACCTGACGGTAGTTAACCTGTGTTTTGTGTGTGTTTTCCCAGTAACCGCTCCCTATTTAAGGAGGCAGAGAGAGAGCAGAGGGAGCGCAACCCGGGACCAGATGCAGAGAGTGTGTGTGTGTGTGTGTGTGTGTGTGTGTGTGTGTGTATGGGCTTACGCCACAGTAGACTGAAAAGTTTGTGTAAATAAATAGCCTTCTCTGCCTCGAAGCATGTCCTGCCGTCCTCTGTGCTCCACCCACACATCAAAAGTGCTACAGTGGTGCCGGAACCCGGGAAAGGTGGAGCACCACCTTTGCAGCCCCATGGAATCCTCCCCGTTCGCGGACTTGGTCCACGCCCTCGCCACGGCTCAGCAGAGCCAGCACGAGGCACTCGTCACGCTCCGAAAGGAGCAGGAGCGACGCTTTGAAGCCCTGGTGCTGGCCCAGCAGGAAGATCGAGAGGCATTCCGGCATCTCCTCGCGTCGGCGGGATCCACCAGCGCCCTGGCCGCGGGCCCGTCTCCCCTCACCATGACCAAGATGGGCCCGCAGGACGACCCCGAGGCATTTATCACCTTGTTCGAGCAAGTCGCCGAAGCCTCGGGGTGGCCGATGGAGCAGCGCGCGGCGCGCCTCCTTCCCCTCCTCACGGGAGAGGCGCAGCTGGCTGCACTACAGATTCCCGCTGACCGCTGGCTGGCCTATGCCGACCTTCGCCGGGCCATCCTCCAGCGCGTGGGGCGCACGCCCGAACAACAGCGCCAGTGCTTCCGCGCGCTGCAGATGGAGGAAGTCGGCCGGCCATTCGCATTCGGCCAGCAACTCCGGGACGCCTGCTGGCGGTGGCTGAGGGCAGATGATCGCGACGCCGAGGGAATCATCGATCAGGTGGTGCTGGAGCAATTCATCACCTGCTTACCAGCCGGAACCGCGGAGTGGGTCCAGTGCCACCGCCCGGCGTCGCTGGATCAGGCTGTAGGACTGGCGGAGGATCATTTGGCGGCTGTTCCGGCGGCAGGACGGCCAACGACACTGCCTCTTCTCCCCTCTTCTCTCTCTCTTTCTCCCTTCCCCGACGCGCCAGAAGCTGCCCTCGATCGGGCCGGAGCGTATCGCATACCGGTAAGTGTACAAGGGGCTACATATCAGGTGTTGGTGGATTCGGGTTGCAATCAGACCTTGATCCGCCAAAGCCTGGTGCAAGACGAGGCATTGGGGGGAGCACAGGGGGTGAAGGTGTTGTGTGTGCACGGGGATGTTCACATATACCCGTTGGTGTCGGTCCACATATATTTCAGAGGGGAAAAATCCATAGTGAAGGCAGCGGTTAATCCTCGCCTTACCCACTCTTTAATTTTGGGGACTGATTGTGTTAGGGTTTTGCTGGGATTCGAACCTGGTTCGTTGGTGTGATGATCCAGCAAACCCCCACTAGGCCACCAGGGGAATGACTCAAATGCAGAGGCGTGAGGCGGAAGTAGAAAAAGTAACAAAAGGTTTATTTATACTATGTACACTATATACAATCCAGGGCAAAACAAAAAAAACAAAAACAAAGAGTATAATACAAAAAGAAAAAGGCAAAAATGCAAAAGCTCAGAAGATCCACAAAACACAGTACAAAGGAAACTGGAGATAAACATAACAGCACAAAGACTCCGTGACAAGAGGACTGAACTCAGGGGTATAAATACACAAACTAATTAAGGACACAGGTGAAGATAATTAGGACTAACAGGCAATTAACAAAAACACAAAACACAGGAACAGTGGCGGCCTCTAGAGGCCAAAATAAACAAGACATGAAAAGGAAATAACAGCGGCCTCTAGAGGCCAAAACAGTCCAAGTCCTAACAGGACCCCCCCTCTAGGAGCGTCTCCTGACGTTCCCAGGGCGATCCGGATGGGCCGAATGGAAGTCCCGACACAGTTCTTTATCTAGGACATCCCGAGCAGGAACCCAGCAGCGCTCCTCAGGACCATAGCCCTCCCAGTCCACCAGATATTGCAACCCGCCGCGGACCCGGCGGGAGTCAAGCAGGCGATGCACAGTGAACACAGTCTGCCCCTGGAAGATGCGGGGGGGTGGGGGGTTCCTAGGGGCAGGGGCATACGTAGACGTCAGTACAGGCCGCAACAGGGAAACATGGAAAGTGGGGTTGATCCTCAGAGTCCGGGGCAACTGGAGCCGGTAGGAGACAGGGTTCACCCTGCGCACCACCTTGAAGGGGCCAATGTAGCGAGGAGCAAGCTTGCGGTTCTCCACCCACAGTGGAAGGTCCTTAGTGGACAGCCAAACCCGCTGCCCAGGGCGGAAAGTGTGTGCAGGTCTTCTGTGGCGGTTGGCCTGAGTCTGGTTGGTTCTGGAGGTCTGTATGAGGGTCTTCCTGACCTTGCTCCAGGTCTTGCGACACCGTCTCACATATTGGTTGACTGAGGGCACCCCCGCGTCCTCCTCCTGGTCCGGGAACAGAGGTGGCTGGAACCCGAATTGGCACTGGAATGGCGACAGCTTGGTGGCCGATGACTGCAGGGTGTTGTGGGCGTACTCTGCCCATGGCAGCCAGGTGCTCCATGATGTCGGGTTATCCATAGCCAGGCCTCGCAGGGTGGTTTCCAGGTCCTGGTTGAGCCTCTCCGTCTGACCATTGGACTGTGGGTGAAACCCAGAGGAGAGGCTGGCAGTGGCTCCGATGACCTTGCAGAACCCGTGCCACACTCGGGAGGAGAACTGGGGCCCTCGGTCTGAGACGATGTCCTGTGGAAGACCAAAGACTCGGAAGACATGATTAAATATAAGTTTCGCTGTTTCAAGAGCAGAGGGGAGTTTGCACAGAGGTATGAAGCGGCAGGCCTTGGAGAATCTGTCAACAATGACCAAAATGACCATGTTACCTTGTGACTCAGGGAGACCCATGATGAAGTCGACTGCCACGTGGGACCAGGGACGCCGGGGAATGGTCAGAGGATGCAGGAGACCCTGGGGATGCTGTCGTGGGTTCTTGGTTCTGGTGCAAACCTCACAGGACAGGACAAATGACCTTACTTCCTGCTCCATGTTAGGCCACCAGAAGCGTCTTTTCAGGAAGTCCAGGGTCCTCCGAGCTCCCGGGTGGGCGGTGAGAGGGGAAGAGTGACCCCACTGGAGAACCTTGGCCCGGGCTTGATGTGGGACGTACAAGAGGCCCGGTGGCCCCGTCCCAGGACCGGGGTCCTGGCGTTGGGCTCGTCGAACAGCCTCCTCAATACCCCAGCGGACAGGGGCCACAATCCGGGACACCGGGATAATAGGCCCGACTTCATTCTCCCTGTTAGTGGCAGAGAACAGCCTGGACAGTGCGTCAGGTTTGGTGTTCTTGGAGCCGGGACGGTACGAGAGGGTGAAGTCAAACCGACTGAAAAACAGGGCCCACCTAGCCTGTCGAGGGTTCAGTCTCTTGGCTTGCTGGAGGTACTCCAGGTTCTTGTGGTCAGTCCAAACCAGGAATGGATGTTGCGCTCCCTCCAGCCAGTGCCTCCACTCCTCAAGGGCCAGTTTGACCGCTAACAGTTCTCGATCCCCCACATCGTACCGGGACTCCGCAGGACTCAGGCGGTGGGAGAAGTAAGCGCAGGGGTGCAGCTTTCCTTCCGAACGTTGAGAGAGTACCGCGCCGACACCACTGTCCGAGGCGTCCACCTCCACGATGAATGGTTGGGAGGTGTCCGGGAGGACCAGAATGGGTGCCGTGCAGAAGCGGGCCTTGAGGTCTTTGAACGCCTTTTCTGCCTGAGGAGACCAGCCATAAGATCCACCTGTCCCTTTGGTGAGGTCTGACATGGGTGCTACCACAGAACTGAAGTTCCTGATGAACTTGCGGTAGAAGTTAGCGAATCCTAAGAACCGCTGAACCTCCTTAACGGACTTGGGAGTAGGCCAGTCCCGGATGGCCAGGGTCTTGGCAGGGTCCATTTGGAGTTGGCCTGTCCGTACAATAAATCCCAGAAAGGAGACTTCGGGAACATGAAATTCGCATTTCTGGGCCTTGGCGAACAGATTGTTCTGTAGCAGCCTCTGGAGAACCTGGCGGACATGGTGGCGGTGCTCCTGCATGGTCTTGGAAAAGATAAGGATGTCATCGAGGTAGACAAAGACGTACAGGTTAATCATGTCCCTTAAGACGTCGTTGATTAGGGCCTGAAAAACAGCTGGTGCGTTGGTGAGTCCGAAGGGCATCACCTGGTATTCGTAGTGCCCAGACGGGGTGTTAAAGGCAGTCTTCCACTCGTCTCCCTGTCGGATACGGATGAGGTGGTATGCGTTCCGTAGGTCCAACTTGGTGAAGACGGTGGCGCCTTGGAGCAGGTCGAAAGCAGTGGACATCAGCGGAAGGGGATATCGGTTGCGCACAGTGATCTTGTTCAGGCCCCTGTAGTCAATACATGGTCGAAGCCCCCCATCCTTCTTGCCGACAAAGAAGAAGCCGGCACCAGCAGGTGAGGTGGAGGGTCGAATGAACCCAGAGACCAGGGCGTCTTTGAGGTATTCCTCCATAGCCTTGCGTTCTGGCTGAGAGAGGGAAAACAGTCTGCCACGAGGAAGGGTAGTCCCAGGGAGCAAGTCGATGGCACAGTCGTAGGCCCGGTGCGGAGGAAGAACGGCGGCCCTGCTCTTGCTGAATACTTCCTTGAGATCCCAGTACTCTGTGGGAACTTGAGATAACTCGGTGAGATCAGGGGGCTCGGCAGGAGACACAGGAGAGCTAGAGAGCAGACAAGAGGCATGGCATGCAGGGCCCCATTCCACAACCTGGCTAGTTACCCAGTCTATGCGAGGGTTGTGACGAGTAAGCCAAGGAAGGCCTAGAATAACTGGGAACTCAGGTGAAGGAATCAGGTGCAGGGATATTTCTTCCTTGTGACCTTGAGACTGGAGGAAGACTGGAGAAGTAACTTGGGTGACTCTTCCATCACCTAACGCTTGGCCATCGAGGGCAGACACAGACAGTGGGACTTCAAGAGGTGCAGTAGGAATATTGATGCTTTGGGGGAAGTGAATATCCATAAAGTTCCCAGCGGCCCCTGAGTCTATCAAAGCTTGACAAGAGTGGACAGACTCACCCCAGGAGATGGAGACCGGGATGTAGATTCCTTGACCAGGGAGTCCGGGAGAGAGGGTAGGCCCCGTCACAACCCTCCCTCGGCTGGACGGGGCGGTCCTTTTCCCAAGAGTTCGGGACATGATGCTCGGAAGTGACCAGGCTTGCCACAGTAGATGCAGCACTTGTCCCTCCTTCTGCGCTCCCTCTCAGATGCGGAGAGGCGAGTACGACCCACTTGCATGGGTTCTGGACAGTCACTGAAGGAGGTAGATGGTCTCCAGGTAGAGGTAGGGAGGCTGGGGGGGCTCAAGGCTTGGTGGCGTTCTCTCATCCTGTTGTCCAGACGAATAGCATGTGAGATGAGGGTTTCGAGGTCACTTGGGCATCCAATAGAGGCCAGACCGTCCTTGATGGGGTCAGACAGACCATGGTGGAAGGCTGACACCAGGGCAGTCTCGTTCCATCCACTTACTGCTGCGAGTGTTCGGAACGAGATGGCGTAATCTGCGACGCTTCCTCCTTGCCGGATGGACATGAGCTTTCGGGCTGCGTCGGTACTGATGTCTGCCTGATCGAAGACCCGAAGCATCTCTTCAGAAAACAGCTGGAAATCAAAGCACTCAGGTCCCTGTCTTTGCCAGATAGCAGTAGCCCAGGCTCGCGCCTTACCAGCTAATAAGGTGATCACAAAGGCAATCTTGCGGCGATCCGTAGTGTAGGTGGTAGGCTGAAGCTCAAAGGTGAGTTGACAATGGGTAAGGAACTCTCGGCACTCACTGTCCTTGCCGTCATACCTCTGTGGTGCAGGAAGGCTGGGTTTGCGAGGTGAAGAAGGCAGCATGGCAGGAGGCACTGGAGCAGGAGTGGGAGCTGGATCAGGAGCAGGAACTGGATCAGGAGCAGGAGATGCAGGCAGAGATGTCAGCTGTGCCAGGGTTTTCCCAATTTGCTGAAGCAGTTCCTCGTGGCGAGCAAGGGCCTCACGTTGGCTGGTGAGCGTACGTCCATGAGCGTCCATGGTCGCTCCGAAGCGTGTCAAAGCTGCCATAATTCCCTGAAGGTTGGCCGGGTAGACAGTTGAAGCAGCCTCTGCTGAGTCGGTCATGACGGAGTCTTTCTGTTAGGGTTTTGCTGGGATTCGAACCTGGTTCGTTGGTGTGATGATCCAGCAAACCCCCACTAGGCCACCAGGGGAATGACTCAAATGCAGAGGCGTGAGGCGGAAGTAGAAAAAGTAACAAAAGGTTTATTTATACTATGTACACTATATACAATCCAGGGCAAAACAAAAAAAAACAAAAACAAAGAGTATAATACAAAAAGAAAAAGGCAAAAATGCAAAAGCTCAGAAGATCCACAAAACACAGTACAAAGGAAACTGGAGATAAACATAACAGCACAAAGACTCCGTGACAAGAGGACTGAACTCAGGGGTATAAATACACAAACTAATTAAGGACACAGGTGAAGATAATTAGGACTAACAGGCAATTAACAAAAACACAAAACACAGGAACAGTGGCGGCCTCTAGAGGCCAAAATAAACAAGACACGAAAAGGAAATAACAGCGGCCTCTAGAGGCCAAAACAGTCCAAGTCCTAACAGATTGGCCGGGATTTCAGGGTTTAATGGCACGCCTAGTAAAGAGTGGGTCCTGCCGGTTGACAGGGGAGGGTCCCGGTGTCGCTTTGGCTGGAGCTGAGGTCGCAGAGCCGTCTACGTCATCTCCGCGACAGAGCGAGGAGCCGCCGGCTCCTCCTCTTTCTATTGGGGAATCCCTCGCGGATTTCTCACTGGAACAATCGCAAGACAAGACTCTGCGACACGCGTTTGACCAAGTGAGAGTAATCGATGGTCAAACGCTCCAGCTGAACGCCACCCCGTCCTTCCCCTATTTTTCCATTTTGAAGGATAGATTATACCGAGTGACGCAGGACACTCAGACGAAAGAGCAAGTCACCCAGTTATTAATTCCAAAGAGCCGCCGGGAATTGGTATTCCAGGCGGCTCACTTTAATCCCATGGCTGGACACCTTGGGCAGGATAAGACACTAGCCCGGATAATGGCCCGATTCTATTGGCCGGGGATTTGCGGCGATGTCCGTAAGTGGTGTACGGAGTGCCGCGAATGCCAGTTAGTAAACCCAGCGGCCATTCCAAAAGCGCCCTTGCGCCCCCTACCATTAATCGAGACCCCGTTCGAAAGAATTGGGATGGATCTCGTCGGGCCATTAGATTGGTCAACACGAGGGTACCACTTTATATTGGTTCTGGTGGACTATGCAACGCGATACCCGGAAGCAGTGCCTCTTCTCAATATCTCAGCACGCAGTATTGCAGAGGCCCTCTTCCACGTTATCTCCCGGGTTGGAATCCCGAGAGAGATTCTGACTGACCAAGGCACCTCGTTTATGTCACGAACACTGAGCGAACTGTATGGGCTACTGGGTATTAAGCCGATCCGCACCAGCGTTTATCACCCACAGACAGATGGTTTAGTTGAACGGTTCAATCGCACCCTCAAAAATATTATCAAAAAATTCGTAAGTGAGGACGCACGTAACTGGGATAAGTGGCTCGAACCCTTGTTATTTGCAGTGCGAGAGGTCCCCCAAGCCTCCACGGGGTTCTCCCCGTTTGAATTATTATACGGGCGTAAGCCGCGCGGCATCTTAGATGTACTGCGGGAAAATTGGGAGGAGGGACCTTCACAGAGCAAAAATGAAATTCAGTACGTTATGGACCTGCATGCAAAACTCCACACGCTCACCCACCTAACTCAGGAGAATTTGCGGCAGGCCCAGGAACGGCAGGTCCGCCTGTACAACAAGGGCACGCGCCTTAGAGAGTTCACTCCGGGAGATAAGGTACTCGTCCTGTTGCCCACGTCGAGCTCCAAATTAATTGCCAAGTGGCAAGGACCCTTTGAGGTCACACGGCGAGTCGGGGACGTCGACTATGAGGTTAGGCGAACGGACAGGGAGGGGGCACTACAGATCTACCACCTCAATCTGCTGAAACTCTGGAACGAGGAGGTCCCCGTGGCGTTGGTGTCGGTAGTTCCGGAGAAGGCGGAGCTGGGGCCGGAGGTTCAAAAAGGGACATTGGCAGCACGTACCTCTCCGGTCCCCTGTGGAGACCACCTCTCCCCGACCCAACTCACGGAGGTCGCCCAGTTGCAGGCCGAGTTTTCGGATGTGTTCTTGCCCCTGCCCGGTCGCACTAACCTCATAGAACACCACATAGAGACGCCCCCGGGGGTGGTAGTACGTAGCCGCCCTTACAGGCTACCCGAACACAAAAAAAAGGTGGTTCGGGAAGAACTTCAGGCCATGCTCGAAATGGGCATCATCGAGGAGTCCCACAGTGACTGGAGCAGCCCGGTGGTCTTGGTTCCCAAGGCCGACGGCTCGGTCCGGTTCTGTGTGGACTATAGAAAAGTCAACGCGGTGTCTAAATTCGACGCGTACCCAATGCCTCGTATTGATGAGCTGCTTGATCGACTAGGCATGGCTCGCTTTTACTCGACACTGGATTTGATGAAGGGATATTGGCAGATCCCCTTGACTCCATTATCCCGGGAGAAAACGGCCTTTTCCACACCGTTCGGCTTACACCAGTTCGTCACACTTCCGTTTGGGCTGTTTGGGGTGCCCGCTACGTTTCAGCGGCTGATGGACAGGGTCCTCCGGCCCCATGCCACCTATGCGGCCGCTTATTTAGACGACATTATCATTTATAGTAATGACTGGCAGCGGCACCTGCAACACCTGAGGGCCGTCCTTAGGTCGCTGAGGCGGGCGGGACTCACTGCCAACCCAAAGAAGTGTGCGATTGGGCGGGTGGAAGTACAGTATCTGGGCTTCCACTTGGGCAACGGGCAGATGCGTCCCCAAATTAATAAGACAGCAGCGATTGCGGCCTGCCCGAGGCCCAAGACCAAAAAGGGGGTGAGACAGTTCCTGGGGCTGGCTGGCTACTATCGTAGGTTTATACCTAATTATTCGGACGTCACCAGCCCGCTGACTGACCTCACTAAAAAGGGGGCGCCAGATCCGGTCCAGTGGACGGAGCAGTGCCAGCGGGCTTTCTCTGAGGTAAAGGCTGCACTGTGTGGGGGGCCACTTTTACACTCCCCTGACTTCTCTCTCCCTTTTATGTTACAGACGGATGCGTCGGACAGAGGGCTGGGGGCCATTTTGTCCCAGCAGGTGGAGGGGGAGGATCGCCCGGTCCTTTACATCAGCCGGAAGCTGTCAGTGCGTGGGGGCACTACAGCACGATTGAGAAAGAGTGCCTGGCGATCAAGTGGGCAGTCCTCGCCCTCCGTTACTACCTACTGGGGCGCCCTTTCACCCTCTGTTCGGACCACGCGCCCCTCCAGTGGCTCCACCACATGAAGGATGCCAACGCGCGGATCACCCGTTGGTATCTGGCACTCCAACCCTTCAACTTCAAGGTGGTCCACAGGCCGGGGGCGCAGATGGTCGTGGCGGACTTCCTCTCCCGTCAAGGGGGGGGAGTCGGCTGCAGGCCGGACAGGCGCCCGGCCTGAGTCGGGCGGTGGGGGTATGTGGCAGCGGGGGCGTGGTCAAGCGCCGGTCTGTGACAGGAGGGCGGAGCCAGGGAAGGTGAGTGGCAGAATCGCTACACCTGACGGTAGTTAACCTGTGTGTTGTGTGTGTTTTCCCAGTAACCGCTCGCTATTTAAGGAGGCAGAGAGAGAGCAGAGGGAGCGCAACCCGGGACCAGATGCAGAGAGTGTGTGTGTGTGTGTGTGTATGGGCTTACGCCACAGTAGACTGAAAAGTTTGTGTAAATAAATAGCCTTCTCTGCCTCGAAGCGTGTCCTGCCGTCCTCTGTGCTCCACCCACACATCAAAAGCGCTACAAAATTATACTGGGTCATTTATTTATTGAGGAAAATTATCCAATATTACACATCTGTGAGTGGCAAAAGTATGTGAACCTCTAGGATTAGCAGTTAATTTGAAGGTGAAATTAGAGTCAGGTGTTTTCAATCAATGGGATGACAATCAGGTGTGAGTGGGCATTCTGTTTTATTTAAAGAACAGGGATCTATCAAAGTGTGATCTTCACAACATATGTTTGTGGAAGTGTATCATGGCACAAACAAAGGAGATTTCTGAGGACATCAGAAAAAGCGTTGTTGATGCCCATCAGGCTGGAAAAGGTTACAAAACCATCTCTAAAGAGTTTGGACTCCACCAATCCACAGTCAGACAGATTGTGTACAAATGGAGGAAATTCAAGACCATTGTTACCCTCCCCAGGAGTGGTCGATCAACCAAGATCACTCCAAGAGCAAGGCATATACTAGTCGGTGAGATCACAAAGGACCCCAGGGTAACTTCTAAGCAACTAAAGGTGTCTCTCACATTGGCTAATGTTAATGTTCATGAGTCCACCATCAGGAGAACACTGAACAACAATGGTGTGCATGGCAGGGCTGCAAGGAGAAAGCCACTGCTCTCCAAAAAGAACATTGCTGCTCGTTTGCAGTTTGATAAAGATCACGTGGACAAGCCAGAAGGCTATTGGGAAAATGTTTTGTGGACGGATGAGATCAAAATAGAAGTTTTTGGTTTAAATGAGAAGCGTTATGTTTGGAGAAAGGAAAACACTGCATTCCAGCATAAGAACCTTATCCCATCTGTGAAACATGGTGGTGGTAGTATCATGGTTTGGGCCTGTTTTGCTGCATCTGTGCCAGGACGGCTTGCCATCATTGATGGAACAATGAATTCTGAATTATACCAGCGAATTCTAAAGGAAAATGTCAGGACATCTTTCCATGAACTGAATCTCAAGAGAAGGTGGGTCATGCAGCAAGACAACGACCCTAAGCACACAAGTCGTTCCACCAAAGAACGGTTAAAGAAGAATAAAGTTAATGTTTTGGAATGGCCAAGTCAAAGTCCTGACCTTAATCCAATCGAAATGTTGTGGAAGGACCTGAAGCGAGCACTTCATGTGAGGAAACACACCAACATCCCAGAGTTGAAGCTGTTCTGTACGGAGGAATGGGCTAAAATTTCTCCAAGCCGGTGTGCAGGACTGATCAACAGTTACTGGAAATGTTTAGTTGCAGTTCTTGCTGTACAAGGGGGTCACACCAGATACTGAAAGCAAAGGTTCACGTACTTTTGCCACTCACAGATATGTAATATTGGATCATTTTCCTCAATAAATAAATGACCATGTATAACATTTTTGTCTCATTTGTTTAACTGGGTTCTCTTTATCTACTTTTAGGACTTGTGTGAAAATCTGATGATGTTTTAGGTCATATTTATGTAGAAATATAAAAAGTTCTAAAGGGTTCACAAACTTTTAAGCACCACTGTATTTAAGGTTGAATGAAGCCTGGTATTTAGCCTGACTAAATGATGAGAATCTCCAGCCCAAGGCCAATGATGCGTCCTAGAGCTACTATCCATCCATCCATCCATCCATCCATTATCCGTAACCGCTTATCCTGTGCAGGGTTGTGGCAAGCTGGAGCCTATCCCAGCTGACTATAGGCAAGTGGCAGGGTACACCCTGGACAAGTTGCCAGATCATCGCAGGGTTGACACATAGAGACAAACAACCATTCACACCTATGGTCAATTTAGAGCCACCAATTAACCTAACCTGCATGTCTTTGGACTGTGGGGGAAACCGGAGCATCTGGAGGAAACCCACGCAGACACGGGGAGAACATGCAAGCTCCACACAGAAAGGCCCCCGTTGGCAACTGGGCTCAAACCCAGAACCTTCTTGCTGTGAGGCGACAGTGCTGACAACTACACCACTGTACCGCCCAGCTACTAGACAGATTCCGAAATTTTGATTAAAATGAGAGACCCCCTGTAATTATAGTACTGATTCTTACCCATGTGACACTCCTGTCCATTAATAGCTTGAATCTGCTGATGAAAGGAATAATCATCCTCAGTTGGAGCGGATATGATCAAAAGTCTTCTTTTGGACATAAACCTGAAATGTATGTGAGATACAAAGACACATGAGAATGTGAGACATGTCAGATCTGAAGATTACTCCTGACATGTGTTATTTATATTAAACCATCAGTTCCTGTTTGTCTACCTGAACAGGGAGTTCTCTGCTTGATAATTAGCCTCTGATGGAGAACAGGGTGAGGGAGTGTCCTTCTCCTCTGCTTTCTCCAACCATCGAGACTGGAAGGTGTCGATATAATTTATAATAGCTGATGGGGCTGTTGGTGTATCAAACACCTTTTCAAGCTGAAATCACAAGAGCAAATCTCATACCTCTGGAAACCTCTGGAGTCTTAGTAAATAATAGATAAATAAATAAAATAAAATATAAATAATAGAAATATCCCTTACATTAGGTTTCAGGTCATAGTCCGTCACCGTCATGGAGAATTCCTTAGATACAAGCCCATACTCCTTGCGGATTTGGCTGATCAGGTCAGGATTTTTGATGTTGTCTGGCAGAGAGGCAAGCCGAGGATCTCCATCTGTTTAAAAGTTGCATATTGGTGCTTTGATTTTCAGTGCTAAGGGTGGGCATTGTCCCTGCTTCACACAAGTCTGTCTCCTTTCTCAGCGTACCTCCAGGAAATATTTTTGTTTCATAACCTAAGTAATTATTGTCAATACATAATTGTCAATTATCCATCCATCCATCCATCCATCCATCCATCCATCCACTCATCCATTATCTGTAGCCACTTATCCTGTTCTACAGGATCACAGGGAAGCTGGCATCTATCCCAGCTGACTATGGGTGAAAGGGTTCCCCCAGCTGGAACAGTCAACTTCTCCAGACCAATGCCCTCGTGCCACCTGCAGAATTCTGGGGCGAAAAAACACCGCAAAAAAACAGACCAGAAAACTAGAGATTGGCTTCACCACTGTTTATTCACAGCCCTTTTCACCAAAGATGAAATATTTCACACAATCTTTTATAATATCCAAATGAATGTGTGTGTGTGTTCAGGTGTGACCTCGGAGAGGGGTGGGTGTAGGATGTGTGTGTGTTATGTGTGTGCGTATGTGAGTGTGTGGATATCTTGTGCTAAGTCAGCAAATCACATCTCAATTCCAACGGAATTCCTTAATTCCATTAATATGTATGTGTGTAAGTGAAAATATATCCTGTATACATTTCAGATGCTCCAACAGATATCAACATTTACGCACAACCTTATGTTCTGATAGAATGTTCCAAAACACGTCTCGAGCAATGTGTCTAGCTTAGACAGAAGGTCACACAGTAACTTACAAGTTACACAGAATTCAATGCTTTCTAACTGAAATAATAAAATAGAACAGAACAGAACAATATTAAGAATAAGTATTAAGTATTAAGTACTGCCTTCTTGGTCAAGAATAAACACTTACAATTATTTATCCTTACAAAGGAATAAAACCTTACAATATGTGTGTGTGAATGAAACCTTCAATCATAATTCATATCAGCGATTCAGCAATTTCAGCATTTATGCACGTCAAAGCGTGCGAGATATTTTCACAACAATTTTAAACAAGACATCATGTTTATGTCTAGCAAAGAGGAAGGTCAGGTTAGTCTAAAATAATAAAGGATCTTAAAAGCTCTAAAATATTAAAATCATAAAGTCTAACAATCCTAAATCACGTGTAGCTATAAAACTAACTTAAATCATGGCTTTAAATCTAACAATCCCCCCCTTTGATAGGCAGGGTACACCCTGGACAAGTCGCCAGGTCATCACAGGGCTGACACATAGACACAGACAACCATTCACACTCACATCCACACCTACGGTCAATTTAGAGTCACCAATTAACCTAACCTGCATGTCTTTGAACTGTGGGGGAAACCGGAGCACCCGGAGGAAACCCACGCGGACACGGGGAGAACATGCAAACTCCACACAAAAGGCCCTCGCCGGCCGCTGGGCTCAAACGCAGGACCTTTTTGCTGTAAGGTGACAGTGCTAACCGCTACACCACCATGCCACCCCATTGTCAATTATTCAATTATTATAATTTTCTAACAGCATTAGGCTAGAATGCATATGCTTGCTTCATTATTTTTTCTTTTAAGGCCTGTCCTTCCCAATAATTCTGGGTCTAATTTAAAAAAAAAAAAAACAGCCAAAAGGAAAAATGAATCATTACAACAAGATTTTGTTCTGTCCAAACTACATTCAGTTACAGACATCTAAATTATGCCATGGAACAACAAGATGAAACACTGAGTTTGACTTTGATCAGTATATTGTAAACTTGATAACTTCATATTACGTACATACTACCTAACTTTTCACTTCTGACTTGATGTACTGCTTGGCAAGTAATACCAGATTAAATGACACAATAAATAGTTAGCCTGAAGTTTATCTACTATCTAACCTTTGATTTTGATTAGCTCAGCTAATTAGGTTACAGGCTAAAGTTAATGCGTTACCATTATATAATAAGTAAGGAATAAAACACCTCTGTATTGAGCTGTTACATGAAAATAATCAATGATGGGGTGATGTTATGGGGTGTGGTTTCTGTTTCCACCTCAAACGAATTGATTTCCTGTAACAGCACTTCCTGAAGTGTTTACTTCCTCTTATTCCACTGCAATTTCTAAATCATTACAATGTATAATTTATTAAATATTGACAAGTCAAAGTTTATAGTTACAATTATAGAATGCCAATTATTTATATTATCGCAGCTATAAACATTTCTTGCCATTCATTTCTCTTGATGGCAGACCAAACAAACCTCAGCTTGTTACTGAGTACCGTAAGTGGAAAATGTTATTTTCTCTGTCCTGAAGACTTTCCATGGTTGGAAAACCCAAATTTACAGCTTCACCTCTGACTGTTTCAAAGCACTAACACTGGAGACTCCTTTCATAAATGTTAAATAAACGGCTTCTTATGGAAATCTTCACCATATCAATTACACAACAATTGCACAGTAGGTTCTCAGTTAAAATAATAGCACATCTTTAAATATGTTTATTATTAGTAAGCTTAGATTATATGGCGTGTCTGCCATACAAGTCTTTGTGAATGAGCTGTTACTATAGAAAGCATAACGTATTAGACAAGTGCATTAATATGAACCTGTGATTTGCAGTCAGAGCTGTTACTGATCAGAATCCAATATTCAACATCACTGTGGCATAAATACAATAAAGTACTGTAGATATGCTAGCGAAATAAGTGAATGACCTAAACACAGCAGTGTACTAACATTAGCTCCTTGAAGAAGTAGGTTTTGACTTGGATGTTCAATGTATGCAGTTTCAAAGAATACAAATTAATTAGATCACACCTACCTTGGTGATAATGTTGCAGTCGAAGTGTGGGGTTTTTCTCTGAACCCAGGATCGACAGCACTGTAATCTTCCGTAAAGCCAAGTCACAGCTGTGCAGCTCATTATCATCTCTCTGTTGGATATACTGACTGGAGACCTCACTGCGGGAAGAAATTACCTGCACCATAAACAGTGTGGAAGTTATAGATAATAAGAATATTAATGTATTGATATGTTCATACTACAGGTAGGAGGGGTCCAAATCTGACTGACAGCATAGACAGGGAAAAAATAAATTGTACATTTCTATTTGAGCTCCATTGATAGTGGAGCAAAGCTACATACTTAAGAGAATATGGTAAAGCTTCAGCCTGATTTTTGATGGTTTTTGCAAATGAAGATCGTCTGTACGAACGATGTACGTGTACCACCATAGGGAACCCACTCGTAAGTGCGAGGGAACGTATCTCATAAACATTTGACCACTGGACAACGAAATTTCTATCTTTATTTACATAAGATAGATGGGGTTTATCCAATGCTTATTTTTAAATTGCTTTTTAAAAAATAGCATGGAATTATTTACTAACACTGTAGCAGCCCTTAGCATTAAGAACAACACACTGGAAAAAAGGCCACTCCAAAAATAAGCAAATAATAATAATAATGGCGGCACGGTGGTGTAGTGGTTAGCAATGTCGCCTCACAGCAAGAAGGTCCTGGGTTCGAGCCCCGGGGCCGGCGAGGGCCTTTCTGTGTGGAGTTTGCATGTTCTCCACGTGGGTTTCCTCCGGGTGCTCCGGTTTCCCCCACAGTCCAAAGACATGCAGGTTAGGTTAACTGGTGACTCTAAATTGACTGTAGGTGTGAATGGTTGTCTGTGTCTATGTGTCAGCCCTGTGATGACCTGGCGACTTGTCCAGGGTGTACCCCGCCTTTCGCCCGTAGTCAGCTGGGATAGGCTCCAGCTTGCCTGCAACCCTGTAGAAGGATAAAGCGGCTAGAGATAATGAGATGAGATAATAATAATAATAATACAAGATATTTTTTGCTTGTAATCAGCAAAAAAATCTGCCAATGAAACAAGTGAAAATTCTCTTGGTAAGATTTATTGAAATAAGACATTATATTTAAGCCTTACAAGATAAGAGTGATCTTGAAATTAGCTAGGAAAACTCATTTTTAGCTATATTATAAAGCTATAGCTATACTAGTATTGTGATGTTTTGTGTCTCATAATAAGCTTGTGATGCTCAAAAATAGTATTTTCCCCTCGAAAATAGCATCTTTTTTTGTTGTCATCCTGTTTGTTTCAAGTGTATTTAACTAATTTTTAGTTCTATAATTGTGACACTGTTCTAAATTTAAGTCCACCGCCTACTTGAAATAAGATTAGAAGCTGGCATTTTGAGACAAAATGTCTTGAAGTTAGCATTCCTGACTCGTATTAGGCACTGCTCTTTTGCCGTAGCGAGTCTCTGACGGGTGCATGTGCAAACAAAACAAAATTAATTAATGTAGCATGGTTGTAAACAAATACACAATTTTGCAGAGTAATGTTTACAGATTATGCTCTGAACATTCCACACCTCACTCAGCTCAACCAAGCATGCAAACCTGTACAAGTTAGCCAAATGTGCACCATTAGCCTCTGTGCTCAAAGTCTTGGGCTAAACCACAGTTCAACCAAAGCACCGAACACAAACAAAACACACTCAATCAACAGCGCACACAAACTTTACATTGTGCATGAATGACACATCAGGATGACAGACAGCAAAGCTTTATAACATACTGTGCTAAACCTCTGACCGAGGTACATGGTGAATATAAACACAGCAGTGAGCATCTGGAGCATAACAAATACAGCTTCCTGGGCTGACAGCTCTGTCCGTAACATGAATAATGAGTGACAGCTGTGGCCACAAGTTACAAATACATTTTACACCCATCGGGAGCTCCGCTTTTAGGCAGTGTTGAAATATATATACACTACCGTTCAAAAGTTTGGGATCACTTTGAAATGTCCTTATTTTTGAAAGAAAAGCACTGTTCTTTTCAATGAAGATCACTTTAAACTAATCAGAAATCCACTCTATACATTGCTAATGTGGTAAATGACTATTCTAGCTGCAAATGTCTGGTTTTTGGTGCAATATCTCCATAGGTGTATAGAGGCCCATTTCCAGCAACTCTCACTCCAGTGTTCTAATGGTACAATGTGTTTGCTCATTGCCTCAGAAGGCTAATGGATGATTAGAAAACCCTTGTACAATCATGTTCGCACAGCTGAAAACAGTTTAGCTCTTTAGAGAAGCTATAAAACTGACCTTCCTTTGAGCAGATTGAGTTTCTGGAGCATCACATTTGTGGGGTCGATTAAATGCTCAAAATGGCCAGAAAAATGTCTTGACTATATTTTCTGTTCATTTTACAACTTATGGTGGGAAATAAAAGTGTGACTTTTCATGGAAAACACAACATTGTCTGGGTGACCCCAAACTTTTGAACGGTAGTGTGTATATATATATATACACACACACACACACACACACACAGTGGATATAAAAAGTGTACACACCCTGTTAAAATGATAGGTTTTTCTGATGTAAAAAAAATGAGACCACGATAAATAATTTCAAAACTTTTCCCACCTTTAATGTGACCTACAGTATCACCTGTACAATTCAACAGAAAAACAAACAAATCTGTTAGGAGGAAAAACATAAAAAATAAAAAACGTACAATAAGCTGGTTGCACAAGTGTGCACACCCTTAAACTAATACTTTGTTGTAGCACCTCATGATTTAATTACAGCATTCAGTCTTTTTGGGTTCACACCTGCCATCAATTAAAATGACTCTGATTAACCCCAAATAAAGTTCAGACATTTACTCAGTTGCATCCTCCAGCAAAAGCCAGGGTTCACAGAGAGCTTACAAAGCATCAGAGGGATCTCATTGTTGAAAGGTATCAGTCAGGAGAAGGGGACAAAAAATTTCCACGGCATTAGATATACCATGGAGCACAGTGAAGACAGTCATCAAGAAGTGGAGAAAATATGGGACAACAATGACATTACAGAGAACTGGACGTCCCTCCAAAATTAATGAAAAGACAAGATGAAAACTGGTCAGGGAGGCTGCCAAGAGGCCTACAACAACACTGAAGGAGCTGCAGGAATTTCTGGCAAGTACGGATTGTGTACTACTGTACATGTGACAACAATGTCCCATATTCTCCATATGTCTGGACTATGAGGTAGGGTCAAAGAAAAACATCCAGGTCCTGTTAAATTTTGCAAAAGAATACATCAGCTCTCCCAAACGCATGTACGAAAATGTGTTATAGTCTGATGAAACCAAGGTTGAATTTTTTGGCCACAATTCCAAAATGTATGTTTGGCGCAAAAACAACACTGCTCATCACCAAAAGAACACCATACCCACGGTGAAGCATGGTGGTGGCAGCATCATGTTTTGGGGTTGTTTTTCTTCAGCTGGAACAGGGGCTTTAGTCAAGGTGAAAGGAACTATGAACAGTTCTAATTACCAGTCAATTTTGGCCCAAAACCTTCAGGTGTCTGCTAGAAAGCTGAACATGAAGAGGAGTTTCATCTTTCAGCATGACAATGACCCCAAAAAAGTTTTGTAATGGCCCAGCCAGAGCCCAGACCTAAATCCAATTGAAAATCTGTGGGGTGACCTGAAGAGAGCTGTGCACAAGAGATGCCCTCACAATCTGACAGATTTGGAGTGCTTCTGCAAGGAAGAGTGGGCAAATATTGCCACGTCTAGATGTGGCAGGCTGATAGACTCCAACCCAAAAAGACTGAATGCTGTAATTAAATCAAAAGGTGCTTCAACAAAGTATTATGCCGCTTTTCCACTACAAACGCGGCTGAGCCGTGCCGTGCCGAGTCGAGCTGAGCGGGGCTGTTGAAGTTGCATTTCGACTACAACCGCGCTGAACCGTGCTGGCTGGAAGTGGGTGGACACATTGGGTGGAGTTAGCGAAAGTGGGTGGACGTCACGTGATGTCGTTAAGCAGCGCAAACAGTGACATCAGTGACAGTGGCGGAACAAGTCAGAGCCGGGCCGGGGGCGGGGCAAATGACCGGGCCCTTTATTAAAGCTTATCATAACATCATTTTAGGCTACAAAATGTCCGCAACTGCGGTGTTTACCAATTTCAACACTACCGGGTGCAACTATGTTATTTAGTACATCAAGTCCTTCAAACGAACATGTAACTCAGAAACAAAAAAAAAAAAAGGATACTGTACATGGCTCATAATAAAACATCAATAGCCTATACTGCGCACATTATTTGAAGGGCATACGAATGAGCGCTCAGAGTGGTGACAGGAAGAGTCAGAAATAAAAGGAGGGCGGTGCAAACCTCACTGAATGCACTGTGTTTACCAATTTCAACACTCCGGGGTGCAACTATGTTATTTTGTACATTAAGTCCTTCAAACGAACATGTAACTCAGAAACAAAAAAACATTCGGCGACATACTGTACATGGCTCATAATAAAACATCAATAGCCTACTGCGCGCATTATTTGAAGGGCATACGACGAGCCTTGCGCTCCGCGAACTCGTCCACGATGCTCTGTATGTCACTGATTCAGTGATCTTTTAAGCGGTAGTCTCACGACCCGAATAGTAAACAATAAACATGGAGGACATGGAGTCGTTAGTGTTGCTGGTCTTGGTGCTGTGGCTTGTTGTCACCGACAACGCGGACAGATACTGGCAAGAGCGTATAGATGAGGCGAGGCGCATAAGGCTTCAGAAATTCTCGTAATTATTCTCCTTCCGGGTTTGCGGTGTTTACAGATCCCAGCGCGCTCGCGGGGCGTGTGTGGGCATGTGAGGACACGCCTCCTCACCAATCAGTGCACAGGGGAGTGTCTGCTCACGCCCCCAACCTCAGTCGGCACGGTTTGGCTCGCTTCAGCCCCACTCCAAAACGGTGCGAGTTTTAGGGGCTAAGCAGGGCTGAAACGAGCTGAGTCGTGCTGGTTTTTGGTAGTCGAAACGCGAGCCGTGTCGGGCTGAAGTGAGCTGAAGTGAGCTGAAAAAGGGTAGTGGAAAAGGGCCATTAGTTTAAGGGTGTGCACACTTATGCAACCAGCTCATTGTATGTTTTTTATTTTTTATGTTTTTCCTCCTAACAGATTTATTTGTGGGCAGCACGGTGGTGTAGTGGTCAGCGCTGTCGCCTCACAGCAAGAAGGTCCGGGTTTGAGCCCCGTGGCCGGCGAGGGCCTTTCTGTGCGCAGTTTGCATGTTCTCCCTGTGTCCGCGTGGGTTTCCTCCGGGTGCTCTGGTTTCCCCCACAGTCCAAAGACATGCAGGTTAGGTTAACTGGTGACTCTAAATTGACCGTAGGTGTGAATGTGAGTGTGAATGGTTGTCTGTGTCTATGTGTCAGCCCTGCGATGACCTGGCGACTTGTCCAGGGTGTACCCCGCCTTTCGCCCGTAGTCAGCTGGGATAGGCTCCAGCTTGCCTGCGACCCTGTAGAACAGGATAAAGCGGCTAGAGATAATGAGATGAGATGAGATTTATTTGTTTTTCAATTGAATTATACAGGTTATAGGTCACATTAAAGGTGGGAAATTTTTTTTAATTGTTTATCATGGTCTTTTTTTTTTACATCAGATAAACCTATCATTTTAATGGGGTGTGTACACTTTTTATATCATTACAACCCCGATTCCAAAAAAGTTGGGACAAAGAACAAACTGTAAATAAAAACAGAATGCAATAATTTACAAATCTCAAAATCTGATATTGTATTCACAATAGAACATAGACAACATATCAAATGTCAAAAGTGAGACATTTTGAAAATTCATGCCAAATATTGGCTCATTTGAAATTTCATGACAGCAAGACATCTTAAAAAAGTTGGGACAGGGGCAATAAGAGGCTGGAAAAGTTAGAGGTACAAAAAAGGAACAGCTGGAGGACCAAATTGCAACTCATTAGGTCAATTGGCAATAGGTCATTAACATGACCGGGTATAAAAAGAGCATCTCAGCCCATGTTTACATTAGACCGTATCAGCGGATCATCAGATTAACGTTTTTAAAACGATTAGTGTGCACACAGCAACACCAATACACGATTTGCGTGCACACAGCAACACCAATACATGGATACGCTCGGCTCCGCAGGCATCCTGCGCTCCAAATCACTCCGCCCTGAACAGCAAGTGCCCTCTGGAGGGTGCGCACTCCGGCCCTGTGCAGCTCACAGAGCACGTGAGTGAAGTGCACAAGCTGTGATTCGGGACTGAGCCGCTGTGTGTGTGATCCCAGTGCATATCACTTACCACTTGCAAGTGGAAGGATGGCAAGCCTAAAGACAATCATAACTACACAATGGGCAGTATTTGCATCAGTATTTTCATACTTTTATACTCTTTAATGAAAGGTGATACAAGGCGGAAGTCCGCGCCGTTTTTCAGCAGTCGCGTCACATGACCAACACCAGCGAATCAGGAAGGTGGATGTCACAGTGACGTTGTCCAATGACGACGCCAGCTAGAGCTCAGCACAGCGTATCCGCGTATCTCAATGTTTACACAGCACCGGAGCTGACACGATCTGGATTGAATACGTGGACCCTGGCGGATTCCCGTTTCCCGGCGGTTTAATGTAAACGGACAGTGCATCCGCGAAGAAAACGAGACAGATACGGTCTAATGTAAACTTGGCCTTAGAGTGGCAGCGGCTCTCAGAAGTAAAGATGGGAAGAGGATCACCAATCCCCCTAATTCTGCGCCGACAAATAGTGGAGCAATATCAGAAAGGAGTTCGACAGTGTAAAATTGCAAAGAGTTTGAACATATCATCATCTACAGTGCATAATATCATCAAAAGATTCAGAGAATCGGGAAGAATCTCTGTGCCTAAGGGTCAAGGCCGGAAAACCATACTGGGTGCCCGTGATCTTCGGGCCCTTAGATGGCACTGCATCACATACAGGCATGCTTCTGTATTGGAAATCACAAAATGGGCTCAGGAATATTTCCAGAGAACATTATCTGTGAACACAATTCACCGTGCCATCTGCCGTTTCCAGCTAAAACTCTATAGTTCAAAGAAGAAGCCGTATCTATACATGATCCAGAAGCGCAGACGTCTTCTCTGGGCCAAGGCTCATTTAAAATGGACTGTGGCAAAGTGGAAAACTGTTCTGTGGTCAGTCGAATCAAAATTTGAAGTTCTTTATGGAAATCAGGGATGCCGTGTCATTCGGACTAAAGAGGAGAAGGACGACCCGATTTGTTATCAGCGCTCAGTTCAGAAGCCTGCATCTCTGATGGTATGGGGTTGCATTAGTGCGTGCGGCATGGGCAGCTTACACATCTAGAAAGACACCATCAATGCTGAAAGGTATATCCAGGTTCTAGAGCAACATATGCTTCCATCCAGACAACGTCTCTTTCAGGGAAGACCTTGCATTTTCCAACATGACAATGCCAAACCACATACTGCATCAATTACAGCATCATGGCTATGTAGAAGAAGGGTCCGGGTACTGAACTGGCCAGCCTGCAGTCCAGATCTTTCACCCATAGAAAACATTTGGCGCATCATAAAACAGAAGAGACGTCAAAAAAGACCTAAGACCAAGGACGCGTTATCCTAATGGGCTTCATGGACAGTTGCCCAGGGCCTCGGCCACTAGGGGGCCTCGGAGGTAGCGAGATCGGAAAATATGAGACAATATTTTCAGAAGTTTTGATCATATTGATAACATTTTTGATGCATTTCGCCACCCGTAAGGAAGCCCACCTTGTCCCGTCGCATAAATCACCCGTCATTGAGGCAATTAGAAAACATGATAGTGGTGCTAAAAAACGAAAGCAAGCACAGCAAAAAAGAAACCGACAAACAGAAATTCTTAACAAAATTCCAAAACTTTCAAGCTTTTTTAAAAGTGTTGATCACCCAGAGGATCCAGCTGAAACTGGTACATCTTCCCTCGACAACACTAACCCTGACAGATTTGCCTGCACAGATTGCTAATGCTGCACAGATTGCTAACGATGATATAGGTTTAGTGGAGGAAGAGCCATGTGAATGCGACTCGCCATCGGCCTCCTTAGATGGCATTGGTGATGCACACATAAATAGGCCTGACCCAGAGACATTGTTATCTACTCCTGATACTGATGTTGCATCTTGGGGTACAATAACAGAAGAGTTGCAGAGTTACTGGGTCAATAAAGGTGTAAAAGCATCACTTCTGTGCCAAAATGCGGACATCTCCTTTGCCGCATCTGAGCGCATATATAAGACTGGTAAAAGACATTTAACTAAAGCGCTGTTCACACGCTCCATGCGCAATGGAGAGATTGTCCCAACAGATTGGTTAGTTTACTCTCCCTCAACGGGTAATGTTTTTTGCTTTTACTGTCGGCTTTTTGGCGAAAGCCCATCTTCTTTCTCTTCCACCAGTTTTTCTGACTGGAACCACAGCTTTGCCCGTGCAGAGGAACACGAAGTTAGCCAACCACACAGAAAAGCCGCCCTTGTCTGGCTGGCACGCACTCAGGCTCGTTCGATTGACTGTGAACTATTGGAGCAATGCAAAGATCAGGAGAGCTATTGGCGAGAAGTTCTTAAACGAGTGGTTGCCGTGATTAAGTTTCTGTCCGAGTGCGGCCTGTCATTTTGAGGAAGTGAAGAGATTTTCGGGTCACCTCAGAATGGAAATTACCTCGGAATACTAGAGCTTCTTAGCCAGTTCAACCCTTTCTTATCTGAGCATATTAAGAAATATGGAAACATGGGGAGGGGTAGCACCTCTTATCTCTCGAATACAATATGCGAGGAGCTCATAGCATTAATGGGGCAACGCGTTCAGGCAGAGATAATTAAGCAAGTGCACCAATCCAAGTATTTTTCCATGATTGTTGACTCTACCCCTGATTTGGCACATATTGACCAGTTGACATTTGTGGTCTGATATGTATCACAACAAGGCAAAGTGTTTGAAAGGTTTCTGAAGTTTCTCCCCATCTTCAGTCATACAGGTGATTCGCTTTTTGAATCGGTGTCTCAGATTCTTAACGAAACAAACCTTGATATCCAGAATTGCAGGGGGCAGTGTTACGATAACGCATCAAATATGTCAGGGGTGTACAAGGGTTTGAGAGCGCGCATCCAGGAGGTAAACCCCTTGGCCAACTGGATACCTTGCGCTGCTCACTCGCTCAATCTTGTTGGAATGAGCAGTGTTGACTGTTGCACTGAGGCTACCTCTTTTTTCAGATTTTTGCAGTCCTGCTACACTTTTTTTTCAGGATCTCCTCAGCGATGGAAAGTTTTAATGGATGGGCTTGAACCAAATGAAAACAGAAATTTAGAGACATTAAAGTCCCTGTCAGACACAATATGGGCTTCCCATGCACAGGCCACTAAAGCGCTTTCCATTAACTATCAAAATATCCATCATATCTTGCGCAGTCTTTCTACTGATGCAACTCAGACCGCTGACACAAGAGAGGAAGCTAAATCCCTTATGAAGAAAATGAATAAACTCGAGACAGCTTTTTTTAGTCTGTTTTGGAATAAAATCTTGCAGAGGTTCCAGACAACCAGTGTTATGCTGCAGACAGTTGATTTAGATCTCATTAAGGCTGTAGCCTTGATTCAGTCACTGACCGATTTCATCCAGGATTTGCGTGATCATTTCGAAGAAATAGAAATAGCAGCCAGAAACATCTCTACTACACAGCAATACAGGTCAGAAACTATGCATCAGGTGACAAGGTCAAAGAGAGCAGATGAATCAGACACCCCTGATCATATTCTCACTGGGAGCGCAAAGTTCCGTGTGGAGGTTTTTTATGTCATCATAGACAATTTAGTAAGCATGTTGAGCAAGAGATACGATGCCTACAGAGAGATCTCCAGTTACTTTGGCTTCATGACCACTCTGCGAAACATGTCCACAGATGAGATCCTCACCGCCTGCCGCAAACTCGTAAATAAGTTCAGTGAAGACCTCCAGGTCGAACTTGAGGATGAGTTTATCCAGTTTGTATCATTCTGCAGTAACATGAGCATCGATCTCACACCTAGCAATATGATGAGGCTCTTGAAAGAGCGAGAACTATCAAGCGTTTTCCCAAATGTGGAAATGGCTTTGAGGATTTATCTGACGCTCCCTGTGTCAAATGCTACCAGCGAGAGATCTTTTTCTAAGCTTGGGCTCATCAAAAATTGCCTTGCACCACAATGACTGAAAACAGATTAAACTTTTTAACTGTAATGTCAACCGAATATGATCTGCTACGCCAGCTTGAGTTCAATGATTTAATTAATGACTTCACTTTCCAGAAAAGTAGGAAAGTGCCCTTGTAAGTTGACCCATGGCTGTCAAACTGAATGTGCAAAGCTGTGTGCCACTGCTGTTTGGGACATTATGTGTGTGAAAGGATGAAATGTTTCACATAGCCTAACATTTTGAGATTTATTTCTGAGAAGCAAGATATTTTTCTTTCTTTGTTATCGCTCTTTGTTTTCACAAGTTAAAAGTCGCCTGGATTCCAAAATGAAAACGAATGGTTATTTACCAAATGAATGTTCTTGTTCTGAATACTAAAGAAACTGTTGTAGGCCTAGGTTATGTTCTTGACATGTTGTTCATTGACTCACTCATTCAAAGGCTTCTTGAGGCTAAACTTTAGTTAACCAGACTTGTTAACCGTGATGTCTGATGGATTTTTTTCGCCATGCAATTGCCTATTTCACCATTGTTTTTTCTCGATTAAATAGGTGTTGATGGATATAAAGTTTTATCGTTCAATAGTATTTCTAATTGTGCCACTGTCGTTATTTAAGTTTCTGTGTCTAGTTAGACAGGCACGTCTGAGGGGGTGAATTTGCTGAGCACAGTTGACAACAGGCGGGGGTGGGGCCTCGGGGGTGTGTCTGCCCAGGGCCTCGGCAAGGGTTAACGCAGCCCTGCCTAAGACAGTTGAGCAACTAGAATCCTACATTAGACAAGAATGGGTTAACATTCCTATCCCTAAACTTGAGCAACTTGTCTCCTCAGTCCCCAGACGTTTACAGACTGTTGTAAAGAGAAAAGGGGATGTCTCACAGTGGTAAACATGGCCTTGTCCCAACTTTTTTGAGATGTGTTGTTGTCATGAAATTTAAAATCACCTAATTTTTCTCTTTAAATGATACATTTTCTCAGTTTAAACATTTGATATGTCATCTATGTTCTATTCTGAATAAAATATGGACTTTTGAAACTTCCACATCATTGCATTCCGTTTTTATTTACAATTTGTACTTTGTCCCAACTTTTTGGGAATTGGGGTTGTGTGTGTATATATATATATATATATATATATATATATATATATATATATATATATATATATATTAGTGCTGTCAAGCGATTAAAATATTTAATCGCGATTAATGTCACGACTGTCATAGTTAACTCGCGATTAATCGCAATTTAATTGCACATTTTTGTCACATGAAAAACCATGTAATTCTCTTATCAGCATAAAGTGAATGGGCTTGCTCACCGTTCGAACTACGGGGGTACTCGGGGGATCCGAGATCCCCTGAAACAGACATGAGATCCCTTGAAAACATGATTTGGGAAATGTTGGGGGGTCTCTAAAATATTGGCAAAATGATGTTTATTGACATAGCAATCATGTGTAACGGGAAGCATTTGCATATCCGAAGTGAGCGCGCGATGGAGATCCGCGCTCTGAGACAAGCGCAAGCACCCCCCCAAGGTAAAAAAAGGGACCCCCCGAAAATATCGGCATAGTTCGAACACTGGTTGTACCAATGGTTTTTTTTTTTTATTTTTATTGCAGAGCATAACACGTCTTGTCACAGCCACTGCAAAGTGGGGCTGGAGCCGCCGATGGGAAAACGAAACCTAAGCCGAGCACCGTGGCTCTTCAGGGGAGGGCAGAGGACTCTGGCTGTGCGGGGCGTGGCATTACAGTCTAGCTGCTATCGTTTTTCTAAGCAAAGTCTCTGTTCCAAGTTCCTGGCAGTTTCAAAAGCTTATGAAAAACCTACATCATGTCACAGAGCGTTAATCTCGCGATAAAAAAAATTATCACCGTTAAAATTGAGTCAAGTTAACGCGTTAATAACGCGACATTTTTGACAGCACTAATATATATGTGTGTGTGTGTATGTATGTGTATATATATATATATATATATATATATATATATATATATATATATATATATGTGTGTGTGTGTGTGTGTGTGTGTGTGTGTTCACACAGCATAGCAACTCTGATTTATGATGTTCCATACCATAGTTGCATTTTAATGTGCAACAAGTGTGGACATGAGATACCATAGATCAGGGGTGTCAAACCTGATCCATAAAGGGCCTTGTGGCTGCAGGTTTTCATTCCAGCCATGCAGCAGCACACCTGACTTGGCTCATTCAATCAACTGAACTGTCTTCACACAGTCAAATACTTGCAGCCACACCCACCCTTGATTAAAGGGTGGGTGTGTCAGTTGATTGAATAAGCCAAATCAGGGTGCTGCTGCATGGCTGGAATGAAAACCTGCAGCCACACGGCCCTTTATGGATCAGGTTTGACACCCCTGCCATAGATCTTCATACCAGAATGAAGATGTTGTTGTGTTTTTATGTTTTCCATAAGGGCATCCCTTAAAGAAAAATACCATACATTTGATACATGGTTATATGAGCAAGTGCATTTCAGAAGGTTATGCCCTGAAACTGCACACTGTCCCATGTGAAAAAGAATTATTCCAGTGAGAATATCACACCTGAAAAAATTTTAATCACATGAGAAATTAATATATGAAAGTAAAATAAATCATATGGGGGAAAATCACATCTGAAAATAAAAACACATGCACTACACGTGAAACATTAATATGTGAAAAAAATGCATCTGAAAATAAGAAAAAACATGCACTGCATGTGAAAGTAAATTAACAAGGTGAAAGATCACATTTAAAAATAAAAGCAGGTGTGAACAAATCAACACAAATCATATGAATCTCATGTGAAAAAAAAAATCACATCCAAACATGAAAATGTTGGTGAAACACAACATGTAAAGTGTCTAAAAACTGCATGTGTAAATTTCATCTTTTATGAACGTGTTTGTGTGTAAAAAAGGTTTTTGTGTGACTTTTCTGTAAAGGATGTTTTATTCACGGTTCAAGAAGTACTCCTCAATCAAAATTTTTAATCAATTTTAATCAATTAATTTTGTAGAAAGATGAACAGCAGCACTGATGGATATTTTCGAGGCCATTCGGACAGTGATGTGTTAAAGTTTATCAGTGTCTGAGTTTGATTTCTGTTCCATGATGCTATCATGGACGCTATCATTACAATCTCAGCTCTGGTTCTGTGAATAATTATGTTTGTTTACTTCTGGATGGCTGGAGCTAGATTCTTTTTTTATGTTGCACATGTGGACTAATTCAGAATTGGACTTCTTCAGACCAGTTGTTAAAAACATAAAATGAAAACTATTTAAGCAGTAAATCCAAACCAAGATTGCAGTGTGAACAAAGCCGATGAACGAATGCAATAACTGCTTTTCAGCAAGAGTGCACAACTATGAACTTACAAGAAGTCTTCTTTGGCCCTTGAGCTTTTCCATGAACTCTTTGAGAGCTGTTTTTTCTTTATTGTCTGCCTTTTGTTGCGACTTCTTTCCTCTTCGTTTTCCCTTTTTCTTTTTCTTCTCCTTATCCTTCTTTCCTTTGCCTTTCTGTTTGGATGGGACACCCGCTTGCTCACCTTTAATCTCTGTGATTGAACTCATTCTGCCATTCCCTTTATCATCATATTTATTCTCTAATTTCAGTGCTGCCTTTTCTCCATCATCTTCAGTGCTTTCTGTTCGACTGTCAAACTTGTGTTTCAACTCTTCGTTCACCCCAGTTTTAGGAGTCGAGATCGCCTTGCCTCTGTGGATGACAAATCTGTAGCGTCCGCTGAGAATATCCTGAACCTTGCTTCTGATGGCTGCCTTTTTGTCTAGAGTTTGTCGCTGTGAAGGAAAGATGGAAGTCACATTTCCCTGTTTCTGAGGGCTGAAGATCCTTCTCTTCTTACCACCATTCTGTTTCACTACCAACCTCTTCTTAGTGATCTTGCATCTCTGAAATGACCCTTTCCTTGCAAGTCTCTCTAGCTTGCGTGCAGGAAGGTTATCGATAACCTCCAAAACAGCCTCCACACGCACTGGGTAAGGAAATCTCTCACCAACCTTCAGGTTTTTCTTCAGGATCAGCATGGAGAAGGTCTGGTGTCCTAGCTCAAGGTAATGAAGCAGTTTTGTCACCATGTCTGAATCCAGTGCTTGCTCTGTGGCCTTTCCGTCCATGGTTGTGTGTTGGATTTTGCCTTCCATCATTGCATTCTGAATAATGGTCACAATGAGGGTGTCTCTCTCTGCTAATCGACAGTTCAGCCCTTCAGACTCCTGGATCTGTTTCTCCATCAGGCGTAAGTAGTTATCACTGTGTGAGGGGCCGGTGATCACCCATAAGCGCTTTTTCCCTGCAAAGTCAGCCAAGAAGTCAGTCTCCGAAGCTCCTCCAGGTTGTCGTACTCCAGCTTCCTCTGCTCCAGCATGTTCCCGGGGGCCCACAGGTTCATCCCTTGTCTTTGAACGCTGTCTGTTCTTGCCAGTTCGCGCTGACAGCAGTGTGCTGCAACTCGATAAGACAAGCCCGACCAGCAGTATCCACAAACGATGCATTCCTCAGAGGTGCAATCACACTGTCACTCAAAACATGGCTTCGCTCTGCAGCTGGAGCTGAGGAGGCAGGGCGAGAAACACCACCTCTGCTTCAGATTAAGATTCTCTTGGAATTTCAAAGCAGTGTGGCATGTGCATAAAATCTTCTCTGTTCTCTGTGTGTGTGGGGGGTGGGGTGGGGGGGTTAACAAGCTTGAGAAGGGAATGAAACCTGACCCTCATGCCTTTGTACCCAACAGAAATTAACTGCAAAATGCTTTATGGCCACATCAGACACATGATGGTTTGGGATATGCTATAGTGTGGTATATATGGCATAGTGCACACATTGAAATTTACATTCATACAATCAGGACAATAAAATTAAAAACAAACTGCTAGGAACCATAATGGAAGTGTATTATGGTTTTAGTACACTAAGGTGTTTTATGGTAATTATGGTAACATTGTTATACCACAATGCTGTTGAATTCTCAAATCTGAAGGTGTTAATTAATTTTCTATATCAGCTTGGCTCTCACAATAGTTCTGGCTGTAAGTAAAATCCATCCATTATCTGCAACCACTTATCCTGTGCAGGGTCACGGGCAAGCTGGAGCCTATCCCAGCTGACGATAAGCGAGAGGCAGGGTATACCCTGGACAAGTTGCCAGGTCATCGCAGGGCTGACACATAGAGACAAACAACCATTCACACTCACAGTCAATTTAAAGCCACCAATTAGCCTAACCTGCATGTCTTTGGACTGTGGGGGAAACCGGAGCACCCGGAGGAAACCCACGCGGACACGGGGAGAACATGCAAACTCCACACGGAAAGGCCCACATCGGCTGCTGGGCTTGAACCCAGAACCTTCTTGCTGTGAAGCGACAGTGCTAACCACTACACCACCGTGTCACTGTAATTAAAATCACAGCTTTATATTAATGCATTTGTATGTTCCACAGAAGCTAAGATTAATAATACCCTGATTAAATATAACTATAAAGAGTAAGAAAGCACAGTATGTTGTTCATTAATTAATTAAAAATTTGTAATCGTCAAATTGCCGTGGTAAAAGAAGAATAAAAGGATCTTCAGGATGATGGTTATATTTAATTCCTTGCATATTTCTTGAAAATTATGCCAGCTTTATGACTGTATCTTATGGAAATAACAACTATAAACAAATGTGATTTATAAAAGAATAAAATAATAAATGAACAAGGCTGAACCACAGTTGGAGACATTGTTATTTAGCAAGTCTTAACTAGAACACTGAGAAAGGATTTAACATTTAGAACCAATGATTATAATAAATATAGCACATTATTATATATCATAAATTGTGCTCTTGGGCGGCACGGTGGTGAAGTGGTTAGCACTGACGCCTCATAGCAAGAGGGTTCTGGGTTTGAGCCCAGTGGCCAACGAGGGCCTTTCTATGTGGAGTTTGCATGTTCTCCCCGTGTCTGTGTGGGTTTCCTCCGGGTGCTCCGGTTTCCCCGACAATCCAAAGACATGCAGGTTAGGCTAATTGGTGGCTCTAAATTGACCGTAGGTGTGAATGTGAGTGTGAATGGTTGTTTGTCTCTATGTGTCAGCCCTGTGATGACCTGGCGACTTGTCCAGGGTGTACCCTGCCTCTTGCCCATAGTCAGCTGGGAATAGGCTCCAGCTTGCTGGTGACCCTGCACAGGATAAGTGCTTATGGATAATGGATGGATAAATAGTGCTCTTATCAAACATTTCATGTTTTTAGTTATTGTTAATGGAGAGAGGGCAAAGTGACCACAGTTATAATAAATCTAGGGCAGACATAGCTATAGTAGGAAGCATGGTAAAGTACACTACCGTTCAAAAGTTTGGGGTCACTTTGAAATTTCCTTATTTTTGGAAGAAAAGCACTGTTCTTTTCAATGAAGATCACTTTAATCAGAAATCCACTCTATACATTGCTAATGTGGTAAATGACTATTCTAACTGCAAATGTCTGGTTTTTGGTGCAATATCTCCATAGGTGTATAGAGGCCCATTTCCAGCAACTCTCACTCCAGTGTTCTAATGGTACAATGTGTTTGCTCATTGCCTCAGAAGGCTAATGGATGATTAGAAAACCCTTGTACAATCATGTTAGCACAGCTGAAAACAGTTTAGCTCTTTAGAGAAGCTGTAAAACTGACCTTCCTTTGAGCAGATTGAGTTTCTGGAGCATCACATTTGTCTCATCTCATCTCATCTCATCTCATTATCTCTAGCCGCTTTATCCTTCTACAGGGTCGCAGGCAAGCTGGAGCCTATCCCAGCTGACTATGGGCGAAAGGCGGGGTACACCCTGGACAAGTCACCAGGTCATCACAGGGCTGACACATAGACACAGACAACCATTCACACTCACATTCACACCTACGGTCAATTTAGAGTCACCAGTTAACCTAACCTGCATGTCTTTGGACTGTGGGGGAAACCGGAGCACCCGGAGGAAACCCACGCAGACACGGGGAGAACATGCAAACTCCGCACAGAAAGGCCCTCGCCGGCCACAGGGCTCGAACCCGGCCCTTCTTGCTGTGAGGCGACAGCACTAACCACTAATCTGTGGTTGGTAGAAGAGAGCAACTGGACTTGCTTGAAAAGTCTTGAAGACGTTTCGCCTCTCGTCCGAAAGGCATCCTCAGTTCTGTCTGTCTCTGTTCAGTGATGGTCGTTCCAGGTTGACAAAAATGAACGATCCTCTCTGGCTAAGATGTCTGCCAGTTTTCTGGAAGTCCTCTCATACTCCCACACCAGTCGAAGGGAACTCATCCCAAAGTGCGTAGAAACATATCTGTGAAGATACTCAGTCTTTCGGATGCCTTTAGGACGAGAGGCGAAACATCTTCAAGACTTTTCAAGCAAGTCCAGTTGCTCTCTTCTACCAACCACAGATTACTATGTACCTGGACGACTGAGTATCTTCACAGATACGCTAACCACTACACCACCATGCCGCCCATCACATTTGTGGGTTCGATTAAATGCTCAAAATGGCCAGAAAAATGTCTTGACTATATTTTCTATTCATTTTACAACTTATGGTGGTATATAAAAGTGTGACTTTTCATGGAAAACACAAAATTGTCTGGGTGACCCCAAACTTTTGAATGGTAGTGTATGTTGTGGTGTTTTTGTGCCAAAATCATTGACTTTCTTATTAGGGCTCTTATCAGAGGCTTAGGTGTGGAGTGATGGATATCTTTGTTTTTCCTGCTCATCTCTGCTAAGTTCAGTAAAGGCAATCTGTGAAGAAAAAAACCCTTCAGCATTTTCACATCCTGTCTTTTCTGTTGCACAGATGAAACTGAGGCTATTGTCACTGAGAAATTTTAGACTTGCACAATTTAGGATTGCTGCTTCATTTCCTCAGTTCACTTTCACTTTTGATTGGAGTAAAGCAAAGTTTACTCCAAAGCATTTAAAGCAAAGTTTAAACTTCTCAACTTTTGTGGTTTAAAACAAAGAATTTCCACCCTTTTATGATCCCATTCATCTTCAGTAAATGCTTTATTCAGATTAGGGTTGTCCTGGAGCTTGGACCCTATCCTAGACACAGTGGTTTATGAGGAGAGAAAGCCATTTGGCAGAATGTACTTTGGCTGGGACGCACCATTCACAGATTCATTCATATCTACTGGCATGTTTTGGTGAGTTGGAAGGAAACCAAGGAACCTAGAATAAACCCACACAGGGAGCTCATGCATTGAAACTCCATACAGACTCAAGGTCAGAGCAAAAATTAAGAAATTACTTGTTATAAGGCACACATTCAACTCCAGTGACGAGTAGTTAGTAGAAATTTGACACTATAATGTCATTCACATTACCCCTAGGATCACTTGGAGGGCCATGGGTTTAAACCCCAGGTCATCCTGCAGAAGCAAAATAGCCAAAACAGTATTCTCTATACGCTTTTAAGTAAGTGAACAGAATCCTGATGATGCCACAGCCATCAGTGGGCGGGAGCCCAAGACAGCAAAATTGCTGGGTTTCAGTCATGTGACTTTTCTTAGTGGTTTTACCGGAAGTAAAATAGCTGGTGGTCTAAACAGCTGCCGTAGTGCAAACAATTAGCGATAACTTATCAGAGTATGCTCGTAATCTAGAAGCCACTGCTCACTTTAGATATATTCAGAAGATTGCTATGTTCAATGGAATCGACCCCGACAGTCTGGGAAAGAAGGATTTGTCATACGATCTCAAAAACAACCCTTCAGTCGAGTTCCCCGACATCTCGAACTATCTGGTGTTGCAGACGTCCTTCTACACCGCAAAACAGATGAAAGCGTGGAAGAGTATGGAGGCTTACAACTTTTTTGTATGTGGCTGGGTAAAGGACCTTGGTATCAAGTTGCTGCTGAATGAATCCTGTATTGTTTTTGCCCGTGTATGTTTTTTTAAAGCTTTTCGTTCACATCTTTCCAACAAAGCGTTGCAAGTTGAAGTGTAAACAAACAACAGTTAGCTTGATTCTCACTTGTGTTGGCTCTTATTTCTCAGATAAATCATTCACAAAGATCATCAGAAACCCCTTTAAAGACCTGGATCTTAGTTAAACAAGATGGAGAAGTGATCACGGCGCATTGTAACTGTACGGCTGGGAAAGAATTTTGTAGCAACCTTCATGCATATGGACTTTGTGAGGAGTAAACAAAGAAACAGCTAGGGACTTTAATGCTTCGTGACTAAAAAAACTACCATAAAATAATGACACATAGCAAGAAAAGTACTTGGAAAATAAGGACAGCTGAGAGGGATATACAAACCTTTCATGGAGTGATCACTGCAAACTCGAGCGTGCTTCGATTTGGCTCCCTTCGATTTCAGTGAGAGGTTCCAAAGCCACCTTTCTCGATGTCTTTTTGTGAAATCCTGTGTTCATTCACCCTTTTTTATTAGTTCACAGGGAACCCTGAAGAAACTTTTCAGTTTCATGGTTTCAGCGAGTCGAACAACCTAAAACAACACAAGCATTTTTCATGTGAACAATGCACCTTCTCTGTCCAAACGTTTTGTCAACTGAGCTTTGGTAGACCACCAGCTAAAGTTTTGAATAACTAATGAGGCGGATGTGATATCACGTGAAACCCAGCAATTGGCCAAGCTCTCAGGGAGGGAGGAGTGTCATATGTTCTCTCCCCTATCAATTACAGTAACATTAGACAATCATGGGCCTCTGAGAGCTCATGCATGCAGGGTTGGGCAGATAGTGCTTTCGTGCAAGTGTGTTACAGCACCACCTGACATTGCACGAGCAGTGTACCTTGGAGGAAGCACATGATAGCCTTTGCCCTCACTGGTTGGTAACTGTTGTGTGCCTATTGCACACATCTCCAGACACTAGTAATGACTCTTTAATAACACCAAACTGACATTTATACTAAGGGACATCTAAGCAGGGTGGCACGGTGGTGTAGTGGTTAGCACTGTCGCCTCACAGCAAGAAGGTCCTGGGTTTGAGCCCAGCGGCCAGCGAGGGCCTTTCTGTGTGGAGTTTGCATGTTCTCCCCGTGTCTGCGTAGGTTTCCTCCGGGTGCTCCGGTTTCCCCCACAGTCCAAAGACATGCAGGTTATGCTAATTGGTGGCTCTAAATTGACTGTAGGTGTGAACGTGAATGGTTGTTTGTTTCTATGTGTCAGCCCTGCGATAACCTGGTGACTTGTCCAGGGTGTACCCTGCCTCTCGCCCATAGTCAGCTGGGATAGGCTCCAGCTTGCCTGCGACCCTATAGAACAGGATAAGTGGCTACAGATAATGGATGGACATCTAAGCATGCTATTGACAAGTAATGGTGTATTATTATCCAAATCTGAACAGTTTAGGAGTGAAGAATTCAGTCAAATGTTTTCAGACAGTCCTCTGATTTCAACAACCAAAATGGTCATTGAATTTTACCTTCTGCGCTAGCACATAATGATCTGTCCAGTTGGTAGTCAACACAATAATGACATGACCAACTGACTCCAGATTACAGAGTGGGAACCTACAGCCTTTAGAACTCTCAGTTCAGAAGGGAGAAACTCAAGCTATTAGACATGCATGTCTCTTTGCAAAGCTAATGGCAAACAGCCACAGTGCCTTCACATTCCACAAACGGAATCCATTAAACAGAGCAGCACAAGGCTGTATGCTGAATTCTCTCTGATCTGACAAAAATCAATAACAATGCACATATGGCCAATTAGGTGTTTTTACAAGATTTGACCTTGGTGACCTTGACCTTTGATTTTGACCCACCAAAAATTAATAATGTCTTTGTGTGACCCTAGTGAGTTGTCCTGTGCATTTTGGTGAAGATTGGTCAAGAAACGATGATGCTAGAGCACCAACAAAGAAATGGACAGATCAACATACTTGAAAAAATCTCGGATTTTCGCAAGTAACAAACCGCACTGATTACAATACCTCACGGGTGAGGTAATGAAAGGGAGATACCTAACTTAATAACCGAACCATAAGCCCAAAGACAAATAGAACATTTCCCTCACTAAACCCAAAAAGGCCACACATCTTGAAGTGTCCCTCACAATAATATGAGAGATTCAAAACTGGACAATTTGATGCAATTATATATTCAATTTGATGCGACGGTATATTGAAGAAATAGCTTGCAAACTGAGCACCACTTTGTTGCACTGACAGTAATAATATACTGTAGTACAAAAAAGGAGGCCCACAAGCAGCTGACTGCTGACTTAACACCCTGCTGATATAAAGGCTGCAGCAAGAATTCAGTAAAGTCTGGGTTTTGTTTAAAACCAGATAGCTGTGAGCCACAGCACAGCAGTGCAGTGTTGTCAGTTTTACTTAGTTTATGTTGTACAAACTCGTCAGCCCTGTAGACTTGTCATGTGGTGAGAAACTTCACAAACTGCTGTGACTGTTACAAAGTGCTTACAACTGAAACTCCTTCCATAAATGGTAGATAAAGGTCTCCTAACAAAAAAAAAACCTCACCATACCAGTGATTATAGGTTGTAATTTGGTTAAACAACACATTAAAAAAATCTGTTTATTCTCTGTAAATCAGAAAAAGTTGAGATGGTATGCTGAAATTGAAATTCAAACTGAAAAAAAAAAAAGATTTGTAAATAATTGACCTGCACTCAAAACAATACAACAGCACATTTTATATTTTACCTCATGAATTTTATTTTATTTATTTTTCCCCCAAAATTTCAATTTTGATTCTTGCAACACATTAAAAAAATTAATAAATTGGGACAGTAAAGCATTTATCACTTTGTAATGTTGCCATTCCTTTGCACAACACTTAAAAGATGTTTATGTTAGGGCTGGCGGAGGTATGGTGAAGTTAGGATCCAAAAACAGAACACAGACAGTAATCCAATAAAAAAGATGATTTAATACAGGGAAAAAAGCAAAGAACTAGAGACCAGAGGTGTAAGCTGTGACACGTGGAATGTGGAGTGGATGCATCGCATGGTGAGTGGTAGTGCCAGTCTGACGGAACATGGGTTGATTACCTTTTTGATGAGGAAGGGTCCTAGGTACCTGGGAGCCAGCTTGCAGGAGACAGTTCTGAGGGGCAGATGGCGTGTGGTAAGCATGACTCGTTGCCCCACCCGGTAAGTGGGCGCCTTAGAGCGGCATTTGTCGGCCTGCCTCTTGGATGCTAGGGCGGAGTGAATGAGTTTTCTCCGGGCCAGTGCCCACATCCTTCTGCAGCGGCGTATGAAGGTCTGGGCTGAGGGTATGGCGACCTCCTCCTCTTGGTTGGGGAAGAGTGGTGGTTGGTAACCTAGGGAGCACTGGAAGGGTGAGAGACCTGTGGCAGATGAAGGAAGAGTGTTATGAGTGTACTCGATCCAGGGTAGGTACTTACTCCAAGAACTGGCATCCCTGGACACCATGCACCTGAGTGCAACCTCCAAAGCCTGGTTCGCCCGTTCTGCCTGGCCATTGGTCGGTGGGTGGAAGCCTGAGGTTGTTAGGGTTTTGCTGGGATTCGAACCTGGTTCGTTGGTGTGATGATCCAGCAAACCCCCACTAGGCCACCAGGGGAATGACTCAAATGCAGAGGCGTGAGGCGGAAGTAGAAAAAGTAACAAAAGGTTTATTTATACTATGTACACTATATACAATCCAGGGCAAAACAAAAAAAACAAAGAGTATAATTCAAAAAGAAAAAGGCAAAAATGCAAAAGCTCAGAAGATCCACAAAACACAGTACAAAGGAAACTGGAGATAAACATAACAGCACAAAGACTCCGTGACAAGAGGACTGAACTCAGGGGTATAAATACACAAACTAATTAAGGACACAGGTGAAGATAATTAGGACTAACAGGCAATTAACAAAAAAAAACACAAAACACAGGAACAGTGGTGGCCTCTAGAGGCCAAAATAAATATGACACGAAAAGGAAATAACAGCGGCCTCTAGAGGCCAAAACAGTCCAAGTCCTAACAGGACCCCCCCCTCTAGGAGCGTCTCCTGACGTTCCCAGGGCGATCCGGATGGGCCGAATGGAAGTCCCGACACAGTTCTTTATCTAGGACATCCCGAGCAGGAACCCAGCAGCGCTCCTCAGGACCATAGCCCTCCCAGTCCACCAGATATTGCAACCCGCCGTGGACCCGGCGGGAGTCAAGCAGGCGATGCACAGTGAACACAGTCTGCCCCTGGAAGATGCGGGGGGGTGGGGGGTTCCTAGGGGCAGGGGCATACGTAGACGTCAGTACAGGCCGCAACAGGGAAACATGGAAAGTGGGGTTGATCCTCAGAGTCCGGGGCAACTGGAGCCGGTAGGAGACAGGGTTCACCCTGCGCACCACCTTGAAGGGGCCAATGTAGCGAGGAGCAAGCTTGCGGTTCTCCACCCGCAGCGGAAGGTCCTTAGTGGACAGCCAAACCCGCTGCCCAGGGCGGAAAGTGTGTGCAGGTCTTCTGTGGCGGTTGGCCTGAGTCTGGTTGGTTCTGGAGGTCTGTATGAGGGTCTTCCTGACCTTGCTCCAGGTCTTGCGACACCGTCTCACATATTGGTTGACCGAGGGCACCCCCGCGTCCTCCTCCTGGTCCGGGAACAGAGGTGGCTGGAACCCAAATTGGCACTGGAATGGCGACAGCTTGGTGGCCGATGACTGCAGGGTGTTGTGGGCGTACTCTGCCCATGGCAGCCAGGTGCTCCATGATGTCGGGTTATCCATAGCCAGGCCTCGCAGGGTGGTTTCCAGGTCCTGGTTGAGCCTCTCCGTCTGACCATTGGACTGTGGGTGAAACCCAGAGGAGAGGCTGGCAGTGGCTCCGATGACCTTGCAGAACCCGTGCCACACTCGGGAGGAGAACTGGGGCCCTCGGTCTGAGACGATGTCCTGTGGAAGACCAAAGACTCGGAAGACATGATTAAATATGTTTCGCTGTTTCAAGAGCAGAGGGGAGTTTGCACAGAGGTATGAAGCGGCAGGCCTTGGAGAATCTGTCAACAATGACCAAAATGACCATGTTACCTTGTGACTCAGGGAGACCCGTGATGAAGTCGACTGCCACGTGGGACCAGGGACGCCGGGGAATGGTCAGAGGATGCAGGAGACCCTGGGGACGCTGTCGTGGGTTCTTGGTTCTGGTGCAAACCTCACAGGATAGGACAAATGACCTTACTTCCTGCTCCAAGGCGCCACCGTCTTCACCAAGTTGGACCTACGGAACGCATACCACCTCATCCGTATCCGACAGGGAGACGAGTGGAAGACTGCCTTTAACACCCCGTCTGGGCACTACGAATACCAGGTGATGCCCTTCGGACTCACCAACGCACCAGCTGTTTTTCAGCCCCTAATCAACGACGTCTTAAGGGACATGATTAACCTGTACGTCTTTGTCTACCTCGATGACATCCTTATCTTTTCCAAGACCATGCAGGAGCACCGCCACCATGTCCGCCAGATTCTCCAGAGGCTGCTACAGAACAATCTGTTCGCCAAGGCCCAGAAATGCGAATTTCATGTTCCCGAGGTCTCCTTTCTGGGATTTATTGTACGGACAGGCCAACTCCAAATGGACCCTGCCAAGACCCTGGCCGTCCGGGACTGGCCTACTCCCAAGTCCTTTAAGGAGGTTCAGCGGTTCTTAGGATTCGCTAACTTCTACCGCAAGTTCATCAGGAACTTCAGTTCTGTGGCAGCACCCATGTCAGACCTCACCAAAGGGACAGGTGGATCTTATGGCTGGTCTCCTCAGGCAGAAAAGGCGTTCAAAGACCTCAAGGCCCGCTTCTGCACGGCACCCATTCTGGTCCTCCCGGACACCTCCCAACCATTCATCGTGGAGGTGGACGCCTCGGACAGTGGTGTCGGCGCAGTACTCTCAACGTTCGGAAGGAAAGCTGCACCCCTGCGCTTACTTCTCCCACCGCCTGAGTCCTGCGGAGTCCCGGTACGATGTGGGGGATCGAGAACTGTTAGCGGTCAAACTGGCCCTTGAGGAGTGGAGGCACTGGCTGGAGGGAGCGCAACATCCATTCCTGGTTTGGACTGACCACAAGAACCTGGAGTACCTCCAGCAAGCCAAGAGACTGAACCCTCGACAGGCTAGGTGGGCCCTGTTTTTCAGTCGGTTTGACTTCACCCTCTCGTACCGTCCCGGCTCCAAGAACACCAAACCTGACGCACTGTCCAGGCTGTTCTCTGCCACTAACAGGGAGAATGAAGTCGGGCCTATTATCCCGGTGTCCCGGATTGTGGCCCCTGTCCGCTGGGGTATTGAGGAGGCTGTTCGACGGAGTCTTTCTGTTAGGGTTTTGCTGGGATTCGAACCTGGTTCGTTGGTGTGATGATCCAGCAAACCCCCACTAGGCCACCAGGGGAATGACTCAAATGCAGAGGCGTGAGGCGGAAGTAGAAAAAGTAACAAAAGGTTTATTTATACTATGTACACTATATACAATCCAGGGCAAAACAAAAAAAAACAAAAACAAAGAGTATAATTCAAAAAGAAAAAGGCAAAAATGCAAAAGCTCAGAAGATCCACAAAACACAGTACAAAGGAAACTGGAGATAAACATAACAGCACAAAGACTCCGTGACAAGAGGACTGAACTCAGGGGTATAAATACACAAACTAATTAAGGACACAGGTGAAGATAATTAGGACTAACAGGCAATTAACAAAAAAAAAACACAAAACACAGGAACAGTGGCGGCCTCTAGAGGCCAAAATAAATATGACACGAAAAGGAAATAACAGCGGCCTCTAGAGGCCAAAACAGTCCAAGTCCTAACAGAGGTGAGACTACAGGTGGCCCCAATGAGTTTGCAGAAGGCCCTCCAGAACTGTGCAGTGAAATGAGGGCCCCGGTCAGAAACCATGTCGGTGGGTAGTCCATATAATAATAATAATAATAATAATAATAATAAGTTAAATTTATATAGTGCCTTTCAAAAAACCCAAGGATGCTTTACAATTATAGACAAGGAAAGAAAAAATAAATAAATAAAAAATATAATAAAAAATAAAAAGTAAAAAGTCCACCAAGTAGGGGTCAGGATGTAATTCCCGTGGTGTAGCAGCCACAGTCCCACCAAAAGGCGCACAAAAACAAGTCCCACATCTCCAGCACCGCCGCCGTGACGCCGTCAGCAACATCGCTCGAACACCACGCCGTGGATCCACACAGCGAGCAGAGAAGCTCCGCCACGCAGAGCGCTGGTGTGTCCCAAACCGCCTGCACAGCCGCCGCGACACCACCGAGCAACATCGCTCGGAACATCACGCCAAGCGTTAAAGCACAGAGTGCTGGACAACCACGATGTAAATTGAGCAACAGGCTCACTGCAGTCCACAGCTGGGAGTGCAGGCATCACCCACAGCGAACCAAGGCCTGGAGGGAACCGACGCCCCAAACTGGGTCCGGAGCTACACCACAACCGGCGGACAAAACACTCAAACAAACACCAAACTACACAAACACACAGGAAAGAAAAAAAATAGAAAAAGAAATAAAATAAGAGCTCCGGTGAGAAGCGGCAGCCAGAATGCGCACGACGTACTCTCAACCGGAAACGGAAATGAAAAAAAAAAGGCAGAAGACATAGTGGACGAGTAATTCTGCGGTTTCTTTGGCTGAGGGGAGCTTGGGCAGAGGAATGAAATGGACAGTCTTGGAGAAACAGTCAATGACAGTGAGGATGCATGTGCTGCCACCTGAGTTGGGGAGTCCTGTGACGAAGTCCAGGGCGATGTGAGACCAAGGTCGATGTGGAGTCGGGAGGGGTCTTAGCAAGCCGGCAGGGGGTCGATTGGCTGTCTTGTTCCGGGATCATGTGTTGCAAGCTGCCACAAACTCCTGGACATCCACCTTGATGGATGGCCACCAAAAGCACTGCTGGATGAGTGCCAGGGTTCGGGTGGCTCCCAGATGACAGGCCAGCTTGGAGCCATGACCCCACTGCAGCACCTGGGTTTGCACAGGATGGGGAACAAACAGATGGTTAGGAGGAGTGTTGTTGGGGTTACTTTCACTGGGGTCCTGCTCCAGGGCCTTCTGCACGAGCGTCTCAACCTCTAGAATGGCGGCTCCCACCAGGCAGCGTGGAGGAAGGATGGTCTCAGGCAGCTTAGGCTCCTCTTGGTGGGAAGAAAACATCCTGGACAGGGTGTCAGGTTTGCCGTTCTTGGAGCCTGGGCAGTAGGAGAGCGTGAAGTTGAACTGGGAGAAGAAGAGAGACCAACGGGCTTGATGGGAATTAAGGTGTTTAGCAGACTTGAGATACTCCAGATTCTTATGGTCGGTCCAGACTAGGAAGGGGAGCTCCGACCCCTCGAGCCAGTGCCTCCACTCCTCCAAGGCTAGTTTAACAGCCAGTAGTTCTAGGTCACCAATGTCACCAATGTCACCGTGTCTGGACAGCACGCACTCCAAACTGACTCCTGCGTGCGCCGTGAATGGCGCACAGCTGCATGGGATTAAGGTGCAATCAGCGCACCTAAATAAGGACTCGGAATGCAGACTTACTTTGCGAAGTATTGCATTGTTATGACACATTACCAAGTCTTGTTTCCTGGTTTCTGATTCCTGTACCGAGACTTCGTTCCACTTTTGATCATGTGCACACCGCATTGCGCGAATCCCGCCAACCGTGAAGTCATAGACATATAAACATAGATGCCACCTTCTGCGTAGAATCATACGTCATCCTCGCCACCATATTGGATGGGGCAAAGTGGAGATTCTTCAGCCGTCTCTGGTATACAGTAGCCGAGAATAAAGATGCCTCATTCATGTGCTGCGTTTAACTGTACCAACAGGTTTACCGTCCAAACGAGATCACATGGGATTACCTTTCACAGGTGAGACTGGAAAAATACTTTGTATTCATTCTGAAGGTTTATTGTTATTAATATTGAATAAAAAGTAACTGGGATATATCATTGCTAATTATCATTCAAATTTTAGGTAAATTATTTTAATTTGCATCTTATACGGATTTTATGAGGGAAATACGGATTTTGGAGGTTGGTTATATAGGTTTGATTGACCAAAGGTTGACATGTATGTTTGGACTCTACTTTGGCTGCTTTTTACCAGACTGTGGACTGTATCTTTTTAATTTTCCTGAGGGAACCCTCCCAAAAGGATCAATAAAGTTCTATCTAATCTAATCTAAGTAAGTTAATTATTGCCCAGCGCTTTTGTGTTGTTTACTTTTGTGTGTGTCAATAAATAACATTATCCATGTACCACACAAACACAGGAACACCTAATTTAGAGTATAGTCTCTCTTATTTCTTACCCTGGCAACAGTCAACTTGTGAATCGCCGATTTTCTTGGGCTTTTTCTCGGCTCTGCTTTGGTCCTCGGCTTCCGGGAGCCTCGCACGAAGCGCTCCCATTTTTCTCTCATTGTCCGGTCTTTTGGAAAACGATGAGTACTAATCCCATCATGATTGGTGTTGCTACACCCTCCTACGATACATCTGTTAACCATTTTAATAATTACTTGATAACGTTGAAGAAATTTGCAGAAAACCACCAGGTCGTTTTCTCATAAACAAACCAGAGCTGACGCAGGATTCAGAGGGAGGCGTCCCGCATGTGATGTCACGAAAATCAATGTTTGCCGGGAAATCCAAATGCCAAGTTTTTCCAGAGGCGGACCAATTCGCCTCAAATGGCTTGATTTCAACTGAATTTTTCTGGTATTGTGCAAGGTAAAATAATTGCACAAAATGCAAAATGTGACAGATATTTGACCAAAGTTTAATATAAAATAGGAGAATTAAATTGATCTTGCTCCTGAATTTACCCATGATATGCACTTTAAGGAGGGGAAGGTTTGAATGTCTGTTAGACACCCCTGGTGAATCAGCCTCTCCTACTGGTTGTTCTTGTGTTTTATCTCTTGACAGCAGGTCTAAATTGGTGCATTGCAGAATACTGAAGGGACTCTTCTTGAATCTTGAAAAGATTCCTGGGTATTATAACCACAGTCTGTGGGCCAATTCTGAGGCTGAAACAGAAGAAATAAACGTTCTTATGCTTTATTTGTGGAAAACTTAAATATTTGCTAGTTAACAGCCTTTAAAATAAACCCAAAGAGAAAGGAGAACTGAATGTGATAGAACTGGAGAATAAATTAAAACATGCATTCTGCCAAAATGTAACCTAAGCTTTAGAAAGAAATGCTGACTGGATAGGGGATAAGAATACATGGTATAAGAAAAGAGGAGGAGTGAGACAAAAAGTTCCATATTTTAAACTTGTACATGGTGACTTCATTTTTAAATATGAAAATTTAAAAACAGACTGGATAAATATCAAATAAAAGTATTTACAATAAAATAAATAATAAAGAATATGGAGGGATGTTCCAACACAAGCACCTTACACCAACCCCAAGTTCTGAATGTGTTAAAAAAAAAAGAGTACGGCATTTTTGCTGAAAACCTGCCATAAAGGTGAAAACATTTTTTGAACTAGTAAACTGCATAGTCAACAATAAAATGTGAAAAACAGGACACAAAATCAGTTTACTACAATGCCATGTCTCAATTGAAGCTACAGTGGTGCTTGAAAGTTTGTGAAACCTTTAGAATTTCTATATTTCTGCATAAATATGACCTAAAACATCATCAGATTTTCACACAAGTTCTAAAAGTAGATAAAGAGAACCCAGTTAAACAAACGAGACAAAATATTATACTGGGTCATTTATTTATTGAGGAAAATGATCCAATATTACATACACACACCAAAATGATCCAATATTACATACACACACCAATATTACACTTTTACATGGCAAAAGTATGTGAACCTCTAGGATTAGCAGTTAATTTGAAGGTGAAATTAGAGTCAGGTGTTTTCAATCAATGGGATGACAATCAGGTGTGAGTGGGCACCCTGTTTTATTTAAAGAACAGGGATCTATGAAAGTCTGATCTTTACAACACACGTTTGTGGAAGTGTATCATGGCACAAACAAAGGAGATTTCTGAGGACCTCAAATAAAGCGTTGTTGATGCTCATCAGGCTGAAAAAGGTTACAAAACCATCTCTAAAGAGTTTGGACTCCACCAATCCATAGTCAGACAGATTGTGTACAAATGGAGGAAATTCAAGACCATTGTTACCCTCCCCAGGAGTGGTCGACCAACAAAGATCACTCCAAGAGCAAGGTGTGTAATAGTCGGCGAGGTCACAAAGGACCCCAGGGTAACTTCTAAGCAACTGAAGGCCTCTCTCACATTGGCTAATGTTAATGTTCATGAGTCCACCATCAGGAGAACACTGAACAACAATGGTGTGCATGGCAGGGTTGCAAGGAGAAAGCCACTGCTGTCCAAAAAGAACATTGCTGCTTGTCTGCAGTTTGCTAAAGATCACGTGGACAAGCCACAAGGCTATTGGAAAAATGTTTTGTGGATGGATGAGACCAAAATAGAAGTTTTTGGTTTAAATGAGAAGCGTTATGTTTGGAGAAAGGAAAACACTGCATTCCAGCATAAGAACCTTATCCCATCTGTGAAACATGGTGGGGGTAGTATCATGGTTTGGGCCTGTTTTGCTGCATCTGGGTCAGGACGGCTTGCCATCATTGATGGAACAATGAATTCTGAATTATACCAGCAAATTCTAAAGGAAAATGTCAGGACATCTGTCCATGAACTGAATCTCAAGAGAAAGTGGGTCATGCAGCAAGACAACGACCCTAAGCACACAAGTCGTTCTACCAAAGAACGGTTAAAGAAGAATAAAGTTAATGTTTTGGAATGGCCAAGTCAAAGTCCTGACCTTAATCCAATCGAAATGTTGTGGAAGGACCTGAAGTGAGCAGGTCATGGGAGGAAACCCACCAACATCCCAGAGTTGAAGCTGTTCTGTATAGAGGAATGGGCTAAAATTCCTCCAAGCCAGTGTGCAGGACTGATCAACTGTTACCGGAAATGTTTAGTTGCAGTTATTGCTGCACAAGGGGGTCACACCAGATACTGAAAGCAAAGGTTCACATACCTTTCCCACTCACAGATATGTAATATTGGATAATTTTCCTCAATAAATAAATGACCAAGTATAAGATTTTTGTCTCATTTGTTTAACTGGGTTCTCTTGATCTACTTTTAGGACTTGTGTGAAAATCTGATGATGTTTTAGGTCATATTTATGCAGAAATATAGGAAATTTTAAAAAGGGTTCACAAACTTTCAAGCACCACTGTAGGGGAGAGTGGGGTGAGATGTGCCAGCGGGGAAGTTGTGCCACCCCGTTTCTAGGGAACCATAGAAGAAATTGGTCATGTGACCACACATTTTTGAAGAGTCAGCCATTTTACTCATCCTGCAAAGAAGAGAGCCTCATTGCATGAGAGGTAAGCACATTTAAGTTCAAAAAACTGTTTTTTGCCTTTCAAAGTAAAATTTCTATGATCAAGGTTTTTTGATTGTTGTGTCTGAACAGTTACAGACAAGTTTGAAAACATTTCACACGTTTTAGTGCTTTGGTAAGCTACACTATCAGTCTGTACAGCTAGCTTGATGTTAGCTCAAACCTGCTGGATGGTGCATTTTTTCCAGAATGGTGGGGTTGGGGTGATTTGTGCCAAAGGGCCTGGGTTAAGTTGTGCCAGTGGCACAACTCACCCCCACTTATGAATATTTTAAATATATTATTTTATTGTAATTGTACATTGTATTCTTACATTTTATCACTCAAACTGTGACATTCTTAATTTTAGACCAAAAATAGAAATAGACCATCATGCCACGGAGTTATAAGAGGAAGACAGGCAGGGCTTCCACTCCTCTAGAGGACATGGACAGAGCAGTAAAAGAGGTGAAGGGGAAGTCCATTTGTCAGGTGGTGAGGCACATGCCACCTGCACATGCCACAGGTCTTGAAGTAGGTCCAGCCCCAGGGGAGCAACCCACTCTTCCGGAACCAAATCCCGAGCAATCATCAAGTGACAAAGCTGGTTCTTCTGCCCATTTGGGTTATGTATCTCCAGAGGCCATACTTCCCTTGCCAAAAGCCACAGCAAGAAAGCCCAGAATGAAAAGAAAGAAAGTAAAATCAAAAATCATGACCGACACACCTGAGAAGATGGAGCTGGAGAAGGCACAAAAAGAAAAAGAAGGTAAAATGGCTGAAAAGAAAAAGAATGAAAGGCAGAAGAAAAGGGCTCTCAAAGAATCAAATCAAACTAAACTCATGAAGAAAACAGTCGTGTACAGTAGCTCAGAAGAAAGCACTACGGCCATTCCATTTGATGACACCACTGAAAATGATGAATCAGAAGATGGCCTGGAGAACACACACGGCAGAGAAAATGAAAGGGGTGAAAAGGAGAAAAGGAATGAAAATAAGAAGAAAGGGGCTCTGAAAGGGTCCAAACCAACCAAACCAAAAAAGAAAGTGATTGTCTCCAGTAGCTCAGAAGAGAGTGACATTTCCATTCCACTTAACGACACCACTGACTATGAGAGATCAGATGTCCAGAATGATGATGATGGTGACAAGGATCTGTCTGCTGGGGACTTTGTCATTGTGAACTTTGCAGGCAAAACCAAATCCTACAACTACGTTGGATTGGTTGAGAAGGTTGATGGTGCCGACATCAGTGCAAAGTTTCTAAGGCGATGTAGTCAGAGGTCTGTGGATGGAAAGCCCATCTTCACTTTCAAAGAAAATGATGAAGGAGTCATCCCTAGAGAAGATGTGCATAAGAAACTACCCACACCACAAAAACTTGGTGGTCCAGCCAGAAGGGAGCAGAAATTTATATTGCCCTGTAGCATCGACAAGTGGGATGTTCATGGCCGTAGCCAGCTATGAGGCCACCGAGGTCCGGCCCTCGGTCATTTTTAAGAGCTGAAAATACATTTGTACGCTAAATATTCAACTGGATAAAAAAATAAAGAATAACATTAAAATGTCTCTGTAAAAAGTGCATTGTTACTTGTGTTAAATGTTGATTCTGTTTTCTGTGTCTGTTTCGTGTGCGTGGCTCTGAGACCAAGAACAAAAGTGAATGAGCGCGTGACTCGGGGGAGGAATGCAGTGCAGTAGACACTTTTTTTCATGGTCACCATCAGCGCACTTTCATGAAGCTGTTAAATTTACATTTTTGAAGCAGCGCAGTTTTGTCCTCATTGCTTGGGCCAGATCAAACCATTAAACAAGCTTAAATTATTCTTACTCTTGCTACATACATGATTTTTTTTTCAAAACTGATGATATTCAGTTCAAACACCATTAAAAGTAATTTCAGGAACATATCTCTTGTGTGACGTGTAATTCACCCCTCTCATTTAAATATGTTGAAAGTTTTTCAGCACGTGCTTTGCGCGCATCACGGACCTCGGTGATTTTAAAATGCTGGCTCCGGCCCTGGGGATGTTATGTAGTAGGCCAGATCTATGAAGAGAATTGCAGTCAATTTGGTCTTCATTTGAATTTCATTTTGTTCTGAACATGTGTTCATGTGGCACTAAGCCTTGTTTAAGAAAATTGGCCTTCAATGTCATAAATTACCTATAGAATTGCTGATTTTTTTTTTCATTTGGAACTCAACTTTGTTCTGTTATGTTCATGAAGAGCTAGGCCTTGTTTAAGAAAATTGACCTTTGATGTGGGGGCAGCACGATGGTGTAGTGGTTAGCACTGTCGCCTCACAGCAAGAAGGTCCGGGTTCGAGCCCCGTGGCCAACGAGGGCCTTTCTGTGCGGAGTTTGCATGTTCTCCCCGTGTCCGCGTGGGTTTCCTCCGGGTGCTCCGGTTTCCCCCACAGTCCAAAGACATGCAGGTTAGGTTAACTGGTGACTCTAATGCCGCTTTTCCACTACAAACGCGGCTGAGTCGGGCTGAGCCGTGCTGAGTCGAGCTGAGCGGGGCTGTTGGAGTTGCATTTCGACTACAACCGTGCTGAACCGTGCTGGCTGGAAGTGGGTGGACACATTGGGTGGAGTTAGCGAAAGTGGGTGGACGTCAGGTGATGTCGTTAAGCGGCGCAAACAGTGACATCAGTGAGCTTTTAAGCGGTAGTCTCACAACCCGGATAGTAAACAATAAACATGGAGGACATGGAGTCGTTAGTGTTGCTGGTCTTGGTGCTGTGGCTTGTTGTCACTGACAACGCGGACAGATACTGGCAAGAGCATATAGATGAGGCGAGGCGCATAAGGCTTCAGAAATTCTCGTAATTCTTCTTCTTCCGGGTTTACAGTGTTTACAGATCCCAGCGTGCTGGCGGGGAGTGTGTGGGCATGTGAGGACACTCCTCCTCACCAATCAGTGCACAGGGGAGTGTCTGCTCACGCCCCCAGCCTCACTTGGCACGGTTTGGCTCGCTTCAGCCCCACTCCAAAACGGTGCGAGTTTTAGGGGCTAAGCAGGGCTGAAGCGAGCTGAGTCGTGCTGGTTTTTGGTAGTCGAAACGCGAGCCGTGTCGGGCTGAAGCGAGCTGAAAAAGGGTAGTGGAAAAGGGCCATAAATTGAGCGTAGGTGTGAATGTGAGTGTGAATGGTTGTCTGTGTCTATGTGTCAGCCCTGTGATGACCTGGCGACTTGTCCAGGGTGTACCCCGCCTTTCGCCCGTAGTCAGCTGGGATAGGCTCCAGCTTGCCTGCGGCCCTGTAGAACAGGATAAAGCGGCTAGAGATAATGAGATGAGATATTTCTTAAATACTATATTTCAGATCCAAAGTGATTGTTCCCAGGGATGCACCACATCCTGAAATATATGTACATAATTTAGTTGGAAGCATTAGTGTCATGGCCTCGCTTTAAAGTCACTTTAAGTACAAACTGGCACATCTCACCCCACTCTTCCCTATATGATAACTACATTGTCCATGACTAGCTTTTCTCTTTGTTGACTGCAACCAAGCTTATTAAACGGCGACACAGCTGCTTTTTGCTGCAGCTTACATGAAGGCGAGAAAAAAACAAAACAACAACCCACAAACCCCGGGTTGAGGCTAAACAAAGTTCATTTTTATAAAATAAAAAGCCCAGGCCTGTGCTATAGAAAGCCACAAAGCCGAATGAATGAAATTAAGCCAGTCAGTCCCGCTCTTTTTAAACTTTACACTTGTAAAGGTGGGCTTTATGGATGATGTGGCTCAGGAGTAGCCAGTAGAATGCAAGCAGGGAAGCTGATTTTGTCGTCACTTCCGCTTAGCATGTTCGGCTTCACCGCTCTGTGTGCAACAGTAAAGGTTAGTCTCTCATACCGGCGTCCTTTAACTAAACATTGCTGGTTTTATTTTACATTTGGGTTTGTAACAATGCTCTGACTTTTTAACCGAGTAAAAGGAAATTGGTTTATGAATGGCCTTTTAGGTGAGCAACGTAAATGAATATTTAAATCTGTGTTTTTGAGTTAGCAAGCTAGTGTGCGGCTCAGTAGGTGGTTGTTATGTGTGTGTTTATGGCGTCCGCCTCTGCACAACACAATCAAAACACACCTCACTTACAACATGATATTAGCCGAATCAGCAGAAGCGCACACGGGTAAACGTGATTTAAATACATATAAATCTCTGTGCGCCATTTTATGATATGCATTTAATCCAAATGTGTTGAATTGGTCAAGGTCAGAACCAATGAACGCGCGGTGCTGGTCGACTGTTCTGCCAGCTGGACTGCTGTTATCCAGTAAATATCAGAAATTAGTGCTAAACTAATGCAAACTTGAATCAGTTCCCTTTCAGAAAGACTTTTTACATGAACCAAACAGACATTTGTAAGCTTGTTGAGGATTTTTAGTTTCTTTTGGTGCGTCACTGACATTGAACTCAGCAAAGGGAGCAATGAATGTCTCTATAATGCATCAGTTTTTATTTAGGGTCCAGCAAGTTTATTAAATCATGTCTGTAATGCATTTTATTATTAATGTGCTTATACTGTAGTTATAGGTTGAGTTGGCAATGTCTCCAGCTTTATTTTTTAAGCCTTCCATGGTACATATTTTTTTTTAACTTTTGTTTTAATTCAAGTTCAAAGTGTGTTTTGTCATATGCACAGTAAGGACATGTCTTCTTGCACAATGAACTTCTTAGTTTGCTGTCCACCATGAATCTCATCTGTAGCCGCTTTATCCTGTTCTACAGGGTCGCGGGCAAGCTGGAGCCTATCCCAGCTGACTACGGGCGAAAGGCGGGGTACACCCTGGACAAGTCACCAGGTCATCACAGGGCTGACACATAGACACAGACAACCATTCACACTCACACTCACACCTACGGTCAATTTAGAGTCACCAGTTAACCTAGCCTGCATGTCTTTGGACTGTGGGGGAAACCAGAGCACCCGGAGGAAACCCACGCGGACACGGGGAGAACATGCAAACTCCGCACAGAAAGGCCCTCGCCGGCCACGGGGCTCGAACCCAGACCTTCTTGCTGTGAGGCGACAGCGCTAACCACTACACCACCATGCCGCCCGTCCACCATGAATGCCGATTACAAATAAATAAGTAGGCGGAAGAAACAATTAGGATTGCACAATTCCTGGGAATTTTCAGAGTGGAAAATTTCCATGGGAATTTTCAAAACCCACTTTTTAGGTGAGCAATGTAAATTAATATTTAAATCTGTGTTTGAGTTAGCAAGTTACTGTGCAGCTCAGTAGGTGGTGGTTGTTGTGTGTGTGTGTGTGTGTGTCTGAGTGTGTTTATGGCATCCACCTCTGCACAGCACAATCAAAACACACCTCACTTACAATATATTTGCCGAATCAGCAGAAACGCACACCGGTAAATGTGGTTTAAATACATATAAATCAGTGTGTGCCATTTTATGATATGCATTTAATCCAAATGTGTTGAATTGGTCAAGGTCAGAACAAATGAACGCGCTGTGCTGGTCGACTGTTCTGACTGCTGTTATCCAGTAAATTAAAAATTGATGCAAAAAAAAAAAAGGTCCTTTTTATTCAGGTTAGGATATTTCTCTGGGTCTCTGTTCTGTTCAGAAGAACATGGAAGCAAAAACAAGCATATAACTAATTAAACAACTGAGAATTTAATAACCACCAGATGTTTTGCAAAAACAATACGGGTTTTCCCTGGTAACATGTATAATGAATTAAACAATAACCTTAGATTTTGTGAGAGCTTATCTTCAAAAGCAACTTTGACTCTACTTATGATTTTGAAGACTGCTTCCTGTAACTTTTTTTTTTTACTAATTATACTTCAACAACTTCCTTTTTCATCTTGCAACTGGTTTGTAAACCGTATCCTGTCAAGTAATTTGCTTGCAAATTATCGGATTAGAAGTAATGATTAGGGTGTACAATGCTATTAAAACGATGACGTTAAACAGCCTTGCTCCAGATTCAAAGAAAAAAGTAGCACTAATATATTTTACAAGCAGCAAGACTTATTTCAAGGCTACTAGTAATTAGAAATGTAATATTTTTAAAAATATTCCTTATTTTATGATGTGATACCTTTGTGATTAAATCTGTAGACAAGTCTTCAAATTTTGTAATAAAAAATGGTCAAAATTGAGTTTTTTGAGATTTTTTTTTTTTAGAAGTCACTACTTGCTATGCAATGAGTGAGATTTCCAGTTAATTCTTGCCAAAGGATACACTCTAGAAAAATAATCTATTCAATTCAAAATTACTAGATAACTTGTCCGAGGGACACTTGATAGAAATCTATTCAAATGCAGGTTCAAGAGGTCCCCAACACACAAAAAAAATGTATTCAAAATGTGTAGTAGACCAAGGGATACAAGACCTTCTACACTTTTGTGGTAGGGAACTTGGGAATGCGCATTTGACCTTTGACAATTTTGACTGGATTTCTATTAAGTGTCCGTCAGACTAGATAATTGAGAATAATTTTTTCACTGAAAAATCTGAATATAATACTAATATTGAAAAACTAAAAGCCTTTTATTAATTGGCCTTTAGCAATATGTCCTATTCTTAATTAGCACAAAACAGTACATAATTGAAAGGCTTAACATTGGTTTTAATTTGTTTTTCTGGCTGATATGTTTTAAAATGTTTAAAACTTAATAAATGCCAAAATTGAAAATTCCCAATATTCCCGGGCCCTTCAATACAAAATTCCCAGAACCTTTCCGGTAAAGTTTCCAAAATTCCCGGAACCTTTCCGGTAAAGTTTCCAAAATTCCTGGGAAACTTTCCGCCCCTTTGCAACCCTAGAAATAATACAAAGTAAAGGCAATATAGTGCAAAATAAAAGCAAAAAAAAGTAGACCCAGTATAGTACAAAATAAAGTTAAATGTAGTGTAAAATAGGTATATACAAAAATAAAGCAATGATCGGACGTAGCAGCAAAAAGGGCAATAATATGTAAACAAGATGTAATTCATGATGAAACTGGGAATAGAAATAAAACTGATCATTTGGGGGAACTTGAGCATGTTGTAATTTTTCACAAGGACAGATCAAGAACACCGAGCTGACTGTGAGTCTATAAAACTGGCTCTTATCAATGTACGCTGATATGACACATCTGAGAGTGTGCCCTTGTTCTGCCTGGGTTGCATTTGTGAGCAAACTTTTTTTTTTTTTAAATCCATAGCTTTAGCCAGCCCTTTCCTTAACTTGGCAAGAGATTGTCACTATGGCTTGTGCGAGGGCATATCAGTATGTGGACATGTGCTCACGAGTGTTTTATGAATGTGGGACCTCGTGGTGGATCTGCTGAGCTGGGGTTGGTGGGACTGTGCAGGGCATACTGGGATAGGTCAGTGGGACTGAGTTCACTGTGTGTGCTGTGTGCAGGAGGAGGGTTGAACCGGCTGCCCAGCTCCTCCTTGTGTCTCCGATGGCGAGTGTACTGCGTGTGATTGCCAGCAGCTGTTCCAGTCCTCTCTTCGCTGGACTGACCTCGGTCCGACCTGCAAAAGTGCCATGTGTGCGCTTCTTCAGGACTCACCAGGCTCTCGCGCGCTCTGCTAGCCTAGGTAAAACTGTTCTTTACCAACTGTCACAACTTCTCTAATATTTGTAAAATGAACTGATTCAGACTCTGTGTTTTTAGTAAATATAGATAATGACTTTTGTTGAAGGGCAAAACTTGAGGTATTCCAAATTCCTGTACCTTTTGGCACTGACGTTTTTTGTGTGTATGTTTTATACACTGCATTCTGTGTCTTCTACTCTAAGTTGCAGCCAGCCATAATCCCTTATGAAGGTCGTCATGGCCTGTGTCGCTCTGTCCCCGCCTCTGTCCTTGTTCTGCTGTTGTCACTTGCGTACTATGACGTGGTTCCTGGCTCAGAATGAATGAACCGTCCTGTGCACATGGGTCACCTCCCCTCCCCGTATGTGACAGAGACATGCTATTCATGGCTGCTGTTCTTTCGGCAGGGCAGGAATGGTAATGACAGCTGAGGACACTTATTTCTGGCAACATATCAGTTGAGTTTGAAACCAGGGTCGTGTCCAAGCTTGTGAGCGAGGCGAGGGTGTGCTGAGACTGAGACACCTGTGATAGCAACAGTGTTTTTTTTTCCTCTTAATTTCTGACCATTGTTTGAAGACAATAGGCAAAAGTTTCATAGACATGATCTCTCATTCCAAAACAAACAAATGAGGCACTGTTCTGAGGGTTAGGACATGAAACGAGCAGAAACGCACACAATTTTGAGTAACAGCTTGCAATACATTTGTATTGTATTTGCATTTGCCTCTTCAGTAATCAGGCTTTCGTCTAAACCGGGGAACAGGGGCGCTGTGCCCTCTTACCGAAATGCCTATTGAACCCCAAGTCACACTTGGGCCATACACTTATATACTACTACACAATATGCAGTCTTTCTCAAAACGATCTTTTCTCCATGAAAACATCCCAGCAACACCACATGACAATGTGTCTGATCATCAAATGCGTTATAATTACTCCAAAAATATTCCAATCATAGTAGATACACCTCCAGACGGTGCAAAAACAATCCGAATTGGCATTTTCCAGACTGAGGCGCCATGTTGTGTAGTTGTTTACTTGTCGCGGCTGCTCTCACGAGATTTGACATGGGTTACATACAAGGTCAGCTGACTTGTAGAGTGAGATTTCTCGAGACTGAATGACCTTTCACCCACCGGCGAGGAGCTTTTGACAGAAGTAGTTCACGAGTTGTTTTTGTTGACACTTGGGCATTTAAAGATGTCATCCCACGGCACGAAACGGAAGAAAGCCAAAGACTGTCCGGGGCTGAAGAAGATTACTACTTTCTTTTTCAATGTTGACAAACAATTAGTTACAATTTCCCTCTCAGATAGCCTCAGAATGTCCCATTGTAGCCTCAATTTTTCAAAGGCTTTGCATGGCAGAGGAGGGGATGGACTCCCCCGGTTGCTTTGCTCCCTCGCCATGGTGAGCGCCCTCATGCTAAATTTTTCTAGAAAAACCCCTGAGTAATGATGTTTCTGATGCTGTTATGAACATGGATAAAAGTAGTGATGGCCATATGAAGCTTCCCAACCAGGTGTCAGTGATTCATTTCTTGAGGCTTCAGGTACTTGCTAGAGACACCTGCTGGCATGCAGATATATAAAATAGTGTTTCTTCTATGAAAATGGGCAAAGTAACTGATGATAGTTCTAGTAACTCAAATGTGTACCAGGGAGTGATGCGCCTATGAAACTGGACAGAAGTGATTATAGAACTGATGTGCTTGTGGGACTGGGCTGAGGAGCTGAAGATAACCTTACTGAGTTTTATTAAGGAACACAATTTGTTCCAAAGGTTTGAGGCCAAGATGATTCTTTTTCTTGGAAACAGTTTCACTTGCCTTAGGAAATCCACCCTCACAGGGAACAGAAGAAGCTGGGCTACACAAAATCTTCAAAGACAGCAGATATAAAAAAAAAAAGGTCATACACAGGGTGTCTGCGGAGTCTAAAAAAGTCTAAAATTGCACATTTTCAATTTTAGGCCTAAAAAAGTCTAAAATACAGAGATATTTTGCACTGTTGGTCTAAAATCTCATTTGGGTAATTTAAGACCTAGGTTACGTGCAGAATTATTCTGCACATAGAAAATCTTCCCGGAAGTTCCTTTCAGCACCTAGATGTCACCCGGGATTGGTTAGCATCTAGGTGCTGAAAGGAACTTCCGGGAAGATTTTCTAGTTTCGGTTGTGTTGCCAGATTGGGCGGTTTTAAGTGCGTTTTAGCGGGTTTTGAACATATTTTGGGCTGGAAAACGTCAGCAGTATCTGGCAACACTGTGGAAGATTTCCTGGTTCCGGTTTACGGCGCTGACTCAGTTCGTGGAATTGCTGGTGTTAATCTGCCATTAAAAAGAAGAATTATTGCTGGTGTTGCGTAGGCTACCGTGTAAGCTCTGTCAATTTCAGCGACAAATTAAAAATGGAAGCGGACGAATTGGTTCCTAAAAGAACTAGTAAGGGGTCAGTCATCTGGCATTTTTTGGATATCGCGAGGAGGACATGGAGCAGTAAATGCCAGTTTGTAAAGTGTGCAAAAAAAACCTGTCATCACGAAAGGCAGCAGCACTACAAATATGTTCCATCACCTGAAACTCACCCGGTACAGTATGAAGAGTCTCTTAGGCCCTGTCCACACGGCAGCGGATTCAGGTGAATCCGATACAATTGTTTATCGTTTCGGCCTGGCGTCCACACGGCACCGGCGTTTTGGGTGCCCCAAAACGCAATCTTTTGAGAACGGGTTCCAGAGTGGAAAGATCTGGCAACGTTGCCGTTGCGAAGTCGTCTGGATGAGTAGAACGGATTTGTTTACGATGACGTCACAACCACATGACTGTCGGTGCTTCACGCCGGGTAGAAGTGTAACGAACTTGATGCGAGTTGTCAACAAATCCTATAACTTGGTTCATGAAACGCGCTTACAAAATATTTTCACTGTGAATATTTATTGTGTAATGGTGCTGAGTGAGAGAGAAAATAGCCCTTAGGGCAGAGTCAATCCTGCCAGCAAAAATGGGGAAAAAAAGGAGCGATCTCACCTCTTCAGATGTTGGTTTAAGTCCTACAATACATTCCTCAAAAAGGGCGTAGAACAACAAATTAATCCAACGTGTAGCATTCTATTCCGGACCATTAAAGACGCCGCCTTCCGCGTAGAATCATACGTCATCCTCGCCGCCAGGATAGGTCAAAGCGGAGAATAAAGATGCCTCATTCATGTGCTGCGTTTAACTGTACCAACAGGTTTACCGTCCAAACGAGATCACATGAGATTACCTTTCACAGGTGAGACTGGAAAAATACTTTTCATTGTATTTGGTCATTATAACGTAATTTTACGAACAGATTTTCCTGACTTTGTGGCTAATATGAAGTCTCGCGCATAATAGTTTATGCGCATGCGTCCTTACTACTTCTATTGTTCTGGTGTCTCCGAAGGGACTGTCTTACAGCGCCCCTAGAGGTGTGGCATGTGTATTGCATCGTTTTCAGCAAGCGTTGCGTTGCCATATGGACCTGATATTTTACTGATCGTTGCCCATTTGGACGTGATTTTTTTTTTTTTAAATAACATCTCGTTGCCGTTGTCGTGTGGATGTAGCCTTAAACTCCGAACTACTTGCCCACGAGCTAAAAACCTCCACACAAGCTAAACAAATGACCATAGCGGCCCCGTTCTCCAAAGCCACCCCATATGAGAAAACGAGTCAGAGATGGAGAGCTATAACGGATGCAGTTACTAACGTCATTGCCGAAGACATGATCCCAGTTAGTATAGTGGAAAAACCAGGCTTCCGAAAATTACTAAACGCACTCTATCCCAACTATGAGTTGCCTGGTCGCAGACATTTTACAGAGAAGGCAATACCGGAATTATACACATCTGAGAGGCAGAGCCAGAAAACACTCAGTTCAAAAGTGTGCAAAGAGAAAAATTATGTTTTGCAGATCTCTCTCTTCTCTCCCTCAATCTCTCTCTCTCTATTGTGAATGTTCCAGTGGTTCTCAGTAATCAGGTTAATCGCTTGGAGATCTATTTTTTAAAATAATTTAATGAATGAGCACTTTTCTTATTTAGGCTAAATGTCTCTCTCAGTGTTGAGCTTGCACTTTATTGGGTTGAGCTCTGAGCAGCTCTGTATTGTGTTGCCCCTTTGTTGCAGTTTTCAAGATTGTTTTTGCAGTTTGTGCTACATCTTTGTTGAATAAAAATAGTCTTATTTCAATTCAATTGTGATTTAATCACCAACATGAAAATTTAAAATGTGTTGTTGAAAACCACCTGTAAAGTTAACCAAGAATGTTATTTAATCTGCAGGGATTGTAGTGAAAACAGTAAAGAGTAAAAGTTAGATTTCATGGGGTCCTTTAGAGGAGATTTAAATATATCGAGATATATATCGTATATCTTGAAATGGAGAAAATGTATCGGGATATTCATTTTTTTTCCCATATCGCACAGCCCTATTGTCACGGTTTGTAGCAAAATGGGCAAATGCAAGTTTAACGACTGCTGGCTTGAACGCAATGATTTCGTAGACTGGTTAAAACGTGTACCAAACAATCCGTTTGAGGCGTACTGCACATTGTGCAAAAGAACACTCAAACTCAGCACCCTGGGTGTAAAGGCACTGGAATCGCACGCGAAAGCGGAGAAGCACCAGGCTGCCCATAAAAGTCTGCAACAATCGCATGCCATCACTCAATTTTGTTCACCGTTGTCAGGTCCAAGCACATCTCGAGACGGTGTATCAGCTAACTCTGTGCAAACTGTAACGCTACAACACGCAAACCGTACAGAATCGAATGCCTCATCCTCAAGTGATTTGTGAGATGTCTTTGGCTCCACTGCAACTTAGTTCCTCATTAATGCAAGCGCGCACCCTAGTGATGTAATGAGTTCATTGGTGAATGATAAATTTTATTTCGAAAGTAATTCAGGCTCTCCCAATTTTCTTTATTTTTTTTGTGCGGCATAAGTCTTAAATTTAACCTGCTATGGTCTTAAAAAGGTCTTAAAAAGTCTTAAATTGAACTTGTTCAAGCCTGCAGACACCCTGCATACAGCTTTCTGTCTCAACCAGTCTTGCAAAGGGTCCTCAGATCTTGGAATGTTGGGCACACTTAAAGACCACTGGACCTCAATTGCAGCATCCAAAGTAACATGATGTCTTCCTGGACTCCTCTACAAATCAAAGTCCTTCCCACGCCATGTGGCGCATAGGGCGACACCAATCCCCGTTTTCGTAGCCCTCGGCCTCTTGCCGATTACATAGCTAGGGTTACAGTGGGGGGCTAGTCCTCTGGTAACCGCAAAAGTTTGACTCCCCACTCGCATCTGTATTGCAGCGTGCCTTGCCAGACGGCAGTAGGTACCATTTTTATGATGGTCTTTGGTATGACCCGACAGTGAGTAGAACTCCCAATCAAGAGGCGGACACGCTAACCACTAGGCCAACTCGTGGTGGACTCCTCCATAGTTGTCTAAATGGTGCCAGAGTTTACCTCAATGAATTTTCACAACTTTTGTCAGAGAAGATTACATTTAATGAGCAAAAATCAATAAAGAAAATACCTGCTCTGGAATAATGTCCCGCTTGAGAAGTTGATAGCTGTGGGTTTGTTGTTGTTAATGATGATGGTTCTATGATTCATTTTGTTGACACGTTCAGATGTTAAAAGCTTGTTTGCTTTGTTCGGGCTGAGGAATACTACAGTTTTAAACCTTGGGTTGAGGCTCATCGGTTGCAGAGTACTGAGCCTCTCTCTGAGCCCTTGTAGGATCATCTCACCCAGTTGGCGTGGTCTTGGTAGACAGTTCCTTTTGCAATGTCTGATCAATCATTTTAATAACGGTATCACCTTGGAGCCAGGCACCCTCTTCTCCTCTGCAAGTTCCTTGGTTGCATCATAAAAAGGTGATAACGCACCTAAGCACTTGCCTAGACACGTAAATGTGTCAGATAACGGAATCCAGGGACACATGTCCGCCCGGGGGCATTTTGAGTTATTGACAGATTCAGAAAGTACAGTTTCTAAGCTTTCCAATGATGCCTTCCATGTGGAGATCTGACAATATTTGAAGAATGTGTAGCCTTTTGAAAGTGCATACCTCTTAAAACAGAAAAGGGAGAAAATCGCCCTCAAAAGTTTTCCATTTCAGCTACTCTGGGTGTGGGACGGGCACATAATGGTGCTCATCTGCATGATATTAAGGAAAGCCCTACCCCCTACTAGCTAGCACGATACTACTTTCATGTAAACAAAGATCACCACGTCAATTTTCCTTCCATGCAAAGTATGCCCAACACAATTATGAAGTACAAAAATAAGTCCTAAAGTATACTTTAACGTTTTGTGGTTGAAAAATTACTCACACCGTAAGAAAGATAGCATGATGATGACACCACTAACACAACGCTAGTTTCATGTAAAGCCTCGGTCACAACCGGCCGTACGTGCTCCTACGGCCGGTCTACATGCAAAAAAACGCAAGAAACGCATGGAGGGCGTGTGTGAAACGCACGAGAGCGCGCGTGTGACGTGCTGATTTTCGAGCCGCAGACCGGCCGCAGAGGTTCTTTGTCATGTCAAATAAACTCTGCGGGCGCTTATGTTTTTTTCAGGTTGCAAGACAAACTTGCGGCCAACGCGCGTCTTTCTCCATGAACAAAAAAAAACGCAGCGATTTGGGAAACGGCAAAAATCGCACAGCCAAAAAATCGTATGTCCGGTTGTGACCTAGGCTTAACCAAACCACAACACTCTCCGTTACATGCAAAAATAACCACACAGCCTTAGATTAATAAACTTACCCCATCAGAAAGAGAAACGTCGCCTTGCACACATCAATGCCTCCGATGGAATGTAGTCCTAGAACGGTCCGTGTATCATCCGATCATTCAAGTATTCCATTCAATCTGGAAAACGAGGTTGCGGTTTTTTTTTTTTGCTAGAAATGGTTATCTCCGATGTAAATACCGTGTGTCTGTTTGCTTCGCGGTGTTTCAGCTCCTCTGCGCTCTGTTTAGCTTGCTCATTCCATAGTGAAATTACATGCCTGTATGCAGCTTAAGTAGCCACGAGCTCAGCTTGTATCATACGGCTGATTGGCGAAAAATAAAAACCAAAAGACTTAAATCATCATGTGAATGGCCCATATGGTAATTTACCCACACCCCCCAGCAGGCTACAGTCCTGACAAAAACGAGACAATTTGCAACAAAAAATGTATGCTTTTCCAACAAAACAATCTATTATCTGAAATACTGATTGCATTCTTCAAGATCTCAACTTGCACATGATGGAAAAAAAACGAAAATCACAAATTTCGAAAAAAAATGTTCTTTTGCGATTATCTCGGATTCGTTTCAGCCGACATGCGTCTCTGGATTCGGTGAGGGGTCACAAATTCTTTTGCTGTTACTGGGGTAATGTTTGTTGTCAATTATGTTATTGCAGCACCTACTGCCTCCCTCAGATCCCACAAATGCTCAGACATGACAGCAGTGTTCCAGCCAGTTTATTTTACCAGGGTGGCATGCCCTGCCCTCCACAACTTGCGCCCTTCCCTCAAATACAATGCCATGCCCAAAAGTGTATGTGTTCTGCTCATAAACGCGCCCTTGACATATGTTCTGCCACATTTGGCCTTAGTGCACAAAGTGCACTAAGGCCAAAAAAAAAAAAAGAAAAAAAAGTGTGTTTTCGGTAACATGAAATACTAAAATAAGGTTGGTAGGTAGGAAAGTTTTTTTTTTTTTTTTTTTTTTTTTTTTTTTAATTCATTTTTTTTTATTTTGTTTGAAAAAATTAACACAAGTAAACATCTTACAAAATAGTATTTTGGCACAGAATCCTTTATACCACACATCATAATAAAATAAGTGTTTTAAATCTTTAAACAAATAATAAAAAAAATATCGCGAGAGTTCGAGTTATGATCTACGGAAGCGTATTGATGCCACACTCAAAAAAATTGGCTTAGAATCAAGTAATTACGTGAAAAGATATTGTTAAAGTTATCACGTTTTTACAATATATTTATCATGTAATAACATCACGTAATTTCATGATACGAAATTATCACGTTATTTCATGATATTTTCATGTAATAACGTGAAAACACCTTATCAAGAAATAATGTGAAAATAACGTCCTAGGCTAGGCTACTTCCATTAAAAGCAGACGGCCTAGCCTACTGTAGAACTTGGGTCGAGCAAAAACACCGAGCAAAAACATGGCTGAATCCTGAATGACTCCTATTTGTATAAATAGGGGACTACATAGGCGGCAAAATGTAGTGTTTTTCCCTGCCATGGAAGTGCACTTGTATACTGAAGAGGAAGCAATTTGCATTACAGCCTTGAATGAGGATTCAAAATGGCGGCTCGGCTCAGTTTTCCCTTCCTCCTTCAGTATACAAGTGCGCTTCCATGTTTATGCAGGAGGGCTGATAGAAGTGGCGAAACATTTTACTTTTTATTGTTTCTTTCACAACTTGAATGCATTGAAACAAAAAATTGACAAACTAACGTCGCTTAGACTAAAATATCGAGGGAAATTTGTAATAACTTTACGGTTGGCAATTTCGACGCGGAAATTCTCGATCGGTCAGGTTACCGGAACACACTTTTTTTTTTTTTTGGCCTAATGAACGTTGCTGAAGCAACACGCGTGGACCAATCATAGTACACTATTATGGATCATAGTCATGATCTGTTAGGCCTCAACTTTAACTTTTGACACCTTTCGCCCTGCAGGGCAAATGGCCTCAGTTTTTTTGCCCTAAACTTTTGCGACATTTCGGCAAGTTTTCAAGTACATGGTTCAAGGCAATACTGATACAGTGGTGCTTGAAAGTTTGTGAACCCTTTAGAATTTTCTATATTTCTGCCTAAATATGACAAACATCAGATTTTCACACAAAACCTAATAGTAGATAAAGGTTAAACAGTTAAACAAATGAGACAAAAAATAATTATAATTTATTTATTGAGGAAAATTATCCAATATTACATATGTGAGTGGCAAAAGTATGTGATCCTTTGCTTTCAGTATCTGGTGTGACCCCCTTGTGCAGCAAGAACTGAGGCTAAACATTTCCAGTAACTGTTGATCAGTCCTGCACACCGGCTTGGAGGAATTTTAGCCCATTCCTCCGTACAGAACAGCTTCAACTCTGGGATGTTGGTCGGTTTCCTCACATGACCTGCTCGCTTCAGGTCCTTCCACAACATTTGGATTGGATTAAGGTCAGGACTTTGACTTGGCCATTCCAAAACATTAACTTTATTCTTCTTTAACCATTCTTTGGTAGAACGACTTGTGTGCTTAGGGTCGTTGTCTTGCTGCATGACCCACCTTCTCTTGAGATTCAGTTCATGGACAGATGTCCTGACATTTTCCTTTAGAATTCGCTGGTATAATTCAGAATTTATTGTTCCATCAATGATGGCAAGCCTGTCCTGGCTCAGATGCAGCAAAAACAGGCCCAAACCATGATGCTGCTACCACCACCATGTTTCACAGATGGGATAAGGTTATTATGCTGGAATGCAGTGTTTTCCTTTCTCCAAACATCATGCTTCTTATTTAAACCAAAAAGTTCTATTTTGGTCTCATCTGTCCACAGAACATTTTTCCAGTAGCCTTCTGGCTTGTCCATGTGATCTTTAGCAAACTGCAGACGAGCAGCAATGGTGGGGTTTTTTTTTTTGGGAGAGCAGTGGCTTTCTCCTTCCAATCCTGCCATGCACACCATTGTTGTTCAGTGTCCTCCTGATGGTGGACTTATGAACATAAACATTAGCCAATGTGAGAGAGGCCTTCAGTTGCTTAGAAGTTACCCTAGGGTCCTTTGTGACCTCGCCGACTATTACACACCTTGTTCTTGGAGTGATCTTTGTTGGTCGACCACTCCTGGGGAGGGTAACAATGGTCTTGAATTTCTTCCATTTGTACATAATCTGTCTGACTGTGGATTGGTGGAGTCCAAACTCTTTAGAGATGGTTTTGTAACCTTTTCCAGCCTGATGAGCATCAACAACGCTTTTTCTGAGGTCCTCAGAAATCTCCTTTGTTTGTGCCATGATACACTTCCACAAACATGTGTTGTGAAGATCAGACTTTGATAGATCCCTGTTCTTTAAATAAAACAGGGTGCCCACTCACACCTGATTGTCATCCCATTGATTGAAAACACCTGACTCTAATTTCACCTTCAAATTAACTGCTAATCCTAGAGGTTCACATACTTTTGCCACTCACAGATATGTAATATTGGATCATTTTCCTCAATAAATAAATGACCCAGTATAATAATTTTGTCTCATTTGTTTAACTCGGTTCTCTTTATCTATTTTTAGAACTTGTGTGAAAATCTGATGTTTTAAGTCATATTTATGCAGAAATCTAGAAAATTCTAAAGGGCTCACAAACTTTCAAGCACCACTGTACTTGAAATCAACCCGGGGAAAAAGTCGAGGGCGCCAGCGACCACTTGTGAGGAAAATCACAAATGCGCACGTGCACCTGAAGCAAGCCGATCAGAGTTGTTGTTACAAATTGGGAAGAAAAAACCAAAATGGCGATCACAGGGGAGGCGAGGATGCTGGTTAACTAAAACTGGTTGGCGAAAACTAAAAAAAATCTTGACCGACCACCGAGCCTCATTAGCCGGTTAAAGTCGGTTAACCTATGAGATGAAAATTCTAGAATTGGAATTATTACAGGGATGCAAACGGCGCGCCTTTTGGCGGATGGCGCCCTCTCCACGGCTGAATCGCGCAGATCCGACCTTCCTTTCCCAAGGGGGGGCGTTGGAGCGTCCGACCACAACTTCATCAAAGCAAATTCTGCATATAAGCAAATGCCGCCACAGTCCACGAAGCACAGGAAGTACAAGCACGAGAAGAAAACAGCAAATCAAACGGTCATCGGTTAACATCCCTAGTTAATACGTCTTGTTTTTTGTAATGTACTCGCTTGAAAGTTTTTGTGCTTAAAGAAGCCGACCATAGGTGTGACTGAATGGGCCTAACTCGCTAAAATGTTTCTGCCTGAGCGTCTTGGTCAGGCAAATCGGGCATTCGGGCAAGGCCTGGTGTTGAGGCTTGATAGGATTAATAAGCCTATACTACTATTATGAAGCATTGTATTAAACTGGTTAACTAAAGTTTTAGGTTTGCTTACTTTATTTTACAAAAGTAATCTACCTTGCATAGTTGCCCATTATGGCTAATTTTGCATGATAGATTCTTTGTCTATAGTGATGTGCACAAAATTGCCTGTGATAATCATTGGCATCTTGCCCTCTTGGAAAGTTAGCTGGAATGCTGTGACGTGTGTACTATTCCAGCAAGTTTCTACTTCCTGAAGCAGTTTTAACTGAGGAAGTCCCATCTGCAGTTGGATCTGCACAAGCCTTTCCTATGAAAAAACTAGTAGGGCACTTAACTCTGCCAAGCCACATATTCAGATTTGCATCAAAATCGATTCAATAGTTCCCTGGCCCATGACCCACCTTTCCTCATGATTTCATCAAAATCAGTTCAGTACTTTTTGAGTTATGTTGGGAACAGGCAAATATCCTGGATGTGTTCTGTGCAGTGTGAGCCTGTGGAACGTCATTAACTCCAAGGAGAACCGTGGCCATTGCAGTGGTACACTCCTCCACAAAACGGCAGGTGACAGCTGGGTAGGAATCTGTGTTGATGGAGGTCCACGTATCTGCAGTGAGGTTCACAGCAGTTGCTTTTTGTTCCCGTGCCTTTTGCTTTTTCTTTCTCAGGGTTGAATTTGGCCCCAACCATTACTTTCAAAACCTGAAGTATTAACATAATCCTCAGCATTGGAATAATGTTAAAATGAGCATATTTAACAGATACTATATACATGTACACATTCTTTGTAGGTAAAACGTAGGTTCAACAGATTAATGACCCTTTCAGTGAATCAGTTCTTTGGACCCTTTATCTTCTACCATATTGAATGGTTGTGTGTCCTTCACCACCATGTTTGCCAAGCCTTCCAGAGCTCAACATTAACTTTTTAATCCAGTTGGACAAGCAGCAAGATTTTTCACTTGACCTGACCATGTATTAACTTGTTCTGATTTCATTTATTTGTTTATTTAGACGGGACAGTGCGTATTAAATGAACACTGCATACATGAGAAATGCACTGTAAATACACCGGAAATGCTAAATTCTATCCATAGTCCCCAAACAAGAAACATAAAACGCTTAAAAATACAAGTTCATAAAATCACAATAGACCAATAAATAAATAAGCCAAAACCATATAAATGTGTACAATCATGTACACACACGCGCGCACGCGCGTATACATGACTGCACATATATCGGTTATATAAACATATGAACAAAATCCCCTGTGCGTGCAACATACAGTTACACGCACAAGGGAGATCCCAGACTGAACTAGAGGTCTGTGCGGGACAGAATTTTCAGTCCTGCTCCCGCATTGTGCAGTCCTGCTCCCGCAAAGAATTATGATTTTCAGTCCCGCTCCCGCCCGCGCCTGCCATATTTTGTCCCGCTCCCGCCCGCAAATCCCGCATGATGCAGACGTTCGCGTTATTTCTCACGAAAGTTCTTGTCATTGGCTTGGGGAATTAAACATGCTGAGCTTAGCTGAGCTCTCCACTGACCGATCCTTCATTTATTGTAAGTTTATTGTTTAGACTCTGACATTCTGCTGACACATTCCAAGTTGAGCGCTGCATGCGCTCATGATTGACAGCTCTCGCTTTGATTGACAGCTCTCGCTTTGTGCACTCGCACTCCCACTTCCGAGTCTGTGGCGTTATGATTCCAACCGCGATTTCATTCTCCTCTCGTATGAAGTGCTGCGCAACCACAACCAGCTCCTCAGATTATACACTGTCTATTTCTAGCTTTAAATTGAACAATCTGTGCGATACACAGTCCTTTTTAATACTAGTTAATACTTTTTAATACTTAGGACTAATACTCTTGACTTTTTAATGGTAAATTTACCTCTCTTTAAAGCAGCACTTACTTCTGAAGCACTGTGAGCTTCACTAGAGGAGTTCTGCTCTTCTGCCATGATCGGAGATCTCAAACACGGAAGAGCGGAAAGGAATCGGAAACGTACGCGAGATTAGACCACATCCGCAAATTTAGGCATCTTAAAATGTTTTATTAATGCCAAATAAAATATCCAGCACAAATTATATACGATAGACATAAATTAATAATTTATAAATTTTATTTTAAACACGTTTTTAGTTAGCGGGACTGCAGCTTATCACCTCTCCCACCCGCGCCCGCATTGTGCACTCCCGCCCGCGCCCGCAATGAGCTTTCAAAATTTGTCCCGCGCCGCACTGCTTTGCGTCGGGTCCCGCGGGACTCCCGCAGGAGTGCAGGGCTCTAGACTGAACATGATTACAGATGCTCACAGGTTTGTTTGTCTAAGATTCAATCTGTAAGTTGTACTTTAAAAGTCCCAAAAGACGGACACACTCTGATATTGATGGGTAGCTTATTCCATTCCAAACATCCCTGAACTGATAACACGTTTTGGGCAAATGTTGTGCGTCTAAATTGCACCTCACAGTCCTCTCTTATGACAGCTCTGGTCCCTATGCTCCTATCTGGCTGTTTTTTTATGAACTCTTCCAGGGGAGGCGGGTACAATCCGTGTAGGGATTTATAGATCACACATGTTTAAAAAGCTTAAAATTGTCAAAACTAAAAAGTTATATTTTTCCAGGATGTTGCAATAATGCTACGAATATGTTCTTTTATCAAGTATTGTACCTTTAGGGCTCTCTTGTAAAGTTGTTCAAATTGGTCTGAGAGTCGTGACACCTGTGAAGGACCAATTTGAGAAGCAGTAGTTGATGTGAGACAAGATCATACAATGCAGGTACGCCTTGGCGGCACCGGTTGTTAAGAAAGGTCTAACTTGTTTAAAATTCTGCAGATTAAACTTGATGGTATTTGAGACCTTCTTGATGCGAGTTTTAAATGTTAGGGTTGGGTCCAATGTCACCCCGAGCTACTTAAACTGTTTGTTTTACTAGTTCAAGCTACTCACTCCCTAAAAACACATTGGATCTGACTGCTTCTACTGACTTCTTGGAAAAAAAACATACACACAGTCTTTTTGGTGTTCACGAGCAAACATGAGTCAAGTAGCCAGTCTTGAATCCTGGTCAGGACTAATGCAGCCTCTTTGGGGGTTTTACCGTGACATACAATAACCACATCATCTGCATACATCTGGGAATATACAGTATGACACACATCTGGCAGATTGTTTATGTACAGTGAGAACGGTAGTGGCCCTAAAATAGAACCCTGTGGTATTCCGACTGGACAGTTACGGTCGGCAGATTTAACACCAGCAGCACTCACACTCTGTTTCCTATCTTGCAGATATGATTTAAACCACTGCAAAGCTGCAGGTGAGAAGTTAAAATGACTTAGTTTGGACAGAAGAATTTGGTGACTAACCGTGTCCAATGCCTTTTTAAGATCTAGGAAGACAGCAGCAACACAAAAACTCCTATCTAACAGCCTTTTTACCCTCTCAATAAAAAAAAAAGGTTGCTGACTCTGAGTGGCGAGCACGAAACCCAAACCGCATAGGATGCAGGCGGGTGTGGCCTTTGTCAAGATGTTTAAGTCAGCTATCCATTTTTCTGCTACTTTTGAGATCAGAGAGAATGCTGACGGGCCTATAATTTGTCATGTCCGATCTAGAGCCGGATTTAAAAATTGGTGTTGCTGTTGCCATTTTCCAAGCTGATGGTACTGTACTTTGTACAATTGACATGCTTACCAGATGTGTGATTTGGTTTTAACATAGATTGTAAATTTGTTTTTAAGAAATTTGTGTCCAGCCCGTACACATCCTTAGCTTTGGAGCATTTCAGAGCTCTGATTTTTGCTACTTCAGCCTCTGGGATCTTTTCTAAATTAAAAATGGGTTGTGCATTATTAATGGAATTCTATAAAAACTTGGGTTTAAAAGATTTCGTTAGTTCATGAACTGAGTTCAAGAAGAAATCATTTAGCTTACTGGCTAGGGTATAGAGATCTTGCAGTCACGTGACCGGAAAGTACACAGCCGCCATCTTGTCGGTAAAAAAACACCGCTGAATACTGCTGCACTCGTACAGAATGGATCAATTTCAACCGACAGACTACATGGCTCATTTTTCTAATGAACAGATAACTAGATACATGTCTAAAATAAACGATCTACAGATTAGTGACCCTTATGGCTTACCGGACGTAGTTTTCACGACCGTGTCAGTGGATTTTGAACTGCCAGCGGAATACCCAGACGTGTATAATTATCTCATCAACTTTCCCTCGCTGTTCAGTGAAAGTGCTTATAAATCTCTGGACAGTTATCTTTACAGAAATTCAGGATTTGTCAGCCCCCCTCAAATGTGGCATCTTGTAAGAAAATAACAATCCTCATTGGACGGGTAAGTCACTTAAGTATTATCTAGTATAGCACTGACCAGCCGATTATAGAATAAGGTAATTCCAGCTGTAATTCCAAATCGTCCGTCTTGTTTACCATGGATCTGGCGTTGGAGAGGTAGAGGCTTGGCAGTGGAGATTTGAGTGGCTGTTTTCTGAGCTTAGTCAACAGGCTGGCTCTGCAGCCTCGCTTTTGCTTCTGCTCCCGACGCCGCCTCCTTCGCCTGCCAGACCCGATAACAATCCACGGAGACCCCGCTGGTCTCGCCATCTCGTCCGGAATGTTGTGCATGCGATGGAAATCGCTACAAACCGTCATTTTCTGCTGGAAACCAATGTCCAGTAAGTCCATACGGTTGTAGTGGATATTGAAGTCCGATACAGACGAACAACACGCAAAAATACACACAAAAAATATAAACGTGCACAGGTAGGGAGAGCTTGTAGCCGCAGCCGTTGTAGTAGAATTGTAGTAGGGTTTTCCAGAAGAAAAGGTAGAACTAGAAGGTGGAAATATGGCGTTTGACCGACAAGATGGCGTCTGTCACAATCTGGATCGGCTGTAACGTCACATGCAAGTGCTCCATAGTGGTCCTTTACCAGTATTCCATCAATCTTTAGTTCCAGCTCTTTATCATTTTGGTTGTTCTGCCTACCCATTAATTTATTTATGTACTGCCAAACTTTCTTGCCATTTCCTTTTGCACTTTCAATGATTTTAATAAAGTTTGCTTTGGCCTTCTTTAAGTGAGGTTACCTTATTTCTTACATGAGTGAATTTCTGTCGATCTGTTGTTAGGCCAGAGTTTATTGATTTTCAATAGCTGATCTGTTTCATTAGGTTTCTGCAGTTATTGTCAATCCAGGGCAGTGAGACTCCTTTCCTTTTCTTATAAGTCTCTCTCGTAGCAAAGGAATTAACTACCCCATTTATTTTATTTAGAAATAAGTTACAGCTAGTCTTAGGTGGGGTTTACATTAGACCGTATCAGCGGATCATCAGATTAACGTTTTTAAAACGATTAGTGTGCACACAGCAACACCAATACACGATTTACGTGCACACAGCAACACCAATACACGGATACGCTCGGCTCCGCAGGCATCCTGCGCTCCAAATCACTCCGCCCTGAACAGCAAGTGTCCTCTGGAGGGTGCGCACTCCGGCCTTGCGCAGCTCACAGAGCGCGCGAGTATAGCGCACGAGCAGTGATTCGGGACTGAGCCGCTGTGTGTGTGATCCCAGCGCATATCACTTACCACTTGCAAGTGGAAGGATGGCAAGCCTAAAGACAATCATAACTACACAATGGGCAGTATTTTCATACTTTTATACTCTTTAATGAAAGGTGATACAAGGCGGAAGTCCGCGCTGTTTTTCAGCAGTCGCGTCACATGACCAACGCCAGCGAATCAGGAAGGTGGATGTCACAGTGACGTTGTCCAATGACGACGCCAGCTAGAGCTCAGCACAGCGTATCCGCGTATTCTCAATGTTTACACAGCACCGGACCAGACACGATCTGGATTGAATACGTGGACCCTGGCGGATTCGCGTTTCCAGGCGGTTTAATGTAAACGGACAGTGCATCCGCGAAGAAAACGAGACAGATACGGTCTAATGTAAACTTGGCCTTAATGTCCTTGCATTGGGTCATGTTACTCCAGTCGACCCTTTTTAGGGCTTCGACAAAGTTCTGCTGCTGGGAAGTTATTTAAGTTGAGGGGATTCCCTAGCAAATAATGTGCATGGAATCGCTGGCTTCGTGCAGTCAAGCAGATGGGGAAGTCTGGTGTGCGCATGTGCAAGTTTACCTTTCGGTGTCGTCATCTTCTCTTGGGTTTTACAGTAGCCGTCATCCAGTGTTGCATTACCACCATCTACAGGTTTACCTTTGACCGTGCACTGACAGTTACATTGTTCTGTCACTAAACGAACAGCTGATCACACAGAGGTGCTCGCTGACCGGCGATATTTATTAGTTTGGTCCTGTGTTTCGTTTCTTTCGCGACATAATGTTTTCTCGCTTTCCGTTACTGTTGTCAGTCTTTCACGTTTCATTCGTGTCCTCCATTTTTATGCCTGCACCACCGTAAGGTGCAGGAGGCATTATGTTTTTGGGTTGTCCGTGCGTCCGTCCCGAAACCTTGTGAACGCGATATCTGAAAGGAATTTCACCAAACTTTCATCATTTGTGTGCTTTGGGACAAACACGAACTGATTAGATTTTGAGATCAAAAGGTTTAAGGTCAAGGTCGCTGTGAGGTCAAATGTCTGTCCGAAAACCTTGTGAACACAATATCTCCAAGGCTGATACAAGTAATTTCACCAGGTCATGATTACTGTGAGGTCAAATGTCCATCCCCAAATCACAGCTTAAGGCGTGTAGTCTACCGGGCGGAGGCATCCCCATCGACGCCATTGGCATCGAGTTCTATCTAGTTCTCTCCTGTTTCAAATTTGTATCCCACAATGCCTTGCATGAACGGGGAAAGCCCACCACGTGATGCATGACACGGTATCTTGAATTGGGTCATGGTGAAGTAAGAAATAGTAGCGGAGAATTTAGGGCCACGTGGCCTTAAATTCATTAATTGTTCTATTTAAAAAATACCCAATAAAAGAGACGGCGCAATCAGCATGTGCTGGCACGCGCTCTCAGGGAGCCACTATCAACATGCTGGAGACTGCCGGAACTTCCGGGAGAGTTGGGAATAATTCTACTTGTCCCGTCGAACAAGCAGATGCGTATTTGACTTGTCAAGTTTATTTGTATAACGCTTTTAACAACAGACATTGTGTCGCAAAGCAGCTTTACAGAATTTTAGTGACTTTAAGCATGAGCTAATTTTATCCCTAATTTATCCCTGATGAGCAAGCCTGTGGCAATGGTAGCAAGGAAAACTCCCTCAGACAACATGAGGAAGAAACCTCGAGAGGAACCAGACTCAAAAGGGAACCCATGCTCGTTTGGGTGATTAACAGATAGCGGGATTATAACAGTTTTAACAGTTTTAACATGAATTCTGTTTTGTTGATATTATAAACTGTTCATTGATGGAAACTTGAATGCAAAACTGTTCATGACAACTGTAGTCCTCGGCCATAAAAGCATAACTAAGTGTCCAGAGCCATCTTCTAAGTGTGACTTTCGACTGTCCATATGGGGCCGTCTTCCACAGGAGCAATGTGGTAATTAATTATTTTTTATTTTTTTATTTTTTGCAGATTTGATAAATAACTTTTTATACAAAATGTCTGACAAAATAATTTCCGCTTATAATGTAAACAAACCGGTGAAATGACAGTAGCAATTTTTGAAAAATACCATGAATAATTCTTGGAAAATAAAAAGACGTGTTCTTACCATCAAATACTTTTATTCCATACTTTGACCCACTTTACACGGGGACGGTCTGAAACAAAAACGCAAAAGTCCATTTTCGTTCTCACTTTTTTCCGCGTCTACACGACCGTTTTCAAGGAGGAAATCTGCGTCTATACGGTGACGCATAAATGTGTGGAATTCAATTGGATGTGCATGCCAAGCGGCTAGGTGGTGCTGTGAAAGACCTCCGTTATGTCTGCACGCATGCGCAACGTCTTCCGTCTTGTCTGATCTGCACATCTGCGCCGTGAAAACTTTGACTACTCTGGCTATGGTAAGTAAGAAAGTAAGTAAAAAAGTAAGAGCATACTATACCCGCCTCTGTTCATTAACGGTATATGTGCAGATTCGGTATAGATGTTCGAAGGACTCCTGGACGTTTATTAAAGCTGCCAGAGCAGCTTGAAGGTCCGTTGGATCGATATAATCAGACTTGCTCTTACTTTTTTTACTTACTTTCTTACTTCCCGGGCTGGCGTGTACAGTATATGACATATGTATGACGTAAACGCGTACCCAACGTGAGCAGATCCGAGCAGAGTTTCGCGTATTGGGTAGTTTAGACGGATATGCAACGGGGGCTGTTTTTAACTTATCCACTCTGGAAGGCGTTTTCAATTTTTTCCATTTTTCAGCCTCGGAAATGCCGTCCCCGTGTAGACTAAAGGCACTTCCGATAAAATATTTAGTCGTTTTTACCCGACAGCGTCCTCGTGTAAACGGGCCCTTTGTTGCTTTGCATTTTTTGGGGTTTTGTTTTCGACTAGTTTTCATTTCGTCCTCTGTTGGTTCAGCAACACGCTGCCATTTTGTTTTTTTCTACTCATGGTATATGAGCTGATATCCTAGTACTAGAGTAGCCAATCAGACTGCACAATTGCTCATATCCAGTGAATGTGGATAGAATAAATATACGTGCGCACGCACGCGCTGTGGGAAATAAGGCCGGGCCGGCGGACATTTTGCCGCTAACTTTCGCATTTGTCCGTCTGTATTTCAAAAGTATCAAACCGGATGGCCCATGAAAAATTGTAAAGATATTGGTCTAATCTGCTTCTAATTTCTTATTATGAACATGGTATAAAATAGTCATTGTTGACACAATGTTTCATGAGTGTTATAGTACCTATATATGAGTCCCAGTAAGTTGTAACCAACTGGAACATCTTTGGCCCCCTGTACTTTTTTTCTAGACATGAAACTGACCTGTGCTACTGTTTTCATGGGTAGAACTTTACTCATGTTTTTCTTGAATCTTCTGACATTTTCTTGTCAATTTGTATTCAATTTGTAGTGTAATTAGCAGCTAATGTCTAGTGTAATTTGGCCTTTGAAGATCACAATATGCCTGGAAATAGCTGAGAAGCCAGGCATCTAAAGCCCTTCAGCTTTGTTCCGGCATGACCGGCCAAAGGTTGCATTGTTCCGGGCCTTTAGCCTGTCATTTGGATAGGCTGAAATTTGGATGGGCAGACGTTTCAGACTTGTCTGTCTTGTGACAGTCTGCATAAAATTCCTTATTTCCCCACACGTGTGTGTGTGTGTGTGTGTATATCACATCACACACAGTGTCTTGTGAAAGTATTCATCCCCCTTGGTGTTTGTCCTGTTTTGTCGCATTACAAGTTGGAATTAAAATGGATTTTTGGGGGTTAGCACCATTTGATTTACACAATATGCCTACCACTTTTTTTTTTTTTAAAAGTGCACCTTTAAATTGTGACACAAACAATAGAGATCTTGCAGTCACGTGACCGGAAAGTACACAGCCGCCATCTTGTCGGTAAAAAACACAGCTGAATACTGCTGCACTCGTACAGAATGGATCAATTTCAACCGACGGACTACATGGCTCATTTTTCTAATGAACAGATAACTAGATATATGTCTAAAATAAACGATCTACAGATTAGTGACCCTTATGGCTTACTGGGCATAGTTTTCACGACTGTGTCAGTGGATTTTGAACTGCCAGCGGAATACCCGGACATGTATAATTACCTCATTAACTTTCCCTTGCTGTTCAGTGGTGAAGCACTGCGTGCTTATAAATCTCTGGACAGTTATCTTTACAGAAATTCAGGATTTGTCAGCGACTCAGATGTGGCATCTTGTAAACAAGAAAATAATCCTCATTGGATGGGTAAGTCACTTAAGTATTGAGTATAGCACTGACCAGCCGATTATAGAATAAGGTAATTCCAGCTGTAATTCCAAATCGTCCGTCTTGTTTACCATGGATCTGGCGTTGGAGAGGTAGAGGCTTGGCAGTGGAGATTTGAGTGGCTGTTTTCTGAGCTTAGTCAACAGGCCGGCTCTGCCTGCAGCCTCGCTTTTGCTTCCGCTCCCGACGCCGCCTCCTTCGCCTGCCAGACCCGATAACAATCCACGGAGACCCCGCTGGTCTCTCTATCTCGTCCGGAATGTTGTGCATGCGATGGAAATCGCTACAAACCGTCATTTTCTGCTGGAAACCAATGTCCAGTAAGTCCATACGGTTGTAGTGGATATTGAAGTCCGGTACAGACGAACAACACGCAAAAATACACACAAAAAACATAAACGTGCACAGGTAGGGAGAGCTTGTAGCCGCAGCCGTTGTAGTAGAATTGTATATAGTAGGGTTTTCCAGAAGAAAAGGTAGAAGTAGAACCAGAAGTAGAAGGCGGAACTATGGCGTTTGACTGACAAGATGGCATCTGTCACAATCTGGATCGGCTGTGACGTCACATGCAAGTGCTCCATAAAGATGAAAAAGCAGAAATCTGGAGTGTGCATAGGTATTCGCCCTTTCGTTTGAAATCCCGAAATAACAGCTGGTCCAACCAATTCACTTCATAAGTCACATAATTTTAGTTGATTAAGATCCACTTGTGTGCAAAGTGTCACATGATGTCTGTATAAATCAACCTGTTCTGGAAGGACCCTGACTCTGCAACACTACTAAGCAAGCAACATGAAAACCAAGGAGCCTCCAAACAGGTCAGAGACAAAGTTGTGGAGAAGTATAGATCAGGGTTGGGTTATAAAAAAAAAAAATCCCAAACTTTGAATATCCCAGGGAGCACCATTAAATCCATTATAGCAAAATGGAAAGAATATGGCACCACTACAAACCTGACAAGAGAAGGCCGCCCACCAAAACTCACAGACCGGGCAAGGAGGGAATTAATCAGAGATGCAACAAAGACACCAAAGATAACACTGAAGGAGCTGCAAAGATCCACAGTGGAGATGGGGGTATCTGTCCATAGGACCGCTTTAAGCCGTGCACTCCACAGAGCGGGGCTTTATGGAAGAGTGGTCAGAAAAAAGCCATTGCTTAAGAAAACACGTTTGGAGTTTGCCCACCAGCATGTGGCAGACTCCCCAAACACATGGAAGAAGATTCTCTGGTCAAATGAGACTAAAATTGATCTTTTTGGCCATCATGGGAAATGTCATGTGTAGTGCAAACCCAACACCCTGAGAACACCATCCCTACAGTGAAGCATGGTGGTGGCAGCATCATGCTGTGGGGAGGTTTTTCATCTGCAGGGACAGGAAAGCTGGTCAGGACTGATGGAAAGATGGATGGCACTAAATCCAGGGCAGTTCTGGAGGGAAACCTGTTTAAGTTGGCCAGAGGTTTGAGACTGGGACGAAGGTCCACGTTCCAGCAGGACAACGACTCTAAACATACTGCTAAAGCTACACTGGAGTGGTTTAAAGGGAAACATTTAAATGTCTTGGAATGGCCTAATCAAAGCCCAGACCTATAGTAAAACGACAAGGGGGAGAGAGTTCTAAACTTTGTGACCAGTGATTTTTACATCTTATTCTTGGTTCTATGTTAATTTTCCAGAATGTGTTTTTAACATGCGATTCATTTTTATTTGACTTTATTTATAGTTCTTTGTTGAACAGTGTTTACAGTAAAGTTATACTCCATCGAATATTTAATGAAACAGTCGGTGGATTTTTCTTTTGACGAGTTATACATCAGTATCCCTCCTGTTACGGGTAGAGGGTATCAGTTTTTAGTTTTTCAAGTTTAAATGGCAAAAAAAAAATAATCACATGGCATTGTAGCTTGAATAAAATGCTGCGCATTGAACTTGTCTGGGTTTGGTTTTAATTGAGTGATTTGTATGCTACAGTACCTTGCCACAGAGAGCCACTAGAAATTTTGGGCTCTGTGAAAGAATATATCATCAGCAATTGCTTACTTGCTTCTGGCAATTCTTTGACAACATACTAGTTTACATACTCGCAGTGTAACATGCATCTTAAAAGTGGGATTTTAAAATAATTTATTTAAATAAACATCTAGTTATTTGTTCTCTGGCATCAAATACGATCTGAAAAATGTGCTGAAGTCGTCTGTAAATTTGAATATGGAATTTTGAAATGGAAAATGTGTCAACCCTGTATCTAGAGTACGAGGCTTCATCTGGAACTTTTGTTTCATATTGGGTATGGCTTCAAAGCCTCGGCTTCAAATGTCCCGTCACTAAATAAAAGGACAAAGTGACAGGAGAGGAAAAAAACCCTCATGATTTCAAATTGGTGTCTTCCTCAGCGCGGTTTTGGTTTGGAATCATCCGCACCAGCATCAGACTTGGTTGGGGGTGTGACCTAAATTTGAAAGGTGGTGCTGTACATTAGAAGGGATTCAGGTGATAAAGTTCACATTTAATTTTGAGGATTATATTTAATATGGATGCTTGTTGTTTTATGAAGCTACTTCAGTGCAGTGTTACTATGCCAAACTGGCACACGAAGGTGAGTGTATTGTTGCATTTGTGGAAAGTTCAGTGATCTATCAACATGTATCCATCCATCCATTATCTATACCGCTTATCCGTCAGGGTCAAGGAGGAAGCTGGAGCCAATCCCTGCTGATTTCATGTAAGAGGTGGGGTACATCCTGGACAGGTTGCCAATCTATTGCAGGGCTAACACAGAGACTAACCTATAGATGAAAGTCTTCCGGATTTACCCAGAAATCTGGATATTTGATACAACTCTCTTGAAAATCTCCAGTTTTCCAAATGGAGAAATTTATTTTTCGGATTTTTTGCGTTCCTAGACGCGGCGTAATACTTCACATCATCCTTGCATGGGCGCAGTCCTTGAATAGCCCAAACATAGTTCATTGATTAAAGATAGGTGTTCTTTGTTAACGGCGCGCGTGCCGGAGCTCGTTAGGCGCGTGCGTCCAAGGCGCGCCTTCAGGTGCACGAGCTAAGGCGCAGGACTGACACCGTTCTGCACAAGCGCAACACAATCGCACTAGAAAGCATGTTCAAGCTGCCAGTGTAGCTGCAGTCTTTTTAGTTGCGAATTACAAGTATTTCCTCTTGTGTTGTTAATTCACCGTGCCAAAACAAGCAAAACTTTCCTCCTCCTTTCGACGTGAAGAGAGGTAAGCAATTTATTATATATTTTTTCCATCAAAGTTGCATTTTGTGGTTTCGAAGCTAAGTTTTAGTGCCGTTTCTAGAACACGGCATCAAGAAAACGTGGAAGAAACAGCAATAATGGAACAGCCGGTTTCTAAGCTGCCTAAAACTAGCAATGGTAATTTTAATTTTTGTTATATAATGTACTCGGGCTGCCCGTCAGTGTGTGACATGCACGCACACCCTGAAAAATCCTAGCTACGTCCCTGATTTACATGAGAAATTTGGTATTCATTGGTGTGTTTAAATTTACAGACAATACAAACTAATGTAAACCATTGGCTTCAACTGGCATAAATCTGAATTGGAAATGTTTAGTTCACTTTAGCTTCTGCAAACGCACAACTCTACTAAAAGATTGATAAACGAGGCTCAATGTCCCCAACATTGAAACCTGAAAGCTTTAGAAACTCTAACAGGCCTTTACTTTTTAACAGCACTGTTTTGGGATTTTGCTGAGTTTACCTTCAACTGTCTTTTTTTTTTTTTTTTTTTTCCCAAAGTAATGAACTGTGTAGCAGGAAAATCACCACGTTTTCTAAACGCAGTCCTGAAAATTACTCATTAACTAGGGGGATTAAATTTGATGTTTTTGACATGTTACGTAATCATTAATGTACATGAAAGAAAAAGGCTTAAAAGTTATAACTTGTTTTAGTGAAAAATAAGTACTAGAATGCAGGGGTTTGCGTGTTTGTTAATTTTTTCGGGGGACGCTGCCCCCCCCCCCCCCCCCCCCCCCCCCCCCCCCCCCCAATCATCTTAGTCTGACTTTCAGAAGTTCAGGATTTTTTTTCCTTTGCTCCACTTTCATTTCTGTGAGTGTGAGCAATTGTTAGTATTCACAGCTATGGGCAGTTTAGAGTCGCCAGTTGATCTGATCTAATCCTCATGTCTTTTGGACTGCGGAAGGAACCCCACATAGGCATGAGGAAAACACGCAAACTCCACACGGAAAGGCCCCAATTGGCCAGTAAGATTAGAGCTCAGAAACTTCTTGCTGTGAGGTGACTATTAACCACTGCACCACCATGACACCTAAGCAATATTAATGTACATACAAAGAAAGTTATATTCTTTATATATCAAGAAGAAGAATGAAGAAACCTTTTATTTGTCACATGCACAGTGAAATTCATCCTCTGCATTTAACCCATCTGAAGCAGTGAACACGTGCGTGCGCGCACACCCAGAGCAGTGGGCAGCCACACCAGAGCACCCGGGGAGCAGTCAGGGGTCAGGTACCTTGCTCAAGGGCACCTCAGCCCAAGGCCGCCCCACATCAACCTAATTGTACGTCTTTGGACTGTGGGGGAAACCGGAGCACCCGGAGGAAACCCACGCAGACACGGGGAGAATATGCAAACTCCACACAGAAAGGCCCTCACCGGCCGCTGGGTTCGAACCCAGAACCTTCTTGCTGTGAGGCAACCGTGCTAACCACTACACCACCGTGCCATCCATTTAAAAAAAAAAAGACGATTTAACAAGTGTCGCCAGGTAAAACAAACCTCGCCCAGCAGTACTTATTTTATACCTATATGTTGATAATGGTAATATTTCTCAATCATCAGCCATCAGGTTATAGTCCTATGAAAATCCGTGACCTTAAGTTTGATCTTTCATGGTCACTCAAGGTCAAAGATCATGGTGCCAAATAAAAGGCCATATCGGAGTTCCTGTATGCTCGTAATAGTAAACATCTGTCTATCGGCAGCCGTTTGAGTTATAATGAAAAACGTTATTTTAACAAAGGTTGACCTTTCTGGTGATCTTGACCCCCAAAATTTAATCAGGTAATCTATGGACCATTGCCCACCTACTCTGAAAATTTGAAGTTGATCGGTGCAATGTAGACGCTAGATTGTTAAGACAGACACGCAAACCAGCCGGACTGATTACAGTACGTCGCCCCGCTTACTCCGTCGTGGGCGAGGTAATAATTCATGCTTCTGCTGAAACTGAAAGATAAAGGTCATGCCATTTTTCTGGTGCGAAATGTCAGAACTGGTAGTTTTGTACAAATGTCAAACATTTTCTGTTCATCTCTACACGTCCGCTTTGAAAAGACGATCATCAAGTGAATTAAGACGTGTAACATGTTACGCACTCGGGTGTGTGCAGTGAGAGGTGAGGTGAGAATACAACGAGCTGCTACGTCGCAAGCACTGCTAGCTGGACTCCAGACCTCGTTTCTGATCTGTGTGTATGAATGAAATTGGTGTTTAACACACTTTGTATGTATGGGTGAAGCTTCAAGAAACTTTCAGGCCTTTCCCTGATTGTGCTGGGAAATGCTCTGAAGGCTCAATATAAATAAAAAATGTTCCTTTAAGAGATTGTGTGCTTGCTACAATGATTTATACCACAACGCAGGTGAATTTTCAAATCCGAAGGTGTTGATTTTGTTACTCTACAGCAGCATGGACCTTGATACAAGGATAGAAGCCACTACAGTGCTCTGTTTGTCTTCTGATAATCTCATTTATTTACGCCATAAATACCAATAGAAGATGATTATGGTCCGTGTGATGCCATAAAATAATGCTTAACTAGGGGTACAGCTCAACAAACTTGTTTTAAAAGCCCTGTCACTCAACTAATCCAACCAGTCAGTTTGTGCCATGGGTTTTTTTAAACTTCTGACACACAAAAAGATGCATTGGACAGACAATGAGGCCTTGTTTGTCTGAAAATGATGAGCCTCGATACAGATGGGTTTTTGTCTACATACTTGAAACATTTTGGAATGTCACTAGCTTGATGTGTGATGCCTCACTGGCATGTTTTGACTCACTTTCCCCATTAGTTAATTTCATACGTTCAGTAATCAGGAATTTAATATTCAGTATATAATGGTAAACATTAGATGGGGTGTGTTGCACTGCAAGTAAGCATTTTGGATAATTTCAAAATTCACTGTACAGCTTTCCCCACATTGTTTCTTCCCTTTTTCTTCTGTAGCATAAAGCTACACGTGTGCGCAATCATGCGGTACATTGTTTCTGTGCTCACTGGTCAAGTGTGAGTAAAAGAATAGGGATGCTCTGTTTTATGCTGCAGAATTGGCATTGGTCTTGGATCAAATAGCACTGAATTTTTATTTATTATTATTTTTTTTTTTAAAAAGGAGATACACAGAACCTTTTTTAAATAAATTTGAGTGGATAGTATCTCCATCCTTGACTCTTGTATGCTGCATAAATAGGAATAACAAAATATGTTTGAGAGTTAAAATCGACTGCAAAGTTGGCATTCGAGCTGAGCCAGCCAGCCCTGAGTGCGTGACGTTACAGCGGGAACCGGTTTTAAGGCCAAGGCCTTTTACAGCTATAGACCAAAGTCAGACTCGGCAGGCGAAAGTGGTTGCAATGGCCTCTTCGTTTGGATTTATTGGAGATTCTTTGGGTTCCTCAAATGTGACCCCTCACCAGATCCAGGGACGCATGTCGGCCGAAACGAATCCGAGATAATCGCAAAAGAAGTGTTTTTTTTTCGAAATTTGTGATTTTCGTTTTTTTCCATCATGTGCAAGTTGAGATCTTGAAGAATGCAATCAGTATTTCAGATAATAGATTGTTTTGTTGGAAAAGCATACATTTTTTGTTGCAAATTGTCTCGTTTTTGTCAGGACTGTAGCCTGCTGGGGGGTGTGGGTAAATTACCATATGGGCCATTCACATCATGATTTTTTTTTTTTTTTTCCCGCGAATCAGCTGTATGATACGAGCTGAGCTCGTGGCTACTTAACTGCATACAGGCATGTAATTTCACTATGGAATGAGCAAGCTAAACAGAGCGCAGTGGAGCTGAAACACCGCGAAGCAAACAGACACACGGTATTTACATCGGAGATAACCATTTCTAGCAAAAAAAAAAAAACGCAACCTCGTTTTCCAGATTGAATGGAATACTTGAATGATCGGATGATACACGGACCGTTCTAGGATTACATTCCATTGGAGGCATTGGTGTGTGCAAGGCGCTGTTTCTCTTTCTGATGGGGTAAGTTTATTAATCTAAGGCTGTGTGGTTATTTTTGCATGTAACGGAGAGTGTTGTGGTTTGGTTAAGCCTAGGTCACAACCGGATGTACGATTTTTTGGCCGTGTGATTTTTGGCGTTTCCCAAATCGCTGCGTTTTTTTTGTTCATGGAGAAAGACGCGCGTTGGCCGTAAGTTTGTCTTGCAACCTGAAAAAAACGTAAGCACCCGTAGAGTTTGTTTGACATGACAAAGAACCTCTGCGGCCGGTCTGTGGCTCGAAAATCAGCACATCACATGCGTGCTCTCGTGCGTTTCTTGCGTTTTTTTGCATGTAGACCGGCCGTAGGAGCACATACGGCCGGTTGTGACCGAGGCTTTACATGAAACTAGTGTTGTGTTAGTTGTGTCATCATCGTGCTATCTTTCTTTCTTACGGTGTGAGTAATTTTTCAACCACAAAACGTTAAAGTATACTTTAGGACTTATTTTTGTACTTCATAATTGTGTTGGGCATACTTTGCATGGAAGGAAAATTGACGTGGTGATCTTTGTTTACATGAAAGTAGTATCGTGCTAGCTCGTAGGGGGTAGGGCTTTCCTTAATGTCATGCAAATGAGCACCATTATGTGCCCGCCCTACACCCAGAGTAGCTGAGATGGAAAACTTTGAGGGTGATTTTCTCCCTTTTCTGTTTTAAGAGGTATACACTTTCAAAAGGCCACACATTCTTCAAATATTGTCAGATCTCCACATGGAAGGCATCATTGGAAAGCTTAGAAACTGTACTTTCTGAATCTGTCAATAACTCAAAATGCCCCTGGGCAGACATGTGTCCCTGGATTCTGTGATCTGCCACAAATAGTAATATATCTGACTGTGATGGTCCTGAAATTAGTGTGTGTACATGCTACTGCTATACACGTAGAACTGTATCAGTTTGAACCATCAGAAAGTGAATCCGATAGTAACACGTCGGCCATGGAGGCCCCCACCTTACAAAATAAAGCCAGAGAACAAAGCTGTCTAGAGAATTGGATGGAATTGAACTGACGGTCTCATGTGACTCTTATTAAAACAGGATAGGTGTTATAACTTATGCAACATGCATGCATTTTCACTGATAAAATGTAAAAGGCTAATTTAAATAATCAGATGAACCGAGCCAATCACATTCTGAAGCAAATTAAATAATCTTATACCGGGAATTTAAACACACAATACAAGTTACATGTATTAATCTAAATGCAGGTAAACAATGAGTGGTGTTATGTATCCAAATGAGAGTCACATCTTACCAGTCTGTGTTCTTGCTTCTTGAAGGCCAATCTTGTGGCCGATTTGTTTTTGAAACAGTCTGACTTTTCAGTTCTTCGTTCATTCACTTCTTCCACATAAGGTCGAGATATTGCTGCTGAGGCAAGCATATCCAGTGGAGAAATCAGATGACTGGTCCACTCATTCTCCATTTTCTCCATACTGAGTACTCCGCCATTACTGCTCGGCTCACATTCCAGGAGAACTGGTGCAACTGAACTTTTTTTTTCTTTTCTTGTTTTCTTTTCCTGTTGGTACTGCACCCTCTTTTAGTTCTGGCTTGTAGCCAACACTCCTCAGCAGATCAGAGGTCTCGTATGAGTCCTCAGTAAAATGTGCAGAGCAGAGGAGAAACCACTTCGTAGGTGCCCAATCCGTGAACTTCTCACAAAACGCATCCAAAGCTTTGCAGTTTGACCATTCTTGGGTCATGAATGCAGCGTAAATCCACCTTCTGTCGTGTTGCTGCACCCGCCAGCAACACATCTATGTGGCATGGTGATAAATTAGCTAAAAATGGAGGATCGAAGTTGCGGTTAGCTCTGTTTTTTAGTATAGCGGAAATGGCAATGAGACCGATAGCCTTCAAGTCAAGTTTATTTGTATAGCGCTTTTAACAATAAACATTGTCGCAAAGCAGCTTTACAGAATTTGAACGACTTAAAACATGAGCTAATTTTGTCCCTAATCTATCCCCAATGAATAAGCCTGTGGCGACGGTGGCAAGGAAAAACTCCCTCAGACGACATGAAGAAGAAACCTCGAGAGGAACCAGACTCAAAAGGGAACCCATCCTCATTTGGGCAACAACAGACAGTATGACTAACATTAACAGTTTTAACATGACAGTTTCACTGATGGAAACTTGAGTGCAAAACTGTTCATGACAACTGCAGTCCTAAAGTTAGCAAGTCAACTGTAGTCCTCAGCCATAAAAGCATTACTGTAAGAATCCAGAGCATCCTCCAGGTATAACCCTCAACTGTCCTCATGGGGCCGTCCTCCACAGGAGCTATGCGATAAAACTCCAACCAGACACAGGGCACCAGGATGGATCAAGCAAGTCCGAGGGGCAGAAGAGGCCAGCATCTCATTCCCAGGACCTGCTCTGGCTGGCCTTCCTGCTGTGATGTTACAGATGTCAAGGTCATTCACTCAGACTGCTACCTATATGAATCATTTTAATCATAAAAATTACTATATTAGATTTGTTAACGCTTAACTATTCCTGTGCCATTCTTGAGGTCTCAAGGCATTTATAAACAAAAAGTGAGGCCATGGTTCTGCGTATCTCCTTTAATATTGCGATTTTAAGTCTGCCAGTGTGAATATAATAACAGATTTACTTTTTATTCTTGTTTTAAAAGCTTTCCCTGCAGTAGGAAGATGCATAAATACCCGAGTCAGTGGTTCTAAAAGTGTGGTCTGTGAAACCAGGGCCAAATCATGTGGTGATTTTTTTATTTTAAGTGGTGGAAACTTCAGCCCAATGTTGTAAAAGTTGTTCTAGTCATTATTTTCTTATAGCATATTTAACTTGTCACTTGAATTGAATGGGTTGAATCCAAGCCACAATAATGTAGAAGCAAGTTGATTTGTACTTAATGTGTTCTTCCAGTGGAAATTTCAGGAATAAAAAGCTCCAATAAATAACCAAAATATTATTGTATATATTAATGAATGAGCCTAATATTTAAATAGTTGGGTTATGTTCATAAAATAAATGTGTACCACAGGCATCTGTGGAATTAATTTTATGGTTAAAGGAGTTCCTGACTGCAAAAGGTTTGAGAACGCCGGTTCCAAATCGTATAGGAAATGGGGATAAGCTTGTGTATGTATTTGTTGGCTTTTGAGAGATATTTATATGGCGGTGCAGGAAATTTCTGCAGTTCCACAAAGCAATAACAGTCACAAGATTTTTGCATTTGGAGTGATTCTTCTCAGCTTGAAGACTTGTGCTTAGCTCCAACTTTAAACACTGTGTCAGACTTTCCCCTTGTGTCAAGCTTGGATTTTTTTAAAGGCTTAATTGTAGTCAGTCACTGTGTGACGTTTGGATGAGTGTTCAGTGGGAAAGAGGAGAGGGGGAGGGAGAGAATGTGCAAAACCTCTTGTCCGTCAGGATATAACACGATCCTTCTCAACAGGCCAATGCAAGATGGGATATTATTTAACAATTATTCACTGATGGCGAGGTGAATATTGGTGTATAATTGTGTTTTAAGTTTGTTTTTGGAAACCAAAACATCATGTAAACAATCTCTGGAGAATGCCTAACTGGAACCGCTGAGTGTACGTTTACATTGTAATGCCCACTTAATATTGCTCGTTTGTCACGTTTCTATTTGAAACTTGTCACTTCACTCATGCAAGGGTCATTTTTGAAAAACATTTTAGGTCTATTCTGTATGATTTGATTTGTGTTTGGGATGCAAACAGCGCGCCTTTTGGCGGATGCCGCCTGAATCGCGCATATCCATTTTTTTTTTTTAGGGGGGGCATTGGAGTGTCTGATTATAATTTCAAAGTAAATTCTGTATTAAAATTTACTAAATAAGCAAATCCGTTACAGTCCATGAAACAGGAAGTATAAGGATGAGAAAAGGTTTAAATCGCAAAGCTGCGCACATTTGCGCAGTCCTGCACACCGCTCGGGCTGCGCAAATGTGCGCAGCTTTGCGATTTTAAACTGTTTTTTTTCTCATCCTTATACTTCCTGTTTCATGGACTGTAACGGATTTGCTTATTTAGTAATTTTAATACAGAATTTACTTTGAAATTATAATCAGACACTCCAACGCCCCCCCATAAAAAAAAAAAAATCGGATCTGCGCGATTCAGCCGTGAAAAAGGCGGCATCTGACAAAAGGTGCGCTGTAGAATATATAAAGTTGTATACATCAGACAGCCTTTAAAGTTTGATGAAGTCAGTTTCAGGCTTTGGAGCAGGCTTTGGCAGTTTCAGGCTTTGGCAGCCCTGCATAGTCACTTGAAAATGCATCTTTGTCCACTTCGTAGGGGTCAATTCCCCCAATCAAGGCCAGTTTGGCTGCATACCGTTGTCGTGAGATGTCGTCTAATGTATCTATATACTTCTTCTGTTTGCTTGATTTTGCCGACATTGATCTTTATTTTCGAAAACTGACTATATAACTTAATAAATTCGTCCGAGATAATGTAGCCGGTAATGGCGATGGTCCGTTTTGTTTGCCCCACAAGATGGTGGCTGGAGGGCGTTCCCTGCAATGCCGTGACATCAGTGAAAACTATCTATAGCTTGACAACTTCGTAGTATCTTTAGTGCTTTTAAGAAGAGCATTTTTTTTTTCTTTTTTTTTTTTTCCTTCCTCACTTACGGTCACAAAGTGATTGGCCGCCATTTTGCTGAGTCGCTCAAAGTGATTGGTCGAGAAATTCGTACTAGTTCTCGATAATCAGTGTGCGCAGTTTTCTATAGTGACCTATGTATTTACACAGGCTATTTTTGCTGTTCATTAAAAATGCATAAAGATGAAAATTATGGCAGGATCTTTCCAGGTGCATGCAAGTCTGTAGAATTTGATAGTTTTTGAATTTTACTGATTCAGATGGGACAAAAATCGCAGATAATCCAGTAAAAATTGTTACTCCTTTTGATTGTAGTTTGCCAATGTGATGTTTGATTGTTCAGTCTTCTTCCCCTTCTTTTACCCACTGCCTTAAAATTGAATTGAAATATTAGGATTCTCAAATTCCACCAACATGAACTTGGTGTTAGTTCTGGGCTGGTGCAAGTGGTGTTTCAGAGTTGGTTCCGCTTGCGAGCCTTTTAAGAACTGGTTTGCTTTTCCATGGACTACAGATCTACCGTACAGCCACATCAAGTCACTGTGTATGTCTGTATACATCTATGTTTTCCCAGCAATACTAGCGCCAGGCACAACAAGAACAATGGACTTGTTCTGGAGTTAAGATTGGAACTAGATTAGACGGAGTAGAAAAGACGCTAGTTTGGTTATTTTAAAAATGGTGGTCACAGTTTTCGTTGGTCTTGTTGGTCATAGTATGTGTGATCATGAACACTGATCCAAAAAATGACCTATTACAAGATTTAATATAAGCACTAATTTTTTTTTAATTATTAAAAATTGTTTGAAATTGAAAAGGAGCACACTATTTGTCAATTTCGTCATGATCAACTATAGTAGACTGTGATTTCTAAAATACCATTTAGATCTAGATCTAATACTATACACTACACTATTTTCATGTATGACTGGCTTGTACATGTGCTGAAACGGTGACTGGTTACCACCTTGGCCAAGCAGACTAGGCTATAGACGAGACTGAAACGTTCACAAGTCCAAATTAATATCAATTAGGCCTACCTGCAGGTGCATGTCGGGTTTTGCGTGCTTTTGAAACTGATCCTTTTTTTTAGATTGTGTCCAGAGATCCCGTCAATAACTGACTTGTTAAAGTTTCTGAGCCCTCAAGCGAGATTCGCAAGTTTGACAAATTGCACAATGCGCACTTTGCACATGCGTACCCTCGGAGTTGTACACAACCCAGTCTCCCAATTCCCTCTTCCACCTTTCAACTGTATTTACCTGGGGGCCGTGTACAGCGGTGGTGGTGTTCTCGGAAACACATGGGGTTTCTGCCATTTTGTCATGGGTCACTGGCCAGTACCGGACACAAACCTTCTCAACATTCATCGCTTGGCACCTTCGTGTTACTCACCAAAACATGGAAGATCTAGCATCCACTGGTGAGGTTTTACTAAAGACTTGGCCATCATCAAAATTAATTTACAGTGGCAGTCCATCAAGAAAAGCAGACACGTGAATGGCACCTGGTGTGGTCACAAGGAGTTTATTTAAAGCCTGTCTTATACGCCCGCGGTCATACAGTATGGTGCACACTTCTCAGATTTACAGCCAATCCGAGTTCAAGAATTGTTACAGCCCACCACACAGGTCATGAGCATGCTCTCACTCACTCACTCACTCACTCACTCGCACACGAGTGCTCGCGTGTTGACCGTTCATCCGACTGCAGTCAATACGATATCTTGTCAAAATTGCAGTTTACAAGGGACAAAGGTGTCAGAAATTTTCATCGCAGTTTTGTGCTACGCATTTTGTTTTTGCGTTGCGGTTGGGGGAGTTTGGGCAGAAATTGCAATGCAATACTGAACAAATTATTCCCTGCTTATTGAAAACCTGTGGGGTGAGCTGAAGGGGAGAGTGCACAAGAGAGGGAAAAGAGGGCCTCAGACCCTGGATGATGGAGAGATTGTGTGAAGAAGAATAGTCTCTGATGCACTGCTCCGTATTCTCCAACCTTTATAAAATGTTCTAGGAGAAGACTCGGTGCTGTTTTACTGGCAAAGGGAGGTTATACAAGGTATTTAAATGCATGACCTGAGTGCTCGGAGCATCAGTGAGCACAAGGTGCTATGAAGTGTGTCGAATGATCAAGTAAGGTGTTGACTCTGGTGAGCAAGACTTTACTTCTGGTCCCGACAGAACGGTGTTTTCGTGTTTCTTGTGTTTTAAAACAGTGTGTATCTGTTTTGTCTTTGTCGCGTCCATCAGTCTTAAGGCGCACATACTCCCGTGAGTTTCTGCTCGACATCTGCAGAACTATATCCACGGATATAAATCCAGCGGACGTGGAAGTGCTATGCGACTATGGTTTGCTCCGGAGGCCTGCTCAACCACCAACCACCACTCCTGCATCCAGCCCACAGTGGAAGCGCCACATGTGGAAGCAGAACAGGGGCAAGCGCGGAGGTATCCGAGCTAGGCTAGCGGCTAGCCCTCACCGGCCGGCTATCCCTACCATCACTCTGGCCAACGTATGCTCGCTGGATAACAAGCTGGATTATGTCCGCCTGCTCCGCTCATCTTCTAAGTCTGAGTGAGTGAGTGTTCTATCCTCATGTTTGTGGAAACATGGCTTAACGACAGCGTTCCGGACTGTGCCATTCAGCTAGTCCGGCTAACATGCTACCGGTCAGACAGCGTGCTAGTCGGGGGGGGGACTCATGGTGGAGGACTCTGTGTTTACATCAGTGATGCCTGGTGCTGCGATGCTGTCGTGGTCTGCAAACACTGCTCACCACTGGTGGAGTTTATAATTATTAAGTGCCAGCCATTCTACCTGCCAAGGGAATTTACAGCTATATTGCTGGTAGCAATATACATCCCTCCCGGCTCCAATAACAACAGGAGTGAAGCACTGAATGAACTCTATCAGCACATCAGTGAGCAGCAGACAGCCCACCCAGATGCTTTCCTCATCCTGGCTGGGGATTTCAACCATGCAAACCCCAAGAGCGTGTTTCCAAAACTCTATGGACATATCAACTTTCCCATATGTGGAAACAATACTCTGGACAGTGTTTACACCATGCGTAAAGATGCCTACAAAGTCCTACCCCTCCCCCACCTTGGGGCCTCAGATCACTCCACTGTTATGCTAATGCCAGCGTACAGGCTGCTGGTTAAAGTCACCAAACCAGCTACAAAGTAGATATGTATGTGGCCAGAGGAGTCCTCAGAGGCACTCCAGGACTGTTTTTCCACCACTGACTGGAGCATGTTCAGACAGGTGGCCACCTACAACACCACCACAGATCTCCAGGAGTACACGGAGACCGTCACTGCCTACATGAGGAAGTGCATGGACGACATTACAGTCACCAGAACATCTCCATGCGGGCCAATCAGAAACCATGGCTAACAGGGAAAGTCCACAGGCTCCTGAGGGCTCGGAATGTTGCCTTCAGAGCTGGGGACGAGGTGGGCCTGAGGACAGCTAGGGCTAACCTGTCTCTTGGCCACCCTGATGCCTCGTGACAGTATTCCAGGAACATTGCTGTCGTTGAAGTAGACAGCAGAGACGCCAGGAACCTGTGGCGGGGGATTCAGACCATCACAGACTACAAGCCCTCGCTGCAGACCTGTGATAACTCCACCTCTCTGCTGAATCAGTTGAACGACTTCTTCGCTCGCTTTGAGGCAGACAACAGCACCACGGCATAGAAGACCCCACCACCTCCCGGCGACCAGGTGTTGATGCTGTCCCCAGACAGCGTGAGGAGAGCTCTCAGGATGACAAATGCACGGAAAGCCCTGGGTCCTGATAACATTCCTGGTCGTGTCCTGAGAGACTGTGCTGAGGAGCTCACAGATGTCTTTACAGACATCTTCAACATCTCGTTGAGCCAGGCTGTTGTCCCCACATGCCTCAAAGCTACCACCATCATCCCCGTCCCGAAGAAGCCATCTCCCTCCTGCTTCAATGACTACCGCCTTGTCGCACTCACTCCCATCCTCATGAAGTGCTTTGAGCAGCTAGTCATGTGGCATATCAAGTCCAACCGTTCAACTGATGACGCCATCTCCACTGCCCTCCACTCAGCCCTCACCCACCTGGAGACAAAAGACTCGTATGTCAGAATGCTGTTCATAAACTTTAGCTCAGCATTCAACGCAATCATTCCTCAGCAGCTCATTCATAAACTGGACCAGCTGGGACTCAACACCTCCCTGTGCAACTGGCTGCTGGACTTCCTGACGGGGAGACCACAGGCTGTACGGGTCGGCAGCAACTCCTCCAGCACCATCACATTGAACACGGGGACCCCCAAGGATGTGTGCTGAGCCCCCTCCTCTTCACTCTGCTGACCCACGACTGCACACCAACATCCAGCTCTAATCTCTTCTTCATTAAGTTTGCGGATGACACGACTGTGGTGGGTCTCCTCAACAATGGCGATGAGACAATCTACAGGAGTGAGGTGAGCCGCTTGGCTATGTGGTGCAAGGACAACAGCCTCCGCCTGAACGTGGAGAAGACTAAGGAGATTGTTGTGGACTTCAGGAGAGCGCACACCCAGCATGCTCCACTATCTATTGACGGTGCTGCAGTGGAGAGGGTGAGCAGCACCAAGTTTCTGGGTGTGCACATCTCTGAAGACCTGTCCTGGAGCAACAACACTGCATCACTGGCCAAAAAAGCCCAACAGCGTCTGTACTTCCTCCGCAAACTGAGGAGAGCAAGAGTCCCGGCCCCCATCATGCACACATTCTACAGAGGCACCATCGAGAACATCCTGACCAGCTGCATCACCGTGTGGTACGGCGCCTGCACCGTGTCCTGCTGCAAGACTCTGCAGCGCATCGTGAGAGCAGCTGAGAGGATCATTGGTGTCTCTCTCCCTTCTCTTATGGATATCTATAACTCTCGCCTCACCCGCAAAGCCATCAGGATTGCAGGTGACCCCACCCACCCATCTCACAGCCTCTTCAGTCTGCTGCCGTCGGGGAGGAGACTGCGGAGTCTCCGGGCCAAAACCAGCAGGCTCAAGGACAGTTTCTTTCACCAGGCGGTCAGGAGGCTCAACTCCTCCCTCCCTGTTCTGCCCCTCCTCCCCCCTCTACCCCCTGCCACAGATTCTGCCCGCACGCCCCCTTGCCCCCCCCCTTCAGCATCTGACAGGTCACCCTTACAGCCTGCCCCTCCCCCAAACACACACACACACACACACACACACACACGTTCATTAACACACTGAACTCAGGGACTGCACATTTCACTTTACCTCGCTCATTTTGCACTATTCCGCATTACCTCACCTTAACAGCTATTAGTTTGTTTATACTGCTTATTTCATGTTTACCTGCTATACCTCAAGTGCCCTTGACTGTTTATTTGCTCCAATTTGTGTGTGTGTGTATGAATGAGTGTTTAGTCTGTCTAGTTCTTATCTAGTGTTTATACTGTTTATATTGTTTATTTCAATTATTCTAGTTTTATTTATTGCATTGCCTGTTTGCACCGTGGGTTAGAGAGGACTGAAATTTCATCTGTGCTGTATATCGAGCATGTATAGCATATTTGACAAAGTTGACTTGACAAAGAGAAAGAAAGTGGGTGTGTGTCTCGGTGCTTGTGGCGCTGAAGTGCTCTCTCAAATTTCTGTGCATGCTCGCTTCACATTCTTGAATACCTTTTTGTGTGCAATTCATAGCACCTTGTGCTCATTTCCCAGCATGATATTGAGTTCCACGGTTTTGAAGCATAGTAACAAAAGGAGACCTCTTCATTTTGTATTTCCACAGGGATTCCTTACAAGCAGGTGACAGTTGGTGTTCCTAAGGAGATCTTTGAGAATGAGCTCCGGGTGGCGCTCTCACCCGCAGGGGTGGATGCTCTCGTCAAGCAGGGATTCAACGTGGTGGTGGAGTCTGGTGCCGGAGAATCGGCCAAGTTCCCTGACGAGATGTATACCAAAGCTGGAGCTACCGTCAAGGGTGCCAAAGACGTGCTGTTGTCTGACATTGTGGTTAAGGTGTGTGGGTTTAACGTAGTTGTGGCAGAAGGGGGGTGAAAAATGGTGAGAATACATAACCAGCGCAGGTGCTTGTGCTCATCGGAAAGTGAATCCGATAGTAACACGTCGGCCACGGAGTCCCCCACCTTACAAAATGAAGCCAGAGAGCAAAGCCTTCTAGAGAATTGGATGGAATTGAACTGACAGCCTCATGTGACTCTCATTAAAACAGGATAGGTGTTATAACTTGTGCAACATGCATGCGTTTTCACTGATAAAACGTAAAAGGCTAATTAAATAATCAGGTGAACTGAGCCAATCACATTCTGAAGCAAATTAAATAATCTTATACCGGTAACTTAAACACGTAATACAAGTTACATGTATTAATCTAAATGCAGGTAAACGAGTGTTGTTGCTTTTGCTGTGATGTAACCAAGTGAGAGTTGCATCTTACCCATCTGTGTTTTCGTTTCTTGAAGGCTGATCTTGTGGCCGATTGTTTAGGAACAATCTGACTTTTTCAGTTCTTCGTTCATTCGCTTCTTCCACGTAAGGGCAAGATATTGCTGCTGACGCAAGCATATCCAGTGGAAGGGAAAAAAAAAAAAGCATATCCAGTGGGGAAAACTGACGACTGGTCCACTTGTTCTCCATTTTCTCCATACTGATTACTCCACCATTACTGCTTGGCTCACACTCCGGGAGAACTGGTGCAACTGAACTTACTTTCCTTTTCTTGTAGTTTTCTTTTCCTTTAATTGTTGGTACTGCAGCCTCTTTCAATACGGGCTTATAGCCAACGCTGCTCAACAGATCAGAGGTTTCGTACGAGTCTTCAGTAAAATGTGCAGAGCAGAGGAGAGACCACTTCATAGGCGCCCAATGTGCCCGTGAACTTCTCGCAAAATGTGTCCAAATCTTTGCAGTTTAAATATTCTTGGGCCATGAATGCAGCGTAAATCCACCTTCTGTCGTTTTGCTGCACCCATCAGCAACACATCTATGTGGCATGGCGATAAATTAGCTCAAAATAGAGGATCGGAGTTGCAGTCAGCTGTGTTTTAGTATAGCGGAAATGGCGATGAGACCGATAGACTTCCTGCTGTGATGTCACAGATGTCAAGGTCATTCAGTCAGACCGCTACCTGTATGAATCATTTTAATTTTAAAAATTACTATATTAGGGGTGGCACGGTGGTGTAGTGGTTAGTGCTGTCGCCTCACAGCAAGAAGGTCCGGGTTCGAGCCCCGTGGCCGGTGAGGGCCTTTCTGTGCGGAGTTTGCATGTTCTCCCCGTGTCCACGTGGGTTTCCTCTGGGTGCTCCGGTTTCCCCCACAGTCCAAAGACATGCAGGTTAGGTTAACTGGTGACTCTAAATTGACCGTAGGTGTGAGTGTGAATGGTTTTGTGTGTCTGTGTGTCAGCCCTGTGATGACCTGGTGACTTGTCCAGGGTGTACCCCGCCTTTCACTCGTAGTCAGCTGGGATAGGCTCCAGCTTGCCTGCGACCCTGTAGAACAGGATAAAGCGGCTAGAGAAGATGAGATGAGATGAAATTACTATATTAGATTTATTGTTAACGCTTAAAACTATTCCTGTGCCATTCTTGAGGTTTCAAGGTATTTATAAACAAAAAGTGAGGCCACGGTTCTGCGTATCTGCTTTAAGCTACTAAACACAACGGCGCGAGCACTGAACGCATCAACTGGTTCTAGCATTACATGGTAGCTGCTGAGCCTCTTTACCAAGCTTTCACTCTCATGGGATTGACTAAGTCATTGGATTGGATTTTTTTTTTTTTTTTTCCCTGTCCTTGCATGGTTTGGCTTTTGCATGCTGGGGCCTTTTTCTTTTCATGTCAGCTTTTGCCAGGTTGGCATTTGCTTCCTGGATTGGCTTTTGCTCACTTTTCATTGAGTGAAAAAAATTGTCACTTTCACACACGTGTAGGAGGGTCAGCAGTTATTCAGCCTTTCTGGTGCTGATTATGGGATTGCCGTTAACCTGATTAGAGTTATCACACATTTAGATTTACTGTGATTCTTAATGTAGTTTTGTATGACTGTAAATGTTAATTTGCCAAATTACATATGGAGTATATTTTCAGTTTGTTTTGAAGTGTGACAATTACTTAACAGGCTGTATTTGTACTGTTGCATTAGTTGTCATGTAATTTTAAGCATTATTTTTAGTTAAACCCCTTGCTTCCCCCCCCCGTCACAGGTCCGTGCCCCCATGCTGAACCCAGCTCTGGGTGTACATGAGACAGACCTGATGAAGGAAGGTGCCACTCTGGTGAGCTTTATCTACCCGGCTCAGAACCCAGAGCTGATGGATCGTTTGGCCAAGCGCAAGGCCACAGTGCTGGCCATGGACCAGGTGCCCCGTGTCACCATCGCTCAGGGTTATGATGCCCTCAGTTCCATGGCCAACATTGCTGGGTAAGTTCCTCACAGCTTTGTTTTTTTTTTTTTTTAACTCAAATTTTATTAATTTTTGACAAAAAAAAAAAAAAGACAAAACAACACAACATTACAGAACATATTACAGGGTCAGTGGGGTACATGTTATTAGTAGTCCTCAATTGTCTCTGACATCAGTCCAAGTTTTCAGTGGTGCCTCTGCTTTGGGTTTTATAATCCATCCATTTCTCGCATTTCTTATCAAATTTTGTTTGTTGAAGTCTCAATATATAAGTAAATTTTTCCATGTTGATTATCTCCTCCACTATGTCCAGCCAGTTCCTCCGAGTAGGAGGGTCCTCTCTACACCATTTCCTGGTAATTGCTTTCTTGGCCGCAGCCAATAGAATTTTTGCCAGATATCCATCTTCGTATTGTACATTTTCCTTTGTCAGGTTACACAGGTATAATATCTCACATGACTTTGGTAATTCATATCCCAGTATCGTTTTCAATTCTGCCCACACATCATTCCAATAGTTTCTTATTTTAGTACATTCCCAAAAAACATGAGTGTGACCTGCATTCTGCTCTCCACACCGTCTCCAGCATGTTTGTTGTGTAGTTGTAATTTTGTTCTTTCTTTTGGGAGTGATAAAGAACCTGATCATATTTTTCCAACAGAATTCCTTCCACATCCTGGAGCTGGTGGTGGTTCGCTGTACATCACATATGTTAAGCCAGTCCTCTTCAGTTAACAGCATTTTACTTTCTTTCACCCATCTGTCTCTCACATACAGAGTAGTAGTTCCTCTGCTCCTCTCTAGCCCTTGGTACAGTGCCGAGACCACTCTTCCAGTGATGTTTCTATATGCATTACACAGTGTTATAGTTACTTTATTCAACTCCTGGGGAAGATCTGGTTTTATCTCTTTGTCAAAGAAGTCTCTAACTTGGTACCTCACAGCTTTGAATGAAGTTATGGTCCTTAGAGACATTACATTGCACTTGGGTTTCCATCGGTGGGGGATTTATAGCATCAACGAAGCTGACTTTATGTTAGGACTGTTAATGTTATGGTCATGTTGTCTGTTGTTGCCCAAATGAGGATGGGTTCCTTTTTGAGTCTGGTTCCTCTCGAGGTTTCTTCCTCATGTCGTCTTAGGGAGTTTTTCCTTGCCACAGGTGTGCTCATTGGGAATAGATTAGGGATAAAATTAGCTCATGTTTTAATTCATTCAAATTCTGTAAAGCTGCTTTGCGGCAATGTTTACTGTCAAAAGTGCTATACAAATAGACTTGCCTTGCCTGGCTCTATAGAGTCGGGACACTGCTCTCTACCAATTCTTGTATGCCCTAGTGTGAACACACCACTTTAACCAGTCCTGCCATTTTGAAGCTTGTGTTTAAAATCTTCTCTCCTTTTAGCTGCCATAAATTGTTCTCCCCTAAATGCTTTACCTCAAAAGTCCACAGCTCTGCTGTTTCAGACCAAGAACAGATCCGAGATTGGAGGGTAATGTTGAACTTTATCGACATGCTAGACTAGCTTGCATGCCTTGGCTAATGATAGCGATGAACAAAATCTTTGTTGTGGACCTGGGCATTTTCAGTGAGGATGAATATGTAGCGATGCTTGCTTCTAAGCTATTTCTGTTTGTTTCTCAGGGATTATGTAAAGCCTCGGTCACAACCGGCCGTACGTGCTCCTACGGCCGGTCTACGTGCAAAAAACGCAAGAAAAGCATGGAGGGCGCGCGTGTGACATGCTGATTTTCGAGCCGTAGACTGGCCGCAGAGGTTCTTTGTCATGTTAAACAAACTCTACGGGCGCTTATGTTGTTTTTTTTCAGGTTGCAAGACAAACTTGCAGCCAACGTGCATCTTTCTCCACGAACAAAAAAAACGCAGCGATTTGGGAAACGCCAAAAATCGCACGGCCATAAAATCGTACGTCCGGTTGTGACCTAGGCTTAAGGAATAAAACGCTCGTCTCGTTATAGTAAAATAATCACCTTTATGCCGTGATGGAGTTACTGTTATAACCCAAGTTGACTTTTTCCTGTAACAGCTTATCTCCAAGTGTTTTATTCCTTATATACGACAGGAACTTTCCAACAGTTATGATTTTTATTTTTTGAAGACTGACCCATTATAAATTTTATCCATTTATAGTCAAATATTGCTGCAGAATGTCTGTGAAACAAGTTAAATTTTTTATTTTTTGTTATAGCGATTTATAAACAGTTGTTCCCTTGCCAGCCTCTCTCTTCTTGCTCTTGAGGTTAATAAGAGAAGAAAAAAATGCAGTAAAGTATAAACTCGTCTGTCCTGAAGATTTCCCCATGTCTGAAAGTGTAGTTACAGCTTTACTGATGACTGTTACAAAGAGACACTGGGGACTCCTTCAGTACATTTTAAGTTCAATAAATTTAAATGTCTCTCTCAGAAAACTTCACCCGGGCGGCACGGTGGTGTAGTGGTTAGCGCTGTCGCCTCACAGCAAGAAGGTCCTGGGTTCGAGCCCCGGGGCCGGCGAGGGCCTTTCTGTGTGGAGTTTGCATGTTCTCCCCGTGTCCGCGTGGGTTTCCTCCGGGTGCTCCGGTTTCCCCCACAGTCCAAAGACATGCAGGTTAGGTTAACTGGTGACTCTAAATTGACCGTAGGTGTGAATGTGCGTGTGAATGGTTGTCTGTGTCTGTGTCAGCCCTGTGATGACCTGGCGACTTGTCCAGGGTGTACCCCGCCTTTCGCCCGTAGTCAGCTGGGATAGGCTCCAGCTTGCCTGCGACCCTGTAGAACAGGATAAAGCGGCTAGAGATAATGAGATGAGATGAGAAAACTTCACCCTATATATTTTAAAAAAAAAAGTGCACTTTTTTTTTTTTTAAAATTCGTTTGCGTAGTGAACCCGGAGTTATTGTGTTCCGTGAGATTTAACGGTCCTCTGTTTTTATTTTGGCAGATATAAAGCTGTGGTCCTGGCTGCGAACCACTTTGGTCGCTTCTTCACCGGCCAGATCACCGCTGCAGGAAAAGTTCCCCCTGCTAAGGTAAGACATCCTGTGCATCTGGTATTTTTGTGCATTCTTGTTTAGTGGTGTTTCACATCCTGTTGTTTTGGCTGTAAGGTGCTCATCATTGGAGGGGGCGTGGCCGGACTGGCTGCTGCAGGAACTGCCCGGGCCATGGGTGCCATTGTCAGGGGCTTTGACACGAGGTATTAAACCACTGCAGCTGCTGAATGCATGTTTTGATGTCTATCACTCTTGGTTTAGTGCAGCACCGTGGTGTTTGTTTGGCGCACATGATCAAACTGAGCAGTACGGGATCATAGTCGAGGCTTAATTAGCTGCAGTCTTGCGTAGCCCTTACAAGCTCATCTTCTGTTGAGCTTTAAATCTGTCCTCTACAGTGGCTCTGCACAGTAAAAGTAGGCATCTGTGTGGATTTTTCCAGTGCCACAGTTGTTAAGATTTATTTGTATGTCTTGAGACAAAAAACTAGGCATTATTATCGAATCACCTGGCACTTGTGTGTATGTTGTTCACCCCTTGGTAGTCTGTAATAGTGCTGTGAAAGATTGAGTCGTGCATATTACTCATAATCAATTACTTGGTGCAGAGACTTAGTTTTAATAGGGAAAAAGCATGTTTGCAAATCCACCTAGGCATGCAACAATTCACGATTTGATTTGTTTTTGAAAACGTATGAAATTAAAATCAGTTGAGGTGGTTCGGGCAGCTTGTTAGGATGCCCCCGGACACCTCCCTAGGGAGGTTTTCTGGGCATGCCCCACCGGGAGGAGACCCCGGGGCAGACCCAGGACATGCTGGAGAGATTACATCTCTCTGCTGGCCTGGGAACGCCTCGGTATTCCTCCGGAAGAGCTGGTGGAGGTGGCCAGGGAGAGGGAAGTCTGGGCTGCTCTGTAGGGTGGTCCCGAAATATATGGGGAATTTTTTTTTTTTTTTTAACCAAAACATTCCGACCACCCTACCATTTTTTTTACATAGGCTAAAAGAAGGCAACAAGCAACATTTCAGAAAAATTGGTTAATATTTAGAGGTGCCACACGAGGTTGCAAATCGAGTTAAGCCATTAACATTAGTTGGTGCGTAGACTGTTGCAGAGAAGATCTCAAACCCCAAAAAAGTCACAGTTCTAGAGGGAATATGCCACTTCTATGAAAAAGAAGAGGCAGGAAGAGTTTATAGACTGATAGAAGGTTAACTTTCATGCACTAAGGGGTTCTTAAACAATGAGCACTGATCGTAATATGCTGATGAAGTTGTGAATGTTTTTCTTTCTATGTTTTTCAGATGGCTAGCAACAGTAATACAAGTAGTACCGGTGGTGCAAAGCACAAAACCAGAAAGGACAATTATGTTTGGTTAATTGGTCCCACTTCCAAGGAACTGTCTAGGAGAAAGCTTCCTTCTGCTAGGGAAGTCCTTCTTTTATCTCCACAAGATACCATAATACCGAAGGGTTTAGAAAATCACAGACAAGTAATAGCTATTGTTACTCTGAACACAGGAAGTTATATTACTGTATTGTTTGTATTAATATGAAACAGTTAATAAGACACATTATTTTATATTGTTTCTTGAGTGAAAACTTTAATGGCTTTGTGGCACCTCTAAACTTAACCAAATTTCGCACAATAACTTCTTTTAGGCAATGTAAAAAAAAAAAGGTAAGGTGGTCGTAACAAAATCCTAAAAAAAAAAAAAATTTGGGGACCACCCTACTGCTTTGCTTAGGCTGCTACCCCCCACAACCCGGATCCAGATAAGCGGTAGAAGATGGATGGATGGAATTAAAGTTTTATTACCAAAAAATGCAACATTTATTCTTCTATTTTTCATCAACTTAAATATTCATTCATTCATCTCAGTAATGGATCAAAACAGCAGTGCACAAAATCAGTCGTCATAATTATAGTGATATTTGTAAGACTAATTTACAAAATAAATGAATCGACCAGTTAATTTCCAAAGTACGCAACCGTTATGGTATAAGACGGAGAGGAAATTGTCTGGTGGCTGCTCCCCCCCCCCCCCCCCCCCCAATAATTTGCTCTTTAAAGGCTTCATAAGAACCCAGTTGATGCAAGTCTCCACCTAAATCAATTTTTTCAGTGAATGAGTCTGAGTGACTGAGAGTCATGAACAAATTCAGCATTCCTGCTAAACCGTGCTTGGATTTGCATTTTTGAAATTCAGTGCATCAAATGAAAAAAACAGATTTGAAAAAATGTCCTTTTTTTTTGCAATTATGCTTTGCCACTAGATGGCGCAGCTCTCTTGTTTATGCAGCAGCTCAGCCTATCGTTTCTCCTCTCTGCTCCTGTTCACCTTTGTGTGTTTAAGGGTGATGTGTGTTTTGAATGAAAATTTTAAAGGCTCCTGCAAGGAACTTTGCTAACAAATTGAACTCAATGGTTGTTGGGATGTTTGACCTTTTCACACGCGTATATACTCCTACAGAGCTGCAGCCTTGGAGCAGTTTAAGTCCCTGGGAGCCGAGCCGCTGGAGGTGGATGTGAAGGAGTCTGGGGAAGGCCAGGGCGGCTACGCTAAAGAGATGTCCAAGGAGTTCATCGAGGCTGAGCTGAAACTGTTTGCCAAGCAGTGTTTGGACATCGACATCCTCATCAGCACTGCTCTCATCCCGGGTAAGCACGCACGTGTTTCATAAAGCCACAGATCGTACTGGCCATCACATGATTTCCAGCTCCGTTTTATAGAGCTTAGTGCACATTTCTAATGGCTTAGCTGCCACAAATGACTGGTGTTAGGCATTACTAAAAAAAAAAAAACCCCACAATCCATAAGAAAATATAACCTTTCCCCTTATTAGGTGGTAATGATAAATTGACGTGCTACAGCTTCCTTTAGTTTTTCCTTCTTTGTGATTTGAGGTAGTTCTTCAAATGTACTGTATGTTGTCAGGTTCTCTTTTTAAAGGAAGCATCGTCTATTACAATACTGCGAGTTGGCCTAGTCGTTAGCAGGAGAACGCAAGTTCTACTCATGGTCAGGTCACACCAAAGACCATCATAAAAATGGTACCTACTGCCGTCTGGCGAGGTGTGCCGTAATACAGATGCGAGTGGGGAGTCAAACTCTTGCGGTTACCAGAGGACTAGCCTCCCACTATAATCCTAGCTATGTAATAGGTGAGAGGTAGAGGGCTACAGAAACTGAGATCGGCGCCGCCCTATGCGCCACATGGCGTGGGAAGGACTTTGAGTTGATCTATTATGTTTTTTTTTTTTTAAATAAAGTATTCTTGAGTGTAACCTTCAGCAGTAGTTTCACCTCATCGTTACTGTTTGTCCTTTTTCGTTTTAGAACTTTTGATGTGACGCTGAACAGGTTTTGGTTCGGGTTACCGAAGCGATCTAATGAATTTTTGGTGCGTTTCTGTGCTGTGCTCTCTCTACTCCTCAATACACAGTTCTTAATATTCTCTTGTTTGTATATCGTGTTTGCCAGAACACTTTCTGATGTATTATCGTCAGCTAATTGACTGGCTGGCTCTCATCAGTGTTTGTGTAGAGGGAGATGTTTCCAAAAATGCTGTTTGTGGACAAGAATCTTGGATATGGTTGAAGGCAAGGTTAATATCTACATGTTTAGAAATACCCGTTTGTGCGGATGGGGGCCTCGGATATACAACTAGTGTAACTTGGTTTAAATTGGATCGATTAAAATGTGTGGCGGCCTGGGAAAACCCTTCACTGTGAAACGTTGTACTGTTTAAATTTCTGAAGACTGTTGTCCTGAAATGAAATCTGTCTCCTTATTTGTGGTTGAGATAGAAAACATGTAAGAGTCTAATTTAACTGGTTAACGCAGTTGGTGTAATTGGGGCATTATGATGTTTAAAAAAAAAAAAAAGTCTTTTGTCAGGATAAATGGATTATTAATAGCCTCTTAAACTCCCGGACTGTAACCCTTGACGTTTTGTTGTTGATGAAATTTGAGATGTAGTTTCGATATCCTGGTGCTGTATTTAACACTTGTGTGCTGAGCTGACGTCACCAGGAGTATTGTCCTTGCTAGAGCAGTTACAGTGGTGTTTTAATAGGAGTAAAAATTTAAGTGATAATGCCAGGGCTCGAAATTAACTTTTTTTTCTTTGTGTCCCCCAGTGGTCCCGAATTCTGTGTTGTTGTCCCGAATGGAAGCAATAGTGTCCCCATTTTTTTCCTCTCTGAAATAACCAGTGGTTAATATTATCATATGAAGTTACTATTATATTTGTAACTATGCGATTTTGAACCCTTTATATCATTTTTACAATAAGTCACAAGACACAAGCGACACATGTCCTATACATCATCTACTTCAAAATTAGTTATTGCATTTTCAGTTTATTAAACTTTGGCGATCTCACTGTATGAATAGATACCCGTTTATTTAAAGGGGCCAACTAGCTCATTCAGAAAATGTTTCAACTCACTACATCTGCAGTACACTTTGGTTGAAAATAAGACCCCTTTTATGTTCATTTCATCTACTTATACCTTGAATATCTGTTGGCACTTATAAGGCCGACTTATAATTTTCACCATTACCGTTATCCATTTTTATGAACTTTCCGTTATCCATTACTGTTATCCATTTTTATGAACTTTCCGTTATCCATTTTATGAACTTTCGCTGCCGAAACTTGGGTGCAAATGTTAGCAACATCAGCATAGTGGCAGGTCCGAGCCTAGTTGTGCTGCTGACTGACTAAACTTTCTGAACTAGAAAGACACCAAGAAAACTCACTTATTCTGTTGAACGGTATCTTCCGTCAATATCATCCACATCATTCCTGTTGTATTTTATAACGTGTCTAACAGTGTTCATTAAGTTCATTCAGTTGCTAGCGTTGCCTGCAGACCAGGCGATGACACTTTGGATCCTGAAGGTCCCGGAGACGTTATGTCTGGGCTTTCAGTTTCTTCCCCGCGATCGGTCCCCTTCAACCACTTAAGCATTTTTGTTCTGGCAAGAGTCGGCGCAGCGTGTGCGGTAGCAATTCCATTCCAAGTCCATATAATGCGGACACCGGCCGAAGATTCTAGAACAGAATGCGCTGCTCTGTGGCCTACTGATGCAGGTGCATCGAAAGTGTAGCTACTGTGTATTTTTCGCTGTTAACGTTTTAAAATTAAAATTGACAAATTAGGTGAATGTCTACGTATGTGTTACGGCTTTGTAAATAATATTAATGTAGAACTTTTTTTCTAGATCTATTTTTTTCCATTGTCCCGGGATTGTCCCAGATATGATAATTTTGTGTCCCGATGACATTTTTTTATGGTCCCCGGGACGTCGGGACACCGTTAGTTTCGAGCGCTGGATCATGTTCAGGTTTCTCGGTTAGCTCCGCAAAACAAAAGCGCAAGAGTTCCTTTTCTCACGCACCATTTTCAGCGATGTTCATCATGATGAGAAATCCAGAGTTGCGGAGACAACAGATGTTGGACTCAAATTCCTACAATGCATAGCAGCTATGGCACAGCTGGACACACTGAAAGACTAAAGCACTGCTGTATCACTCTCATTAGGTAGAGATGAAGCTTGGGCTAATTCCACTGCACCACTTGTACAACTATCAGCAGGTAGTCAAACGGCATTGTGGGTAATATAAGGAACCTCTAGACAGAGGAAAGGTGTTTAAACCCCCAAAAATTGACTCAATTTTATTATGGAATAAATCTGACATGACAGTTAAGTAACACATTGCATGTATTCATTGTAGAGATTGAGAGATAAGGGTGGATCCCCCCACCCCTCCACAAGGGCCGAGGCAACGGTCAGAGGTGAAACGTAGAATATCAATTTTGTCTAGAAGAACGACCCAAAAAGCGAATTCAGTCTTCCTGGTGTCTAATTTGCACCCTAAAATTGAATAAAACGGTTAAAATATACTGTTTTGCCCAATTTCCAAAGGTTTGTTTACATCTCACTTATGCGCACTTTCACTGCCAGGGGACCGTCGTCGTGACGTCATTCAAGCCAAACAGACCAGGAGCAGCTCTGTGTTCACTTGGGAACTGAGCACACGTGTACGGACTTTGGTTGTGAGAGGTTGTGTAAAATGTCTGAAAGCGATAGCGATTTTGAAGTAGGAACTCTCCAAATTGAATATCGAGAGGTGAAACCATATATGTATGAACCTATGGCCGTTGCGAAGCAATCGGTGAATGTGACTCACTGGTTTGACTGTGCAGCCTCGGAATCGGACAGCGACTCGACCGACTCTGATCGCGGTGACGCCGGACGTCAACAAGACTCGCGCCCAAACGATTTATCCTGGTAGTTATAATAAATTCCTACTTTTGTCGTAATACTAAATAAGAGCCCTTCTGAAGAATAATTAAACCGCCCTCCCTAGTGGATATAGGGAACGGTTACTTGACAGTGTGCCGGTAGGCCACATTAGCCTGCCATCCGCAGCATTATACTATTTATAGCCTACTCTGTGAGGAAATATCCCTTTGTCTTATTTCCACAATGATTATACAGGATCCCTCAGGATTCTTGACTTTTCAATTGCAAGCAAAAGTAAAAATGCTTACTGCCAATCTTCTTTTTGCTTGAGCGTTGCTGCTCTTTCTTCTTTGACTGCTTGATTTTGTTTCACACGCACAATCCACTCTCTCCACCTCTTCTCTTCGGGGGAAAAAACAACCCTCTGGCTTCACGCACACAATCCACTCTCTCCGCCTCGTCTCCTCTTCCGGAAAAAAACAACCCTCTGGCTTCACGTGCACAATCCACTCTCTCTGCCTCGTCTCCTCTTTCGGAAAAAGCCAACCCACTCACTCCGCCTCTTCTCCTTTTTCGGAAAAAGCCAACCCTCTCGCTCCGCCTCTTCTCCTCTTCCGGAAAAAGCCAACCCTCTGGCTTCACGCACACAATCCACTCTCCGCTTCTTCTCCTCTTCCAGAAAAAGCCAACCCTCTGGCTTCACATGCACAATCCACTCTCTCCGCCTCTTCTCCTTTTTTGGAAAAAGCCAACCCTCTGGCTTCACATGCACAATCCACTCTCTCTGCCTCTTCTCCTTTTTTGGAAAAAGCCAACCCTATCACTCCGCCTCTTCTCCTTTTTTGGAAAAAGCCAACCCTCTGGCTTCACATGCACAATCCACTCTCTCTGCCTCGTTTCCTCTTTCGGAAAAAGCCAACCCTCTCGCTCCGTCTCTTCTTTTTTTGGAAAAAGCCAACCCTATCGCTCCGCCTCTTCTCCTTTTTTTTGGAAAAAGCCAACCCTATCGCTCCGCCTTTTCTCCTCTTCCGGAAAAAGCCAATCCACTCTCTCTGCCTCTTCTCCTCTCTCGGAAAAAGGTAAAAACTTCTTGAACCAGTCCTGTTACAGTTCACTGCACAACAATAAGGTTTGTTTGGCTTAAATTACGTCACACGCCGAGTGGTCACGAAAATAGCCTAACAGAAATTTGCTACGATCCGCACTAACTTATTTTAATTATTACTTATTAACAATACTTCTTGGGACCAGAAGAAAGTTAGTTTTTTTTTTTTAACACATATAAAGTTTCAAATATGCATAAAATTAAAACCATTGCCTTAAATAGGAAATGCATTCATATTTAACTTTTAAAAATAATAAGAAATGTAATCCGATGTAATTAATATGGAATCGTGTGGCCTCTGCTGAATTCTCGATCTTGATATAGTGTGTTATGGCAGTAAAGGCAATATAAAAGCATTGCTGAATAGAATAGAAAATATCGCTAAACTGCACTCAAAGTCCGGTCAAAATGACTTTTGAGTCTCAGATTCATGTCGACGGGGAAATCTGATCAGGAGTTGAGAGAGTCAGTCAGTGCATCTTGCATGTGTGCTTTTGCGTCTGCTGTAGTCTGAGCCTACTTAACAAAGCCTTTAGACTAAAGCTGACTAAAGGGTTGTGTGAACTTTTTTTTTTTTGCGCTTCCCATTTAATCGTGAAAACAATGGAACACACTAGGTTTTTTTCATACAGTTGAAAAAAAAAAAAGTGGGTTTTAATTGTTTTGACATGTTTCACCACACAAAATCTAGAAAAATTTTTCAGCTGCATTTACCACTCATTCAAAATCACTCCTTAAAGGAGATACGTGGAACCTTTTATTTTAAATACGTTTGAGTGGATAGTATCTCCATCCTTGACTCTTGTATGCTGTGTAAATGGGAATAAAAAATGTATATGTTTGAGAGTTAAAATCGACTGCAAAGTTTGCATTCGAGCTGCCCTACTGAGGCAGCCAGCCCTGAGTGCGTGACGTCACAGCGGGAACTGGTTTTAAGGCCGAGGCCTTGGACAGCTACAGACCAAAGTCATATAAATAAATAAATTTATGGTGAAAGTAAGAAATCCCGTTACTGATTTGCTCAACTAAGACTGATTTGACTTCATTGATTGCGGGTTGACTCTCATTAAAACAGGATAGGTGTTCTAACTTGTGCAACATACATGTACATGCATGCGTTTTCACTGATAAAACATAAGGCTAATTAAATAATCAGATGAACTGAGACAATCACATTCTGAAGCAAATTAAATAATCTTATACCGGGAACTTCAACACACAATACAAGTTACATGTATTAATCTAAATGCAGGTAAACAATGAGTGTTGTTTTGTATCCAAATGAGAGTCGGAGCTTACCCGTCTGTGTTCTCGCTTCTTGAAGGCTGGCCTTGTGGCCGATTGTTTTGAAACAATCTGACTTTCAGTTGTTCGTTCAGTTCTCCGTTCATTCGCTTCTTTCATGTAAGGGTGAGATATTGCTGCTGAGGCGAGCATATGCGGCGGAGAAATCAGACGGCTGCTCCACTCATTCTCCATTTTCTCCATGCTGAGTACTCCGCCATTACTGCTCGGCTCAGGCAATTACTAAAACCCGGGACGGGACATCACCGGTTTTGGCAAGAACCGCAGGGAGGTTACTGCCTGAGTGATATGATGCCACGTCCTGTTCCATCTCGGGTTTTAGCAACAACCCTCTGCTCACTCTGGGAGAACTGGTGCAACTGAACCTACTTTCCTTTTCTTGTAGTTTTCCTTTAATTGTTGATACTGCACCCTCTTTCAATACGGGCTTATAGCCAACGCTGCTCAACAGATCAGAGGTTTTGTACGAGTCTTCAGTAAAATGTGCGGAGCAGAGGAGAGACCACTTCGTAGGCGCCCAATGTGCCCGTGAACAACTCGCAAAACGCATCCAAATCTTTGCAGTTTGAACATTCTTGGGCCGTAAATCCACCTTCTGTCGTGTTGCTGCACCTGCCAGCAACACATCTATGTGGCATGGCGATAAATTAGCTCAAAATGGAAGATCGGAGTTGCAGTCAGCTCCGTGTTTTAGTATAGCGGAAATGGTGATGAGACCGATAGCCTTCCTGCTGTGATGTTACGGACGTCAAGGTCATTTCACTCAGACCGCTACCTATATGAATCATTTTAATCATAAAAATTACTATTAGATTTATTGTTAACGCTTAAAACTATTCCTGTGCCATTCTTGAGGTCTCAAGGGATTTATAAACAAAAAAAGTGAGGCCATGGTTCTGCGTATCTCTCATTTAATTTTAGCCCTAAAAAATGATAAAGCTGAGCTCAGACACGAAGTAGAAATATGAAAGCTTTTTGTAATATTTATTGTTTAAAAGGCAAAACCTCATTTGCATATACTTTGTTTCATTTCGAAAAAAAGAATGAGTGCAATGTGCACAGACTCATCGTGCCTGTTCATTATGACTTTAATCAGTGTAAAATGGTGTGTCTTTAAACCACATGGCTGGGAGGAAGATAATTTATCTGGTGCACAAATTAATTTTCAACATCTTGAACCTGTTATGGTCTTGCCCTAATATCAGAATTAAAGACGCTTGTTTAAGGCTTGTGATTAGGCCCTTTAAAGAATTGGAAGATTTTTTTCAGCTTTTTTCTGATTTTGTCTCGGCCCTGTTCTGTGTTATTTTGTAATGTTTAATGTGGTAAGCTATAACGATGTTAGTTTATGCCGGCCTCTCTTAACATTCCTGTAACTGCTAGACAGGCATGGCTACCGTAAATACAATAACAAACAGGCATCAGGTTTAGAACTGGCCTGAAAAGCATTTTACAGGTTTTGACTTTTATACTTTAATGTTGGCTATTATATTTAATAATATATTGGTTTAATAATTAACCAATAATTAACCAGTTTTTACTACTTCCTACTTGTTTTCAAACATGTTCAAGTTCATTTTAATTATTTGTGTATATATATATATATATATTTGTGTGTGTGTGTGTGTGTGTGTGTGTATATATATATATATATATATATATATATATATATATATATATATATATATATATATATATATATATTTTTTTTTTTTTTTTTTTTTTTTCTATGATTATGGTTATTTAGTTTGTTTTGATTTTACTGTTCATTGTTCACACGTTCGAAATAAAGATTAAAAAAAAATTTGTATAAATGCGAAGGCGATTACAGGAAATCGCGTGCGCTGATTTAGTTGAGAGATTGGGATTATTTCTCAATCACTTCCAGCGATTTGGCAAAATGTCGGCCAAGCGCTTCGTCACTGTAAATGATAAATTATGAAAAAAAAATGCTGTTCCTAAAAGCACTAAAGATGCTACGAAGTTTGGTCTAAAACTATTCAAAAGTAAGGTGGAATGGTAATTTTCTTTTATCTGTTTCAAAACCAAGTATTTTACACAACTTTGCGTAGATAAGTGTGACAAGTCTGCGCGCGTTACGTTTGCATGCTGCTTTTGAATATTTATTTAAATGTTTTTTTAAAAAATATTTTTAATAATCACCGGTGTATTTATGCTAAAATAATTACCTGCCTCAGGGTCAATGAATATCGGTGAGTAATAACCTTGACTTTGTCTTGGTTGTTATACGCCGATATTCACCTCACCTTTGGCAAATAATTGTTAATTACAAGCATGTTGTCCATGCTCATTTGTAGTGTATGTGTGCCTGTGATAATCAGGTCGTAAAGCTCCAGTGCTCATCACGAAGGAGATGGTGGAGACCATGAAGGATGGTTCAGTAGTGGTGGATCTGGCTGCCGAGGCAGGGGGCAACATCGAGACCACTGTCCCTGGGCAGCTTGTAGTTCACAAAGTAAGTCTGATTTAAGGACAAAAAATTAGCGTCATGTATTTTTGGTTATAAATGGCTTGACTTGCACAGCACCATCTGCCTTGAGTAGGCTTGGGATGATTGCCGATAGGAATTGCCTATAAATTCCAACTATTACGATTGCTATCAAGTCAGACGATTTAAATGCAATTTATTGGGACAAAAACTCAGCTAAACCAGACCAGGAGGTGGCGCTGAAGCCATTTCAGTGGCAGTACAAGAATTGTGGGGGGGGATAAATAAAAATGCCTGGTAAACTAATATGACTTATGACACTGAATTTTTCTAACCAGACGAAATGTATGTAGTGCATTGTCCAGAAAGTACGCTTTGAAAGTGTGATATTTGTTCATATCTCGCAGGGCGTGACCCATATTGGCTTCACAGATCTTCCCAGTCGCCTTCCAACTCAGTCCAGTACCTTGTACTCCAACAACATCACCAAACTCATCCGTGCGATCAGCCCAGACAAGGAGAACTTCCACTTCGACGTAAAGGACACCTTCGACTACGGAACAATGGACCACGTCATCCGAGGTTCAATCGTCATGCAGGTACCCGCAAGCTGCCAGATGTTTAGCGTGCTTTCACACATGCACTGTTTAGTCTGTTTGAATGGAACCTGTGTGTTCTCCCTGTCTGTATGCTTCACACCAGTTGCACTCTGATCCAAGAGCATCTGAGTGAGGTGGTCTTGGTTCGTTTCCACGTGAACTCAAATAGCGAAAGAGTGATTTCACTGTGAATCATGTCAAACTGAGACAAATGAACCCAAAAGAATCAATTTTACTTTGATTCAGATTCCGCAAACGGACTAACAGGTGTGAAAGCGCTCATTAGTGTGCAGATTTGTTCGGTTCGTATAAATGTAGAACCGGTTCAGTTGAGGTAAGTAGGTTGCAATTCCTCTTAATCTCTATCTGTCTTTCTGTCTGTGTCCAGGATGGAAAAGTACTTTTCCCCGCACCGCAGCCCAATAACATCCCTGTGGCAGCGCCTCCCAAACCCAAAACCGTGCAGGAGCTGCAGAAAGAGAAGGCTGCTGCTGTCTCGCCCTTTACAACCACGCTCACCACTGCCAGTGTCTACACTGGAGGTAAAGCACAAGAGCAGCTCGACCTCTCCCTCCATCCCTCTTTCCTTCTCCTCTTTCCTTTAGCTAGCTGCTGGGGTGGTCTTGGAGTTATGATTCTTTTTTTTTTTTTCTCTCTTCAGCATAACTGTAGACTTTTTTTTTTTTTTTTCCTGACAAACTAAAATAAAATTATCTTCCCAATTACTTTTTGTTCCAGTCGCTCGTTCGTGCCACTCGCTAATATCGGAAGAGGTCGACTTATTTTCCTTCTTATTGGCACTCGGTATCCGATAACCCCTAAAATCCGGGCAAATGGATTCTATTGGTTGCAGGCAGGCGAGCAGCACTTGTGTGAGGAGAGGTAGTATCTGGCCTTGGATAAAAGTGTGCACTTCCTCACTCAGACGACCCACAACAGCCTGCTGATAAACAAACACGCAAATTCATCTTCCTGCTCTTTCATGGTTTGTGTAATCAGCCTGCTATCTGGACAGACCTTGGTTCAGGAATTAGAATTTGACATTTAGTGAATTAACCGGCTTCTTTGTCTTTCTCTGTCTTGGCGCACACACACACACACACACACACACACACACACACGGTCCTACTTAACCCCTCTGTTCCCTCCTAAATACCAGGAAACTGGGAATAATAAGAGGGAAGGTATGCTAAAGCCCCTCAAAGCCACCCTCTCAGAGTGCCTCAGGGGAGCTCGTTCACACGTCCTGTTTCTGCCTGCTGTGGTTCACCAGGGTCCCGTAGTGTGGGTGGTGCATGAGCTGGAGTTTTTTGGAGTATCATAATTGCATGGCTTTTTAAAAATGAAGTTACAGTCAATTCTGTTAACTATGGTATTTGGTGCTTGGGTCAAATCTATTCCCATATGATTTGTGACCTCACAAACACGCTCCAGAGCTTGAAACAATTACGCAAATGATCAGAGGATAATACTGAAATGCAAAATTAATCACTGAGAAATTAGCGATTCCGCGACTACTGTGCATTAGTTTGCTCGCAGTTAATTATCCAGCCAGCTATTAGAGATGGCAGGAGGACTAGTTTGCTTGTTATTGTTTGTATATTCGTATATCTTTACATGTTTAATGAGGATAACGATATAAAAATGTCCCTAGTTTTTAATAATTGGAAATAAATCCATTTTAGGCATTTTATATAATTATTGTAATGGTTTCAAGCTGAAATATTAACACAAGGTCTGCATGTTTGTGTTTTCAGGTTTTGCTACGTTGCTCGGACTTGGACTCTGCGCACCTAATGCTGCTTTCACGCAGATGGTGACGACCTTTGGCCTGGCAGGAATTGTGGGATACCATACTGTATGGGGGGTCACGCCCGCCCTCCATTCTCCTCTCATGTCTGTGACAAATGCCATCTCTGGTGAGCGTGCCCCACACACTAACTTCAGTTAATATAATGACTACTGAAAAGACTTAGTGATTTGAGTGGCTGTTAGTTTGCAGCATCTAAAATGTCGGGTTTTTTTTTTTCTTCTTCTCCTCCCCTCCGTTCTCTTTGCAGAAGATCCACAAATGCAACGTGAACATTTTACTTGTACAAAATGATAGTAGTATTTGCAAAAAAATATACCGAGTGCAAAATTTCATTTCATTTTTATTCGGAATCACCATTAGCACTTTTTATAATCAAGGTGTCCAATCTTCTCGCATCACAACATCAAACAAATCATACATATACATACAATACACATACACAGTACATTACAACATGGAATACACTACAACCCAAACACACAATAGTTCACATATTTGAATCAAGTACAACCCCGATTCCAAAAAAGTTGGGACAAAGTACAAATTGTAAATAAAAACGGAATGCAATGATGTGGAAGTTTCAAAAGTCCATATTTTATTCAGAATAGAACATAGATGACTTATCAAATGTTTAAACTGAGAAAATGTATCATTTAAAGAGAAAAATTAGGTGATTTTTAAATTTCATGACAACAACAAATCTCAAAAAAGTTGGGACAAGGCCATGTTTACCACTGTGAGACATCCCCTTTTCTCTTTACAACAGTCTGTAAACGTTTGGGGACTGAGGAGACAAGTAGCTCAAGTTTAGGGATAGGAATGTTAACCCATTCTTGTCTAATGTAGGATTCTAGTTGCTCAACTGTCTTAGGTCTTTTTTGTCCTATCTTCCGTTTTATGATGTGCCAAATGTTTTCTATGGGTGAAAGATCTGGACTGCAGGCTGGCCAGTTCAGTACCCGGACCCTTCTTCTACGCAGCCATGATGCTGTAATTGATGCAGTATGTGTTTTGGCATTGTCATGTTGGAAAATGCAAGGTCTTCCCTGAAAGAGACATCGTCTGGATGGGAGCATATGTTGCTCTAGAACCTGGATATACAGTGGTGGGCAAAAGTTTACATACCCCAACAGAATGTTTCGTTTCTTGCCTATTTCTAAGAGAAATTGAATTATAATACACAAAAACCTTTATTTCACTTGTGGTTAATGGTTGGCTGAAGCTATTTGTTGCATTCATTACTGCGTTTACTCTTTGAAAACCATGAAAACAACAAAAACTACCTAAATGACCCTGATCAAAAGTTTACATACCCCTGTGAATTGGCCTGAAAACCTGTACACAATTTGACATAAACAGGACTGAATGGCAATTAAAGGCAACTACCTTCACCTGTGATCTGTTTTCTTCTAATTAGTGGGTGAAAATAAAAGTCAGTAAATTGCTGGACTTTTGAGAGAACCTTTTATCCCTCATCCAGTGCTGCGCGTCATCTTTGAGATTGAGCCATGGGAAAATCAAAGGAATTGTCAAAGGACCTGCGTGAAAAGGTAGTTGAACTTTATAAATCAGGGAAGGGATATAAGAAAATATCAAAGCAATTAAAAATGTCAGTCAGCACTGTTCAAACAATCAAGAAGTGGAAAGTCAGGGGCTCTGTAGACACCAAAGCCCGTTCAGGTAGACCAAGAAAAATTTCACCCACCACTGCTAGAAGAATTGTGCGTGATGTAAAGAAGAAGCCCCAAATAACATCTGGTGAACTTCGAGATTCTCTGAAACAAGTTGATGTGGATGTTTCAAAGAGTACAATTAGGAGACTCTTGAGAAGAAATGGGCTGCATGGGAGATTTGCCAGAAGAAAGCCCCTTCTACGCAAATGCCACAAAGAAGCCCGTCTACGATATGCCGGACTGCACAGAGACACACCCCAAACCTTTTGGCAAAAAATTGTGTGGAGTGATGAGACCAAAATTGAACTTTTTGGGCACAACACTAAACGCTACATCTGGCGAGGAATCAAGGCCTATGATGAAAAGTACACCATTCCCACAGTGAAACATGGTGGTGGATCTCTGATGTTTTGGGGATGTGTGAACTACAAAGGCACTGGAAATTTGGTAAGAGTTGATGGCAGGATGAATGCAGTCACTTATCAAAAAATACTGGAGGAAAATCTACACGCCTCAGCCCGGAAGCTGCGCATAGGACGAACTTGGACATTCCAGCACGACAATGATCCAAACACAAGGCCAAATCAACTTGTCAGTGGCTACAACAGCATAAAGTGACGGTCTTAGAGTGGCCATCTCAGTCTCCTGACCTCAACATTATTGAGCCACTCTGGGGAGACCTCAAACGTGCAGTCCATGCAAGACAGCCCCAGACTTTACAGGAACTGGAGGCTTTTTGCCAAGAAGAATGGGCAGCTTTACCATCTGAAAAGATAAAGAGACTCATTGACAACTATCACAAAAGACTTCAAGCTGTTATTGATGTTAAAGGGGGAAATACACAGTATTAAGAATTGGGGTATGTAAACTTTTGATCAGGGTCATTTGTGTAGTTTTTTTTGTTGTCAGAATGGTTTAAAAAGAGTTAACATTTTCTTGACAATAAATGGCTTCAGCCAACCATTAACCACAAGTGAAATGAAGGTTTTTGTGTATTATTCAGTTTCTCTTAGAAATAGGCAAGAAACGAAACATTCTGTTGGGGTATGTAAACTTTTGCCCACCACTGTACCTTTCAGCATTGATGGTGTCTTTCCAGATGTGTAAGCTGCCCATGCCACACGCACTAATGCAACCCCATACCATCAGAGATGCAGGCTTCTGAACTGAGCGCCGATAACAGCTTGGGTCATCCTTCTCTTCTTTAGTCCGAATGACACGCCGTCCCTGATTTCCATAAAGAACTTCAAATTTTGATTCGTCTGACCACAGAACAGTTTTCCACTTTGCCACAGTCCATTTTAAATGAGCCTTGGCCCAGAGAAGACGTCTGCGCTTCTGGATCATGTTTAGATACGGCTTCTTCTTTGAACTATAGAGTTTTAGCTGGCAACAGCAGATGGCACGGTGAATTATGTTCACAGATAATGTTCTCTGGAAATATTCCTGAGCCCATTTTGTGATTTCCAGTACAGAAGCATGCCTGTATGTGATGCAGTGCCGTCTAAGGGCCCAAAGATCACGGGCACCCAGTATGGTTTTCTGGCCTTGACCCTTACGCACAGAGATTCTTCCAGATTCTCTGAATCTTTTGATGATATTATGCACTGTAGATGATGATATGTTCAAACTCTTTGCAATTTTACACTGTCGAACTCCTTTCTGATATTGCGCCACTATTTGTCGGCGCAGAATTAGGGGGATTGGTGATCCTCTTCCCATCTTTACTTCTGAGAGTCGCTGCCACTCCAAGATGCTCTTTTTATACCCAGTCATGTTAATGACCTATTGCCAATTGACCTAATGAGTTGCAGTTTGGTCCTCCAGCTGTTCCTTTTTTGTACCTTTTAACTTTTCCAGCCTTTTATTGCCTCTGTCCCAACTTTAAGATGTGTTGCTGTCATGAAATTTCAAATGAGCCAATATTTGGCATGAAATTTCAAAATGTCTCACTTTCAACATTTGATATGTTGTCTATGTTCTATTGTGAATACAATATCAGATTTTGAGATTTGTAAATTATTACATTCGGTTTTTATTTACAATTTGTACTTTGTCCCAACTTTTTTGGAATTGGGGTTGTACAATAAAAATTCATAAATCTGTTCATTTCTAATATACATTACCATGGGTTTCTATCCACTTTCCATATTACCTTTTCTCCAATTCAAATAATAAAAAAAACAAACACCACCAAAAGAGAGAAGTCTGAGAGTGACCCGAGAATGCAGACACCCAGCCCCCAACAAGTTAATATGTGCAAAACAAAAAATACGAAATACAGGTGTGAAAAATAGAAAACATTTTAGTTTGAAACATACCAAAATACAAAATTTAGTGACCACTGGCATCAATGGTGCTTGGCTGTGGGTCGTCTACGTCGTCATCAGCTGTTGCAGCGCTCGGGCTGGCGGGAGGATTTGCTCGTTTCATAAACCAGGAGCTGGGGCGGAAACTGTCGTATGCAGCGAGAGGCTGGATGCTGGGTGGGGCCAGGAGCTGGGGCGGAAACTGTCGTACGCTCAGCTAGCTCAGCTGGGAAACACTTGCCAGTCATAACCAGATGGTCGTAAAGTCGATCGGTTATAAGTTGCATAGGTCGTAAGTCGTCGACTACCTGTATTTTTATCTATATTTTATAAATATTTACATATTTTTTGGGGGGGTAATCGTTATCTGTTTTTACAAGTAAGGTAAGAGAGAAACGGCATTTCGATTCTCCTATATGTCCTGGATGTATAGTGAATTGACAATTAAAAAAAAAAACTTTTTGAATCTTGATTTACAATTGAACAGAGTCGAGAAGAATCTTGGAACAAACAGCAGTGAAGAAATCAGAATTTTCCGTCGATTTAGAAGCCGAACACAGAACGACACAGCGTTTTACATCACAGCGTTAGTTAGAGCAGAGCCGCGTCTAGCTTTTGAAGAGACCAGGGGTAAGTTAAGTTTTTCTGGGGCTTGGATTTTTTAATGGAGATTGGCATCGATAGGTTGGGGAGGTGAATTCTAACTTTACAAGGTAATATTATCACCCACACACACCCAAAGGTTATGACCTCTTTATTAGTGATTTTTGCACCGCTCTTTTTAAATTTATGTCATTCGCTTCAGTTTCTGGTTCCTTATTATGAAGTGATGATCAACACCCATAATGTCTCCGGAAACTGAAGCATGTGTCAATTGACTTAATATAACTAGTAAAATTTATCAGCTTAATAAAAATGCACAGTATATAATTTCTCATTGACGTATCTCACCTTGAGGATCACAAAGACACATTCTAAGCTACATTGTTTATATTACAACATTCAAAATCCAAATTGACCGCCAAGTCGGTTGTTTTTCTATTAATCTTTCTTTTTTGAGGGTGAAAATACCCTGGGGGAGAAAGCCCCAAGTGATGGGGCCGAACGACGCCACAGCGTTATCCACAGGAACTTGCCACGCCGCCCAAAATGTAGCTCATTTCAGTTGCTTGTTGGCTGACAGCACTTTCACTTTGGCGTGTTTATTTAAACCAACCCTTGTATTACTTACACTGTCCGATGTGGTCGGGGCTCTGAGTGGGTCTCCTCCATGCCTGTTCCGGCCCTTAAAGGAACAGTCCACCGTACTTCCATAATGAAATATGCTCTTATCTGAATTGAGACGAGCTGCTCCGTACCTCTCCGAGCTTTGCGCGACCTCCCAGTCAGTCAGACGCAGTCAGACGCGCTGTCACTCCTGTTAGCAATGTAGCTAGGCTCAGCATGGCCAATGGTATTTTTTGGGGCTGTAGTTAGATGCGACCAAACTCTTCCGCATTTTTCCTGTTTACATAGGTTTATATGACCAGTGACATGAAACAAGTTCAGTTACACAAATTGAAACGTAGCGATTTTCTATGCTATGGAAAGTCCGCACTATAATGACAGGCGTACTAACACCTTCTGCGCGCTTCGGCAGCACATTGATATCTGAGCTCCGTATCAATGCGCTGCAGAAGCGCGCAGAAGGTGTTAGTACGCCTGTCGTTATAGTGCGGACTTTCCATAGCATAGAAAATCGCCATGTTTCAATTTGTGTAACTGAACTTGTTTCATATCACTGGTCATATAAACCTATGTAAACAGGAAAAACGCGGAAGAGTTTGGTCGCATCTAACTACAGCCCCAAAAAATACCATTGGCCATACTGAGCCTAGCTACATTGCTAACAGGAGTGACAGCGCGTCTGACTGACTGGGAGGTCGCGCAAAGCTCGGAGAGGTACGGAGCAGCTCGTCTCAATTCAGCTAAGAGCATATTTCATTATGGAAGTACGGTGGACTGTTCCTTTAAATCATCTTCAGTGCTGGATGAAGCTCACCCAAAAGAACTTCTCCAGCTTAGACTGCGCCATTGTTCGGTTCACGCAGAGATAATGACACCACCACACCAGGCTGATTAAGACGCACTGTGATTGGTCAACAGTGCCAATGTTAATTGGTAACATCTCCTGTTAATGTGGGAAAATTTTTTTTAAAATTAGCCACAAGCTTATTGTTTACACTCTGGCCTCCTGCCATCTCTTCACTGGGGGTTGGATTTCAGCAAACGTAGGGGTTTGTGGATGGGTTTTCTAGAAAAGCTGACTCATGATGATGATCATGATGACACATGCGTTCATCAGTGTGACAACTGCTAGTAATTTTCTCTTCAAGTGCCAGCGGGAACCCTGAATTCTTGTTAATGTGGAAATTTCTTTTGCAGATATAAACTGTAAAACTCGAGGTACCCCAGGGTGCACCCGCAAATCAGAATTGGCGTTTCAAAATTTTTTCTCTCCGTCCCTTTCTTTCTGTCTCTTGGACATTCTTACTAAAGTGTAGCTGGAAAATAATTTGGGATAGTCTCTCTTGAATTTACTTCGTCACTTATGGGAAAGCAATTAACATTTGTTAATGACTCAGCCCATACTATTCTTTATCTAATTAAATTACCTTTAAATGAAGAACTAATGCCGCTTTTCCACTACCAACGCGGCTGAGTTGGGCTGAGCCGTGCCGTGCTGAGTGGGGCTGTTGGGGTTGCATTTCGACTACAACCGCGCTGAACCGTGCTGGCTGGAAGTGGGTGGACACATTGGGTGGAGTTAGCGAAAGTGGGTGGACGTCACGTGATGTCGTTAGGCGGCGCAAACAGTGACATCAGTGATCTTTTAAGCGGTAGTCTCACGACCCGGATAGTAAACAACAAACATGGAGGACATGGAGTCGTTAGTGTTGCTGGTCTTGGTGCTGTGGCTTGTTGTCACCGACAACGCCAACAGATACTGGCAAGAGCGTATAGATGAGGCAAGGCGCGTAAGGCTTCAGAAATTCTCGTAATTCGTAATTCTTCTTCTTCCGGGTTTACGGTGTTTACAGATCCCAGCATGCTCGCGGGGCTTGTGTGGGCATGTGAGGACACTCCTTCTCACCAAAAAGTGCACAAGGGAGTGTCTGCTCACGCCCCTAGCCCCACTTGGCTCGGTTTGGCTCGCTTCAGCCCCACTCCAAAACCGTGCGAGTTTTGGGTGCTGAGTAGGGCTGAAGCGAGCTGAATCGTGCTGCTCTGAGGTAGTCGAAACGCGAGCCGTGTCGGGCTGAAGTGAGCTGAAAAAGGGTAGTGGAAAAGGGCCATAAGTGATCTCTACCACTCAGATGTCAGTTGTTTCCCGGTGATAACCCTGCATCTTTCTGTCACCAGAAGCACAGCTGACTGTCGACAGCAGCTCAAACATGTACAGCATAACTCCAGAAACACACAGCATCTTGTCTAGGATATTGTCCTGGTTAATAAAGCGCGATCAACTCCTCTACTTGGTCTAAGCGTGTATAATTACTGAAATTTTTGGCTGAATCATAGCTTTAAGCTAAAAGTGGATTAAGCATAAGTCTGCGTAGATGCGATTACATGGTATAGGGTGTCTTCCACAGCCAGGACATTTCATTAAACTTTTGTCTCGTTTGTCTTGGCTGGCTGAGGGACTCGGAAACGTTTCATTCGTTTAATGAGTCCTTAGTGGCCTGTATTAAAGAGCCTGTGAGTTGTAAATTGCTGAATGAGACCATGGAGGCATCCACTCAAGCAATTAGCTCTCTCAAAATGCTGCACAGCTCCCGTGAAATTGCTTATTACCTTTCCACAGCACTCCTGCCCCCGTCTATGAAGGTGTTCTCCTTGTCACATTGTGAACTCTGTAGCTGCTGTTCTCTACGTACCTGGAAAATAGCATGAGCCCAGAGTAATGGTCTCTGTATCCGAGTGAGTGAGACGTTAGGACACCTGTGTGGAATTTCTTGCCTGTGAAGGTGTAAGAACAATATGCTGTGGGATGAATAGCAGTGTTCCATTTAACCAGAATAGAGCTCAATCCAGACTCTTTAATCTACCTGAGACCAGTGAAATCAGGATGACCCAATGTCTCGGGCCCTCGAAATGACCTTTTGGAACGTCTCAAGAATGCGTCAGGCTGAGTCCTGGAGCCACATGAAGCTACATGATTGTGAAGTAGTGCTGTATTCAATGACTTGACCATTTCTTGGCTGCTCCTAGAGTCACCATGTTGTCGCAACTAATGATGCCTTGTAGATGTTTGAGAAGGAAACTTCATCCAGGTATTGAGTGCTTCATGTGAGCTCCAGTTTCGATTCTGTTTCTTAATGTCTATCCCCCCCACCCCACCCCAAATGTGTCCTCGAATGCGTTTTCCTTTGATGAAAGGTTTTATTACAGATGTCCAGAGGCGTGTGTGTGAGAGAATGAACGTGGATGCGTGCCTGTGTAGGTTTACAGTTCGTCTGCAGTGTTTCCTGCAGCATGGAGGTAGCGTGCGTTCAGGTTCCGTGCGTCGGCCTGCGATCAATTGTTCCCCTGGAATTATAAAGTGAGAGGAAATGCTCAACAACCGTTGCGTACTTCATTGACTCAAGAGACCCCCTGACCACCTAAAGGCCACTTTAGTGTTTTTGGTCAGTCAGCAGTCCCTTCAACCACAGAAGCATTCGAAAACGATTAGAGAGGTGATGCTTATCAAGAGTCCAGCCCCAGGAGGCATGTCAACTCGATCACTTGGGTTGTTTAAGGTTGTTAACTTGTTTTGAATGTGGTTCATTCTTAAGTCACAGACTGTGATATAAAAAAAAAAAAATTATGGAAATATGCAGATTCACTTATGTAGCAAATCGGATGTGCATTTTATTTGACCCCTCAAGGGGTTGATCCCCCCCCCCCCCCCCCCCCCCCCCCCGCTGTCCTGTTTCCTTCCTCTACAATCTCTTTGATCCTCTCGTGTGTGTGTGTGTGTGTGTGTGTGTGTAGGTCTGACTGCTGTCGGTGGGCTCTCGCTGATGGGTGGAGGATATGCCCCGACCAACACAGCAGAAACTCTGGCTGTGCTTGCCGCCTTCATCTCCTCGGTCAACATTGCTGGTGAGAACAAAACTCTGCACACGCGACCGATTGTGTGCTTAGGAAACACGTAAGGCTGTTTTACGAACAGGTTTATTTCTAAAACTTCAATTTATCAACGCCCAGTCAACCTCAGATTTCGAAGCCTCAATGACAACGGAGGAAAAGCTGGGCGGACTTTTAGCAGGAGGGGTTTCCATGCTGCATGATCGAAGACGAAGGAAGACGGTGATATAGGAACGAAGATCCCTCAACAATAGGGCCATGACAGTTTGAAATGTTCACATATGATGGCAGTTTTATAAAATATCAAATCCCTAACGTGTCTCCGAATATCTTAATGATGTACGTGCGGTTATCATTGCTAAAAATTCCTTCACTGCTACATACACTTCATTTTAATACAGACTAATCATTTTGAGCTTTATTATCAGTGCTTGTTGTAGGGGGTGTGGCTACGCCAGATGTGCTTCATTAGGTCACATGACTCGAACAGTGTGAAAGTTCTATCTTACGACCTAGAACATCACCAAAAAAAAGCCCAGAAGTGTTATTACTCTACACCCTTTTAAACATTGTGTTCTGAGTTTTAAACTGTGTACCTAGGTTCAGTTTGCTTTTAGTGTGAGCTTGCTTTTAGAAAAGAGTGAGCGTTTCCTGGAGTACAGTGATGCTTGAAAGTTTGAGTTTGAAGTGAATTTTCTATATTTCTGCATGAATATGATCTAAAACATCAGATTTTCACACAAGTCCTAAAAGTAGATAAAGAGAACCCAGTTAAATGAGACAAAAATATTATACTTGGTCATTTATTTATTGAGGAAAATGATCCAATATTACATATGTGAGTGGCAAAAGTATGTAAACCTTTGCTTTCAGTATCTGGTGTGACCTCCTTGTGCAGTAATGACTGCAACTAAACGTTTCCGGTAACTGTTGATCAGTTCTGCACACCGGCTTGGAGGAATTTTAGCCCATTCCTCCGTACAGAACAGCTTCAACTCTGGGATGTTGGTGGGTTTCCTCACATGAACTGCTCACTTCAGGTCCTTCCACAACATTTCGATTGGATTAAGGTCAGGACTTTGACTTGGCCATTCCAAAACATTAACTTTATTCTTCTTTAACTGTTCTTTGGTAGAACGACTTGTGTGCTTAGGGTCGTTGTCTTGCTGCATGACCCACCTTCTCTTGAGATTCAGTTCATGGACAGATGTCCTGACATTTTCCTTTAGAATTTGCTGGTATAATTCAGAATTCATTGTTCCATCAATGATAGCAAGCCGTCCTGGCCCAGATGCAGCAAAACAGGCCCAAACCATGATACTACCACCACCATGTTTCACAGACGGGACAAGGTTCTTATGCTGGAATGCAGTGTTTTCCTTTCTCCAAACGTAACGCTTCTCATTTAAACCAAAAAGTTCTATTTTGGTCTCATCCATCCACAAAACAATTTTCCAATAGCCTTCTGGCTTGTCCATGAGATCTTTAGCAAACTGCAGATGAGCAGCAATGTTCTTTTTGGAGAGCAGTGGCTTTCTCCTTGCAACCCTGCCATGCACACCATTGTTGTTCAGTGTTCTCCTGATGGTGGACTCACGAATATTAACATTAGCCAATGTGAGAGAGGCCTTCAGTTGCTTAGAAGTTACCCTGGGGTCCTTTGTGACCTCGCCGACTATTACACACCTTGTTCTTGGAGTGATCTTTGTTGGTCGACCACTCCTGGGGAGGGTAACAATGGTCTTGAATTTCCTCCATTTGTACACAATCTGTCTGACTGTGGATTGGTGGAGTCCAAACTCTTTAGAGATGGTTTTGTAATCTTTTCCAGCCTGATGAGCATCAACAACGCTTTTTCTGAGGTCCTCAGAAATCTCCTTTGTTCGTGCCATGATACACTCCACAAACGTGTTGTGAAGATCAGACTTTGATAGATCCCTGTTCTTTAAATAAAACAGGGTGCCCACTCACACCTGATTTGTCATCCCATTGACTGAAAACACCTGACTCGAATTTCAACTTCAAATTAATTAATGCTAATCCTAGAGGTTCACATACTTTTGCCACTCACAGATATGTAATATTGGATCATTTTCCTCAATAAATAAATGACCCAGTATAATATTGTCTCATTTGTTTAACTGGGTTCTCTTTATCTACTTTTAGAACTTGTGTGAAAATCTAATGTTTTAGGTCATATTTATGCAGAAAACTCTAAAGGGTTCACAAACTTTCAAGCACCACTGTATCTTTTTTTAAAAAAAAAAAAATACTGAATAATTTTATAGAAGGTAAAATCTTTCCAGATGTGTGCATGCGCTTTCCTTAAAAAATGGAAACTGACAATGGATTTAGACAGCATTTTAAAATCCCAGTATTAACTACAGTAACTCCATTACCCCACCTCCTCATCTACAACTAATCCAGTGTGAGTCACGTTGTTATAAAGAATGAGTGACTGTGATGCAAAATGGTGCACTGAGCATAAAAAGGCAATTCTTTTTAATTGGTATTTAGAAAATTAACAAATCAGTGGTGAGGTAGTCATCTGATCATACACAACACATGACTAACTGTGAAACCGTGACACCATAACAAGACTAGTCAGCAAGAATCCCTTCCTGATCATGTCGTCATTAAGTGCTGAAGTAAAGCAGCTTCTCAAATGGGCATCCTTTTCGACAGCATTTACTCCCAGATAAAGACTGTCCTTTTTGGAAGGCTGCTTTTATTGCATCCTTTTTTCCATAATAAATAAATCGCCATAAATCTGTTCCCCCGACCCAGTTTTTGTTAGTTTTGACAAATGTTATTCGGTTTAGATCTTCAGACATACCGACCTTCAAGCATTTTGCATAGGAGGCCCGCTTTTTAACACTGGCGTACACTGCTGTCTCGCCAAAATATGCCAGAAGAGTTTTCAGTCATTCTGTTTCAGTAAAGGGAATTAGAATTGCTTCAAATGGAGTCAAGGTCGCAGCAAGGTCAAATGTCTGAAAGGGTTAGACATGTTAGTGATGTAGACATCCCTGTCGAAGTCCTTTTACATTAAGGGCGCTTTCACACCGCTAGTTCGGTTATTTGGTCCGCACCAGGCAGTAAAATTGTTACATTGTTTCATACAGACTGCGTGTGGTCCGCGTTCACACATGCAAACGAACCAAATTGGTCTGAATGACGTTTCGTCATCTTTCGGTAGAAATAAGCGCCAATTTGGACTTTCACAATGGAGCGACACGTTCGCGCACACTTTCTTGCGCTGGTCCTTGCTTTTTATATCGTCAATATTACCAGTTTCTGGCAAAATATCCAGTTCCGGAATGAGTCGCGGCTGCAGCTGGAGAACAATCTTCGGATATACTGGATTCGCCGAAGGTGTATAGCGCGTCATTTCAGGCAGAGGAGACGTGCTATTTTCACCAATGCTGTCCTGCTGATGAGACAAGCACCTTTCCAAAGACCCACAGATACCCCTTTTCCACCAAATCAGTTCCAGGGCTGGTTCGGAGCTGGTGCTGGTTCACAACTCGTTCAACTTGCGAGCCAGCTGAGAACCAGCTTGCTTTTCCATCGCTCGCGGTGCTAAGAGAAGACACGTCAGTTACGTCGCTGTATACGTCAGTTACGTCGATACGTTTGCATAAACCTTGGCGCGAATATCGAAGCAAAAACAACGCGGAAGAAGCAGCAGCAGCAACAACAACAATAATAATAATGGATGACTTCGCGTTTGTACAGCTGCTGCTTCTCATCGCTTAAAAATGGCGATCTTTCGCGGTCTTGTTATTGTTGTCGGTCTTAACAACTCCGCCCCCCCGCTGACGTAAGCGGTTCTTTCCTCTGGCCCAGCAGAGAGTTGGTGCTAGCCTGGAACCGGTTTTTCTGGCCCCAGAGCCAGTTCTTTGTGAGTGGAAACAGAAAACCCGGTTCCAAACTAAGCACTGGCCCCGAACCAGCCCTGGAACTGCTTTGGTGGAAAAGGGGCAAAAGTAGGCTATAGTCTGTTAGCCTGACAAGCCAGCCGGCTTTTACTGTAGAATCTGTTATGCTGTAGGTTAATACAGGGCAATCTGAATTTCCCACTGACAGAAAGCTGACAGAGCTGGAGCACGCGCGTGTGCCTGATGCCGCTGTTTACAGGAAGTTATAATGATCACATTGTGTAGATGCTCACATCATTATCTTTATAGTTATTAAAATAGTTACTATTCTTAGTGTGGGCAGCCTTTTACATTATATCCAGTGTAGACACACCCCACTTTTCAGTGAAAAAATGTGCATATTATACACCGGTTTTAACAGTAGCCTATGTTGTAATAACACAGGAATGGGTTTAAATGTTTTGTTGTTAAATAATAATAAATAACATGTATAATAAATAACAATAATCAAATGCAGAGGCTGTAATTCAATATGTTATAACAAATGAATAGTTCGTTTAGACCCGAGTTGGTCCAGGTTCACGTTCTCACCAGAGGTTGACATTTGGTGCGGAATCAAGCGGGCCGAGACCACCCCTTTTTGGAGGTCTCGGTCCGCTTGATTTAGTGTGCACCCGAGTGCGATTGATGCTTTCACACCGACGAAAACGAACCGAACTAAGAGCTTTTGGTTCGAATGGACTGTTCAGTGCGCACCAACTGCTGTTGGTGTGAAAGCACCCTAAGTCCTACTTAACACGTTAGAACGAGTGCATTTATATAAACTCAGCTTCACTATTCTCAGAGCTGCAGTTATATAAAATGATTCAACCCTTTCTGACCAATCAGAATCCAGAATTGAACAGTGTTCTGGGATAAAGTAGAAAAGTTGTTAGTACAGATCTACTTTGAAATTTTGACTGGAGGTTTAGCTGTGTGTTACAGGAAGCATTGTGTCCGATTGGTTACTGCCGTGTGCTGGTCTGCTCCCTGAGCTCTGACCTCTGACTGACCTGAACCTTGCGTTCATTAGACAAGCTGCCACTTCCACTGCTTGCAGATGTGGGGGGGGAGAATTCAGACTGAGCTCACACCTGATGCAGGAAATATGAGAGGCTATGTTTGTGCTTCAAAGAGCCCCGGCCTTGTCGTAAATCACTCTCAAAATCCTTTTTAAAATCGGCGGGAAGCCAGAATACAGCAAATACTTAATCCAATACGGCTTCTCGCCCTGGTGCTGTTGCAGTTGTCTGGTGAGGACAGAGACGCGGGTCTTTTATTTAAAGGAAACTTAACTTTCCGTTTTTCCCAAGCACTTTGTGTCACACTGCCATAACGGCTTATTACTCTGACTGATGTCTGTCCTGTTTATGTTCCAGCTCACATAAAGTGTCTGAATTTCCATATTTATTTTGTCTAAATGCAGGTGTTTAATTTCAGTTTAAAGGTGGATTCCCCCCCCACTTTCATACTTTACACAGCGTTTCATTCCACAGTCAAAGCCACAAGCCATAAACCATCAGAGCAAGAAATGCAAACATTTTTTTGCTCCCCCCTGTTCCCTCCTCTCCTAAATTTTTATTGTTACAAGTGCTCGCAAAGGGAAAAAATAACAATACCCTCTCCAATTCACTTTCAGTAAAAAGGCTTGGAATTTATTGCAGAACCTGTTTCATTAATGACCGCCATGATCACGGCTTGATCCTTTTCTAGACGCTTGGGATGTGTGTCTTAGTCAACAAGGCTTTCATTTGAATAGCAAAGGCCTTCCTAAGTAAATCAGTTCACAGATTTTTTTTTTTTTTTTTTTTTTAACATCAGGCCATTTTGCTTGAGCTGACTAAACCCACTACACCCTTCATAAATCCTTTAATGTGAAATTCACTCGCTGTTTAGGATTTCCTGATCAAAGTATGAGCCATAGCATGAGTAATGCTTAACTTATTTGATATTTACCCCAGTGTAATTAGCAGAATGTGAGCCAACACCATGCAACACTGTAAACTGAAATCCTGTGCGTTTGTGTATGTGTACCTCGCTGCAGGTGGTTTCCTGGTCACTCAGCGGATGTTGGATATGTTCAAGCGTCCCACAGACCCCCCGGAGTACAACTACCTGTACCTGGTCCCAGCTGGCGCCTTCGTGGGAGGCTATGGAGCAGCTCTGTACAGCGGCTACAACATAGAGCAGGTCAGATTAGCTCCAAGTCAGAGCTTAAACTTGACCTTTAAATAAAATAAATATGGCTGGACATCCACGTGTAGGTGGATTTTTTTTTTTTTTTATTTAAAAAAAAAAAAACACATTTGCTTTGAAGTTCTCTGTGGCGTAAAAACCTATGTAGGGAATAATTAACATGTTTGTGTACGTTTTCTATGGATACAAGTGTGTTTTGTTTGCTTTTTATTTTATTCATTTTAACTTACAAATTTATTGTATAATAGTTATTTGTTTATGCACTAGCTTCTATTAATTTTTTATTTACTGATTTTCTCCATTCATTCATGAAATTGTAATTGGATGCCAGTCTCGTTCACTCACAAACTCTGCTGGTGCTCTATCCTGGTTAGACTTGGGGTGGATCTGGAACCTATCCCAGGAACACTAGGGCATGAGGCAGGAACACCCTGGGTGGGCTACTAATCCATTGTAGGGCAACACATCTAAGGGTAACTTATCTTGGCCAGTATACCTACTGGCATGTTCTTGGGAGGAAACTGGAAAACCCAGAGGAGACCCCAATTTTCATCTCTGCTAAGATAATTAATCAATGATATTAATGCTTTAAAATGAGTCTTGGACAGCTATGTCACTTGAGATAATGTAAAATCAGGTTTTTATGGCTTCATGATATTTGAGTTCAAAATATACCTGGCTGAGTGCATTCTTATTTCGAATTAATTTACTATTTAGCAAATCGCAAAAACGCATACTGACGTCCATCCAGCTGCTTGTAACTGCGAGTGATCATTTCCGATATTTCCTCTTTTTTCACTTTGCTCAGATGATATACCTGGGCTCTGGCCTGTGCTGTGTTGGTGCTCTTGGCGGTCTGTCCACTCAGTCCTCTGCACGTCTGGGTAACGCCCTGGGTATGATCGGAGTGGCAGGCGGCATCGCTGCAACTCTGGGTGTCCTGAAGCCCTCCCCTGAGCTCCTGGGCCAGATGAGCGCTGCCATGGCTGTGGGCGGTACGGCCGGTGAGTGAAATTTTGTGTGTGTTTGAGACAATGCTGTAAAAACAGACATACTTGGATCACATGTTCCTTTGAAGTCTCCAAACACCCAAATAAGTGTGTGTCAGTGTGTAAACGAGTGAGTCACTGAGCTGCCTGTGAGCTCAGGTAATGGTCATCAGGTCCTGAGTCACATGCGGCATAGCGGCGGTGTCTTTGTAGCCAGTCACATCTAATCTAAATTGCTAATTATTCCTGGAAACCTGCTGGAATGGAGTCGAAGCCGTCCCGCACAGCGCCTGCACGATTCCAGATGCTAATTGAAACCTCCAGGTCTTTGCCAGACACACACACACACACACACACACACACACACACACACTTCGAACCTGTCGTGACTGTTTTTCCCAGCAGAACTAAATACGCTTTTTTTTTTTTTTTCTCCTCTTCTTCTACCCTCACAGGTTTAGCCATCGCTAAGAAGATCCAGATTTCAGATCTGCCTCAGCTGGTGGCTGCCTTCCACAGTCTGGTTGGTTTGGCTGCCGTACTCACCTGTGTAGCCGAGTACATGGTGGAGTACCCGCACTTTGCCACGGACCCTGCTGCCAACCTCACTAAGATTGTTGCATACCTCGGAACCTACATTGGCGGCGTCACCTTCAGCGGTTCCCTAGTCGCGTACGGCAAGCTGCAAGGTGGATGCTTACTTTTCCTCTGATCTTCCCTTTATTAAGCAGTCTTGATTTGGAACTCTGAAGTGTACATTACAGTAATTTTAGTGCCCTCTGTGGCCTGCAAGGTAACTGCAGTTGAAACATACAGGTTTCAACCAGAAGTAAACCTTCTTTAAGATAAAGGGGTGGAGCTGAGTAAGCTTCGTAATAGCCAGTTGAGTGTGTGGAGTCTATTTCAGGGCCAGAAATGAGAAAAAGAAGGCTGAGATTAAGAAACTAGCCATGGACTCTGTTGCGAATTAAATTTTTTTTCAAAAATCGAGACAAATTAAGCGTTACAGTTTGGAAGCATTTTACATTCCGTCGTACCTTGTTATTCCTTACTCGGCCCCTGAAAGTGCTCCTCAGGCTTGAGCCTCCCGGCCTAAGGGCCCTGTAAGTCATCGTCGGTGTTGTATGTTTGTTGACCGGCTGCCCCAGCACTGCCACACATGCCCTGTGTTTAAAGCTTGGCCAGGCGGAACCTCTCAGAATTTGGCACTAATTTAGCCGCGCCCCCCCCCCCCAGTCATTTTCCACTTGTCCCCCCACCTCCCCCAAAGCTGGAACACATTATCTCCAGGAGGTTTCCCACTCCTTCACCGGCGTGCTGGAACCTGGAGGTCTGTGCTGATGCAGAAGATTACAACTCCCATTTTTATGCTCGTGTGCATTTTTCAGTTTGGTCAGAACTTTTTTTTTTTTTTTTCCCGGCGGCTATTCAAAGAGTATGCTAAATAGAATTCCAGTCCATCTGCATCACAAACCCGACAAGTCCAGAAGTAAGCAAGTGCGATAAGAGCGATTATGGGCTGTATGGTCCACCGTGGCTAGATTGTTCTAATCCATTGGTTGATCAGTTAAGCACCATAGATAGCATATGGTATGACTTGTTTGTTTTCCAAAACTATACAATTCTAGAACAGGAAATGTACAGAAATATGATGTGTATTTGGGGGGCCCTTGTGGCATCATTTTGTTGTTTCTCATGTGTTCTTTGACCCAACCTCCTTTCCCATGCATGTAGTGGAATATCCACAAAGCTGGTTTAGTTTAAATCTCCGTATGTTAAACCTTATGTTATCTCTAAAGCGTCATCTCGCTTCCTTGCCCCGCAGGTCTCCTGAACTCCGCCCCGCTTATGCTCCCAGGCCGTCACGCTCTAAACGCCAGCCTCATGGCTGCCAGCGTGGGAGGCATTGTGCCCTACATGCTGGACCCCAGCTACACCATGGGCCTCACCTGCCTCGGCTCCGTTTCCGCCCTTTCGGCCATCATGGTGAGAGCGCCAGTGTTTTTAGGCTGATAAATGCGAAAGATAATTTTTTGAGTTAAAGAGCCTCAGATGGCTTAAATCACTTAGAAACATAAAGCATGTTGAGTAGGTGTGTTGCTGTTTTTAGTCAGAGCAGAATATCTACATGTACATGTTATTACAGGAAGGGCAGATAGGAACAAATAAAAAAAAAAAAAACAACCACCAAGCTTAGCCCTATTATCTGGACTATAATTGTAGCCCAGATGTGCTTAACTAATTGCATACTGGCATTGATATAATTTACTGAAACAGGAGCTGCTCGTGACCATAGATTTTACTCATGCAGGACAACTTATTATATAATAACATAGTCTGAAACAAAAATTAAGTCGAGAGGCTATAACATTTGATTTACGCTGGCTGCTGTCTAATGAAGTTGAGAGTTGACTAGACTTGAATGAACTTGAACAATCTCCACCAATTTTCAATGACGATAGACAACAAAAACATGCAGTCTGCGCCTCCAGCGCAGGCGAATATCCTTACAAAATGTCAAAACAAGATAATTACATTAGCTGACCAAACTGAACATCTGACAGCACTGTTGAAAGAAATTCAGCTGTGTTGAATGCAACGGATGTGGTTCCTGTCAGCCTGGTCACAGTGTGCAAGATAAACACAGAAGAGCAACGATCAGTAACTGTCCCGTCCGCTGCTGCTCCTCCAATCATAAACGGAACCTTTATAGAGTGAGCATTGGGGCAGCTTGATTCCTGCCCCAGTGAACCTTTTCTTAGTGCTTGTTTGGCAGTTTGCATTTTTTTTTAAACTACTACAGGATTAAATTTATAAATTCATATATGTAAAGCTGCTTGAGGAAAATGTCAATTGTTATCCTCCGCCCAAATGAAGTTTTGTTCCATCCGGCCAGTCACGTTTTCGTTTCCGGGCCATGTCTTAAAGGGTGTATTCAGACCAGGATAGTTCGATAGTTCACTTGCTTTGGTCCGAACCAAATGTTTTTTTTTTTTTTTAATTTTTCCATTTTGGTGCGGTTCGCTTTCACACTGTACGTTTTAGTAAGCGGACCAAAATCTGTCAACAAAGCCACGCGCCCTGAGGTCGTTCAGCTATTGGTCAGAGACGACACGCGCACAAAGCATTAAGTTCAAAAGTAGTCATGGAGGCTTTCCGTGCTGTTATTCTTTTTAATGTCATCAAAGCTATATGCTTTTTCCAGTTTTTACAATTGTGCGATTTACTATGCTGTTGTACAAGTAATTTATCAACGACGACTTCAAAGGGCAAGGCGGCTACGGAGGATAGCGCTGATGAGCGCACATCACGTTGTGACAGTTCTGGCTCTTCACGCAAGACGGAGGAGGTATGTGTCGGGATATTCGCCTTATCCATCGTAATAGATGAATTTCTTTTTTGCGTCGCTAGTACCGCCACTTTTTGAAAGAATGTCCCTGATTTTAATGTAGGTCTGACGGAGTTTCTTCACTTTTAGCCGACATTGTTCTGGGGAGCGCGTGAACCCCTTCTCCTTCATTTTCTCACTGAATACAGCAAACACGTCGGCATTTTTGTGTGTTCTCTCCAAAAGCTCAGATATGTGGACATCTGCCCATATATCCACAAGGGTGCGCGTTTCTTCCTTGGCCCACGTTTGCCCCCTACTCATTTTTTGTACTCTGTAGTCTAGCCTACCACTGGTCTGAATGACTGAACGACTGTTGTAAGGTTCCCTTGACAACCGAAACAGTGTTTGCACTTTGCGGTGGAGTGTCAAGACTCTGTTTCCCATAATGCTCGACAAACGACGGAAGCTCCCGAGGTACAAAAAAGCAAAACTGTCGGATTAGGTCCGGTCTGCTTTCACACCTCCAAAAGGTCCGCACCAGAGTTCCTTTGGTCCGGACCGAGTCCGACCTTGCAGCTCAGTCTCGGTCCGCTTGTTTGGTCCGGGCCAGAGTTCGGTGGTTTGTATTCAGACCAACCCAAAAGGTCCGGACCAAGGGAAATTTGGTTCGTTTGGTCCGGACCAAACAACATAGGTGTGAATACGCCCTAAAACTACTGAAGATGTCTTCGTGAAACTTTTGTATACGTATCAAGCAACATGTGAACTGGTGCCTTTTGCTATTTTGGATTTTTGAAAAAAATATATTTTTTTCAAATTTTTACGTTAAAATTAGATTTTGACTTAGTTTCGAAGAGCAATGTTCGTTTCTGAAGCGCATATCCAAAACTATTCATGATATGGATTTAAAACTTGGTATACGTGTCAACAAGGTTATCTAGATATGCCTTTTGATGCTAAGGAATTTGAGAAATTAAAATTTTTCATGTTTCCATGGAAACAATTTCAGACTTGGTGTCTCAGGTTAGTCTTAGGGGTCGGTTTTGTTTCCGGAACAGAACTTGACAACCAGAAGCTGTGTAGTCTTGAAAGTTGATGCGTGTGTTGATTTAAGTAATGTATATATGTGCCTTTTGATACTGAGAAATTTAAATTTTTAGCTCACCTGGACCAAAGGTCCGGTGGGTTTATGCCATGGGCTGCTGAGGTCAGTGTAAAGAGGTAGGGTTGGTTTCCTGCAGCAGAACTTGAAAAATGTGACACCTAATATCTTGAAAGTTGGTATATAGAGCGGCGGATAGAGATGACTGTCTTCTTGTTAGAAGTGCTGTATCAATAAAATTGAATTGGACATGCAAGAGCTGGGTGGGGCACATCATACTGCCCCGCAATTGCACGGTATTTGACCAAATCAACACAACGTTTGCTTATATCTGTCAAATAGCAACTTTTTTGAAACGACCAACAGTCTTTCAGCAAAATTTAAAAAGTGCGGAGTTGTGTGAATGAGCACGTCATGGATATTGGTTGAACAGCTGATGTATGCTTTGCTCTGCCTCACATGCCCATATGAACGTGCCACCATTGTATCCAAGTTAAATTTACTCTTGGCCTCCCTCCCTGGATTTTTTTGTTGCTTATTTCATGTCATGTTACATGAATCTCGCTGTGAAACCAGGAGGAAACCATTTCAGGGGAAAGCGTTAATAATGAGATTTCATGGGAACACTCGGAGAAGTTCAAGATTCCCTTAAACATTTGGCTCTTTCCCATTTGCAAATATTAAATAAACAATTGTGGTATATAAAATGGTCCTGCCTTTTTTGGATGGCCATCACTGTAAATGTAAACGCCTGAGGTCTGGTTTTGATGAGGAGTATTTTATAAGCTCATCTGTGCCACTTCCCACGATGTCTAGGTCAAGTACACTGCAGACAAATACAGCCGTGATGAGCATTTTGTTTTTTTCTGTTCAAAATGTGCTTCTTGGTCCGTGTTAAAATCAGGGCTTTGAACCAGAATTTTTTTCCTATTGGTTCGTTCCGAACAGAAACGGAATTTTAACGTTTCCGGTTTTGGGTTCCACCATTAAATAGACGTTCCCGAACCGGTTAGAACAAAAAAATTTCGTTCCCGGAACGGTTAATTACGTTCCCTGTCAGCTGTTTAACAAATGGCTATAAAATTATATCTCTGTCTCATCCAGCTTAAGCCAAATGTAGGCTAATTCTATTACAACCTTCATTAAATAAGACAAGAAATAATTCAAAACAATTATTTTTTCAAATGTTGGTGATTTGGATTCTCAGTATGTCTTCCCATCTACACAAACAGAAAAAGTGCCAAAAATGAAAGATAATTCGTTTAGTGTGTTACCAAAGGCTAGTCAGGCCCTATAGAGGGCTACCGCATGACGTCACCGCGCCGCGAGATTTTGTTAGGCGCCATATTGGAAGACCAAGTACACATCTATGCAAGTACATACATACATAAAACAAACTACACCTGAAATGTAGCCAGGGCCGGTTCTGCCCTAATCTGGACCCAGGTGCAACATCGCGCCACCCACCCCCCCCACCCCCCCCACCCCCAAAAAAAGTCTAAATCAGGACAACCATCACATAACTATAACAACTATATAACTATAAACATTTTATATCAACTATTTTAACTAAATGGGCTATAATAAATAAGCCTGCAGGCAGCCACGGCGGGCTGCCTCAGAAAAGTAACCATTCAATGACACAACTGAAAGCCTGCAGCCACGGTGGGCTGCCTTAAAAAGTAACCATTTGTCCTACCTTAAAACTCGTTTTGCATTTTCTGCCTCCTTTTTTGTATTTTCAACCCTCCGTTTTTCTTTCCTTTTCTGAAAACCCGATTTGTGTCCAGACACTTTGTTCTGCTACCAACGAACTAACTCGTCAGGTCTCGTCTCTCGAGCCCGTGATGATTCCCCTGGGAAGGGCAACAACTGATACATTTTTACAAACAGCCAATAGGGAGGTTGCAACGTTCAGGCTCTTCTTTGCTCAGACACTCAGTAATGCACTTACTCACTTATTATCACGTGGAGACGTGGTAGTAGTCCACCCTCCCGCTCTCTCCATTCAGTCAGCGAACGTCACACAGGAAGTGAACCCCAGCGGGTCATAGAAACTTGCGCAGGAGGAGAATGACTTTTTTATTTGTAGGCTACGGAAACTTTGAGGAACGAAATAAAAACCGGTATTAACCGGTTACCATTATTTTTAATAAGCGTTTCTGTTCCGGAACATAAAAAATAATAGTTTCTGGTTTCGTTTCTGTTCCATGTGAAATAGAAAAAGTTCCCGGTTTTCGTTTTCGTTCCTTGAACCGGTTCAAAGCCCTGGTTAAAATACCTTGCCATGTTGTAGACCATCCATATGTTATTTACACCTTCATTCTGTTGTGGTGTAAAGGCAGTGATCAGTACAGAGCTGCTGATCACCTTGAACTTGGTCAGAAGCTGTTGATTAACTGTAACAGCTCTGATAGTGGTGTTACTACAAATCACAGGTTTATACCGTATTAATGCTTTTGTTCTAAAACGTTACCGTTTCTGCACTAACTGTTTCCCCAGGACTGACAGGCCACAGAAATCAACTTTAAAAAGTTGTTCAAGGTAAAGCTGTAATGTAAACTTTTCCGACACAGGAAAGTCTTCAGGTCAGAGGAGTTAAAGCTTGTAGTTCCTCAGTAACATGACAAGGTGTGCTTCTTTTCATGAACATTCCACAACGTTAAATATAACAATAATAAATGGATATACAACAGCAACTTTATTATAGAAGAGAGAGGAAAACATTTCAGGGCATGCTCTTCCAGGAAGAAAAATAAACTCTGGGTGCTAACAGTAACTCCACTTCACCACAATTTACCCCATCTGTAAATTAGGATATTTAAAACTCGGTATTTTATTATAACAGCACAACACTGGGCATTTTATTCCGTACTTTTCACATGAATTGTTTGTAGCTTATATTTGGCGTTTTTGTGTTATAGTAGTATTTGGTGTGTGTGTGTGTAGGGAGTGACTCTGACTGCAGCCATTGGTGGAGCAGACATGCCAGTTGTCATCACAGTGCTGAACAGCTACTCAGGCTGGGCTCTGTGTGCCGAGGGCTTCCTGCTCAACAACAACCTGCTCACCGTCGTCGGAGCGCTGATCGGCTCCTCTGGAGCCATCCTGTCCTACATCATGTGTGTGGTAAGAAGTGCTGCCATGCATCTTACAGGCCTGTTCTGTGAACGTGTGTCTTTTTTTTTTTTTTCCCCCCTCATGCTTTTCATATGTGCTTTCTCACGCCTTTATTTTATCTGTGAAACTAGGGGGAGCTTCTTCTCCATGGTAACTAATGATGGCAGCAATTAATAAAATACTTCTTGAAATTTGCATATCAAGTTCCTTAAAACAGCGAAATCTGCCGAGCATGAATCCAAAGGAGTCTGTTTTAATGGTGGTGAGTGGGTCAAAGGGTGCCAATAATCCGAAATGTTGGTTTTATGATAAAATTGGGACTTTTGTCCTAAAACCTCTCGAGGAAAAAGGAGACTAGATAACAAGGGAAACCTTGACAGGCACTAATGAAGGTTTTCCAGCCAGAAACGTCATCATTGTTTGACCAATCAGTAATCTGCACTGTGGGCGAAGCTAGATACATGTCCCTGTGTGCCTTCTTGCATGCATATATTTAATAACGTATAAATATATTTTAGAAATGTATTTTATATCAACTACTATTTCTACTATTAGTATTTTTACTCCTCTTTTAATTGCTACCGTTGCTGGCATTTTAGCATTACATTGTGTTTGGTGCGAATAGGGATTAAAAGGGAACTGAAGGCAAATTTTTTTTTTTTTTAAATCATCAAAATTCTATTTATCACATTTTATAAAATATAGGAACGCATTTCTGACAGCTATTTTGTCACTGCTATAGCAAGTTGAGTGTTTGAAATATGTTACGTAATATATCAGTCCATATGTCAAAGCAATGGCCGTAAACAAAATTTGCTGAGACCTGTGCGAGGCATCGGAGGACGGAAGTAAAACATACAGCGTAAATCAAAGTGACCAACATCTGCTGACGTAATCAAGCTGGAAGTTTCCCGTGTTCGAAATCACTCCCTGCTTACTTTATAGCGTGGACGCCACTTTGTAGCGCTGTACAAAACCTTAGTGAGGATTATGTAGGAAATGCACTCAGTATAATATAGATTTATCACAAAAATACACGCATGTATTTATTATTTTGAAAACCCACCAGCCGCCTAATCCGGCACGTTTTAATTGTGCGACAGTAATGACGTAAATACCCGTCGTCTTTCCAACTCTTCTCTACTCCACGTTGGTTCGAAGTCGTATGGAATAATCTCCATCACTGATGAAGCTGGCAAATCTTGAAATGAATCTAAATTGGAATGATCTGGCGATGTGGCCACTGTGTAAACGGTTTTCAAAATGGCGGCGCGAACACTTCACATTTGAAGTCGCCATACGAACTACATTCAACATGGCTAAAGGCCGGTAAGTGTAATATAATATGCAGGGCTCGAAGTTTGCGGTGGTCCGGTTGCCTGAGGCGACTTAATTTGTCATTTGGCGGGTAATTCCTGTCACTAGCCAGCCTGGCTGGCTAGTTGAAAAAAAAAAAAAATTAGATATGAAGCGAAGATTCAGACACACCGTCAACTAAAGCCACCACATATTGAGCGTCTGTGTTAATCGATGTGTTTATTGGCAGGACGGAAAATACCGAAGAATTCCGAATCATATCGTATACGAGTCAGGCTGTCGGTTTTTTCACTTCTGCGCATGCATATAATGCATCTCGTTGAATATTGCGGTAATCACGTGTAGTATTGGACCAGGTGGGTGGAGCACAGAAGCACGGCAGGCCAGAACTGAGTTCTCAATGAACTATTTATTGCTAGCTTTTCAGCCTTTGCACGCGTGTTCTGGTTGGGGAAAGAGAGCTCCCTTTCTCTGCTCTCCTCTCCTTTTAAAGGGCGCGGTCACCGGGGAAGACGCACAAACACAGGTTAATCCCCATCAGGTGCAATGATTCCACCACTTACTTTCCCTGACTCCGCCCTCCATTCACAGACCGATGCTTGGCCACGCCCCCGCTGTGACATCACATTATCAAATTCAATAGATGTGGCCACATTATCGCCCATTTAAACACGTGTTTTTTGTTGTTGTTTACATCTACATCTGCCAAAGCTACGTTGCGATGTGGAATTTTCTGAAAGGTGTACAGAAACTGCCAGAGACAGGGACAAGGCGACCTCGGTCTGAAGAGGAGAAACGACAAAGGACTTGTAAGCAAATGTGAGAGCAGGGTAGGCCTTGGCTGCGATACGATTTTTATGGAATAATAATATTTTTTTCAAGTTGATTCCTCGTCAATATTAAGCTCCTAATGCTTTCTCTCTCATAAATGGTTAAATACAGAAAGCATGTTGGACATATTTTGGGTGCTATAGTCATGATAGTAAGTATATTTGCTTTCAATACTCAAACACCAAGTTGCCCAGTTTTCCAATATATTATTATTTGTTATTATATTATGGTGCTCTGTGTTGTTTCTCATTTATGTATTTAACAGCAGTATCAAAATACTCGGGTCTTGAAATAAATGCACATTAGTCATGAACAATGGTAACTACTCTCTTTTGTGTTATTTTTGACAGAAGTAAAATTCATACACGAACAAATTTTGGCTAGTTGATTTTCTGTTTGGCTAGTTACTTTGGAAGGGAACTAGTCCGGCTGGCTGGTGGGAAAAAAAATTTTCGAGCCTTGATATGCCAATACGAGTCACGATATAAGGTTAATAAAACCGAAAATGTAATTGAATAACACGTTAACTAAGAAATAAAGCAAGTTAAAAAATGACTTCAGTTCACCTGGGCGGAGCTGGTAGCTCTTTTTACACCTCTTACTAACGTCATGGATCAGGGCTTGCTTACTTCAGCCTTTTCCTTCAGGGCAGTGACTGATACTTTACTTTTACTGTTTTCCTTTTCTTTTAAACATGCACCTAGTCTTCTTTTGTGTGTGTGTGCTTGTCATATTAAGCTTCTATCCTCTTTTTAAGTCTGTTACTGATGCCTGTTTATTGGGATGCACAGATCCAATTCCGAGCAAGCTGATGTTGATGCTGCGTTTTTACATGCATGTTCCAAGCCAATGTACTCCGCTGCGATTATTTATTAATGTTGTGAACCGCTCGAGACTGCAAATCAAGGGTTGCTTGTCACTTTGATGTCTGATATCCTCACAGTAACCCTGCGTTCACGCTTTCAAGTGACACTTTTATAGAAGATTCGGTTCTAAAGTAATACAGAGTTATGTGAAATGATGTATGGATAATGGACTTGCGCTTGTAGAGGTGCCAGCATCTACAGTTCAGCTGTAGAATAAGCATGGGGGGGGATGTGCAGTGTGTCACCATTTATTTTCTTTCCGTGTGTGACTGAGAGAGAGAGAGAGAGAGAGAGAGAGAGAGAGTTTTTTTTTCTTCTCCCTTCTTCTTCTGACACTAGGTGATGACATTGTTTTCAGCTTGTCCACGCTTGCTTCCTGTGTGAAGTACAAATGCAAATTAGTAACAAGAAGGACTACACAGGTCTGGAAAAAATTAAGAGACCACTGCGAAATTATCAGTTTCCCTGGTTTTACTATTTATAGGTATGTGTTAGAGGAACAAGAATTTTTTTTTTTTTTTTGGGTCATATGCACACTTCAAGCACAGTGAGATTCATCCTCTGCATTTAACCCATCTGAAGCAGTGAACACGTGCGCGCGCACACACCCAGAGCAGTAGGCAGCCACACTACAGCGCCCGGGGAGCAGTCAGGGGTTAAGTACCTTGCTCAAGGGCACTTCAGCCCAAGGCCGCCCCACGTTAACCTAACTGCATGTCTTTGAACTGTGGGGGAAACCCACACTGACACGGGGAGAATATGCAAACTCCACACTGGGCTCGAACCCAGAACCTTCTTGCTGTGAGGCGACAGTGCTAACCACTACACCACCGTGCCGCCCTTTGATTTATTTGGTAAACTACTGACAATATTTCCCCAAATTCCACATACAAAAAAATTGTCACTTGGAGCATTTAATTGCAGAAAATGACAACTGGTCAAAAGAGCAAAAAGGTGAATTGTTTCCAGACTTTGAATGATGCATAGAAATCAAGATCGTATTCAATTTTAATGTTTGAACTTGGGAGCAGTTCAGAAATCAGTATTTGGTGGAATAACCTTGACGCATAATCACAGCTTTCATGCATGTTCGCATGCTCTCCACCAGTCTTTCATGTTGCTCTGAGATGACTTTATACCATTCCTGGCACAGAAATTCAGTCAGCTCAGCTTTGTTTGATGGCTTGTGCTATCAAACAAATCTGGACTCGACAGAGATAATGACCTTACTCCAGTCCTGTACAGTCTAATCCTTATGGTCTTGAGCAAACCTCAGTCTGGCTCTTCTTTTCTTCTCATTGATGAAGAGATTTTTATTTTTTTCCTAGGTTTGCATGACTCCAATCCCACCTGGAGGAGCCCGTTTCGAACCGTCCTTGCCGTGCACTTAACCCCAGCTGCCATTTGCTATTCTTTCTGTAGGTCACTTGATGCCATCCTACGGTTGTTAAATGACATTTGAAGGAGTTGACTATCATCCCGATCAGTGGAGAGTTGTTTTCGTCCTCTGCCAGTCTGTAACTTTGCTGTCCCCAGTGTCTGCTGCTTGACTTTGTTCTTATGAACTGCCATCTTTTGAAATTTTGAGGATGGAAGCAGCCTGACACTGACTGTATCCCTCTGCCAGCAAAGCCAGAACTGAACCCTTGGTTTTCTCAGTCAAAACTTTTTCTTTTTAATTTTTTTTGGCACGATGAATAGATAGTTTTGTATGCCGATTAAATTTAAGGTACTACTGGCACTGTTTTTGCCATCCAGACTGGTCTGATTGCAAGAGGATGGTGATAACCACAGCAGTGGTTTTTGTACTTTTCCTTGTTGAATAAGATTTTGCCGCTTTTCCACTACAAACGCGGCTGTGCCGTGCTGAGTCGAGCTGAGCGGGGCTGTTGGAGTTGCATTTCGACTACAACCGTGCTGGCTGGAAGTGGGTGGACACTAGAGATGTCCCGATCCAGGTTTTTGCACTTCCGATCCGATACCGATATTTTTTTTTCACTTCCGATCCGATACCGATACTGGCCGATACGATACCGGCCTATCCGAGCATGTATTAAAGTTCAAAGTTATTTACCTTCCTTACCTAGTTGTCAGACTCATGTTGAAAAGGGTTTTAGTACTCTTGAGAACAGCTAGCCAGCTGAATTAGGTGAGTTTGAATAATACACAATGGTTGATAACAAGAAACTGACCTGTTTATTCAGGGATAAACACAAAATAGACAGCATTATAAATAAAAAAACAGAAATGGCATCAGTGGTCAGTAAAAAGTGCAAATAAGACTAAACTGTATCAAAAAAGCAAAGCACATAAACAACCTTATCTGTATCTATAATATAGTCTATTAACTCAGCATCAGTACTCTTCTCTTGAACAAGTGTAAACCAAGGCTTTAAAAATCAGTGCAAATAATACTGTAAACTATTTAAAAACAAAAATGCCTTCTACTCCCCAATCTGCTAGTGTTAGTTGTGTAGGACCTTTCTTTTTGTCTGCAGTTTTTTTAAGATACTCTTCGTGTTCTTTATGGTGGTATTTTGCTAAATGCTTTATTAAGTTGGTTGTATTAAAACTTCTTACAGCTTTACCACCACGCCTGACTTTATTGTGGCATATGTTGCACTCCACCTCTTCGTCTTTGTCGTCCTTTAGGGTAAAATGATCCCACACAGCTGACATCTTTACCGTGAAACTACTGCTAAATTTACATCGCCGTGATAATGTAGAAGATGCCACTGAGGTAAATTGTAAGACGCTAATGCTGGTGCTGAAGGTGTGCTGGAAAATGCGGACCGGATTTTGGGGAAACCAGAGCAAAAAACTGGAATGGATCATCTAAATCGGTGCGCTGGAAAACCCGGAGCGGACTTTTTTTTTTTTAAAAATGGATCGGGAGTCTGGATCGGAATTTTTCCGCGCTTGCCGATCCGATCCCGATGCGCATTTTTTTCTGATATCGGCGGCCGATCCGATCCTAATATCGGATCGGGACAACCCTGGTGGACACATTGGGTGGAGTTAGCGAAAGTGGGTGGACGTCACGTGATGTCGTTAAGCAGCACAAACAGTGACATCAGTGAGCTTTTAAGCAGTAGTCTCACGACCCGAATAGTAAACAATAAACATGGAGGACATGGAGTCTTTAGTGTTGCTGGTCTTGGTGCTGTGGCTTGTTGTCACCGACAACGCCAACAGATACTGGTAAGAGCGTATAGATGAGGCGAGGCGCATAAGGCTTCAGAAATTCTCGTAATTCGTAATTCTTCTTCCAGGTTTACGGTGTTTACAGATCCCAGCGCGCTCGCGGGGCGTGTGTGGGCATGTGAGGACACTCCTCCTCACCAATCAGTGCACAGGGGAGTGTCTGCTCACGCCCCCAGCCTCACTCGGCTCGCTTTGGCTCGCTTCAGCCCCACTCCAAAACGGTGTGAGTTTTCAGGGCTAAGCAGGGCTGAAGCGAGCCGAGTCGTGCTGTTTTTTGGTAGTCGAAACGCGAGCCGTGTCGGGCTGAAGTGAGCTGAAGCGAGCTGAAGTGAGCTGAAAAAGGGTAGTGGAAAAGGGCCATTTGGTTCAGGTGATCTCCTTATCCGATTACGTAAAATGAGGTGCGCTTGTGTTGGAATTCAAGCAGAGACGCTGGAAAGAAATGGCAGCCATACATGGTGACGCTGATTTTAAGAAAAAAAATTAAGTTGTCTTTTTTTCTTTTTCCAGAGCTATATACTACTTCCACACTGTAGGCATCACATTCTGCTTGTTTCTGCCTTGTAGAGTTTTATCATTCACAGTGCTGCCGTTTCTGTAATTGGTGTCCTGTGTATGTGCATCAGCTGAAATGTGTGTAAAACTGTCTGTGGGTCAAATGGGAACATGTCGGTATCTGATATCAGTGGGTTTTTTTTTTTTTGGGTGGTGGGGGAAAGAGTTAAAAAAAAAAATGCCCTTGTATCTCTGAAATGTGTTGCGCAAGGGTAGAAGCTTTGACGCTTGACAGTTAACCCTGTCACATACTGTGTTTTTTTTCTTGTCTAGGCCATGAACCGCTCACTGGCCAATGTTATCCTTGGCGGCTATGGAACCTCCTCCACCGGCACTGGCAAACCCATGGAGATCACTGGCACCCACACAGAGGTCAATGCGGAGCAGACTGTGGAGATGATCAAGGAGGCCCAGAACATCATCATCGTCCCAGGTGACTGCAGGGATGTGTATGTGTTTAACCCTGACTGACAGCCATTACATCACTTGGATATTTTTAAGCTGCTGTTCCCAGAATTTATGTCTTTGCCTGTTTTCAGATGGGCTTTTGTTTTTATGGAAACGTTGGGGCTCATTCTTCATGCATACCCGATTTGAACAGGATTTATTTTGAATTGTCTGAAGCGATGCTGCACTCGCCTTTTGTCTGGAAAGGACCGGTATATTGAGACTTGAAACCATGATCAGTCAATAATTGGTTAATGTGAGCAATACAGAAGACAGGAGAGGACATTAAAGGTCTGATGACACAAACATGACTCTATACAATTTCTTAAATAAACTATACAACATGGCAAACATGTTAGATTTCTGTTATAATTACATGAAAAGAAGCTGTTGTTACGCGAATATCCAACTTTTAATTGCACAGCGCAAGAAAACTGGGTCCGTGGCTCGCGGCCATGCTGTGACGTCAGCGGAAGAACACGCTACGGTTCACTGGCTGTTCTACTCAATGGAAATGGCGCATGAAAATGCCGGTGAACTCTCTAGTGCTAGCTCTTCCTCTGAACAAAAGGACAACCAAATACTGGTACTTTTAAGCAGTGATCATAATGGCATGATTTTATGTGATTTTAAATAAATGAGATTGATAATAATGTGAATGTTCACAACTAGTACATACAAACTCTGCAGCTTCTGATTCAGCAGCTGCGTCATACTCCGCAAAAACATCAGCAAGAACCTACAATATAAATGGAAATGCAATACACTAAGCTCAAATGACTTTTGGAAAGTATAATTTCTAAATTTTTTCTACATATTCTTGAAGTCGGTCATCGGGGTATTTGCTACCGTTCCCTAACAACGCATGGCAAAGGGTAAAGTGTAGTGTTGCTACGAGTACTTGCTAAAGCCTCCGGTGGAAGATCCTCGATGTGCTGATAAGACATACAGTTCTATATAACACACAGGTGTCACGATAATCACAAAACGGATGCAAATTGTTAAAATACCTAATTTTTAAGCAATCATGTGTTGATCTCTTCCGAATAGAGTCTATGATAGCCTACCCTCTTTACCCTTTTCCTCTCGTTGCTAGGCGGCAGTTACATGAAAGCCGCAAGCTTTCACAAGCAAATACATGACTGATATCACGCCGACTTTATGATTACGTTTATGATTATCATGAATGTGTACTCTATGATGTGTACTCTGAGCGCTCTGGAGCGAGTGACTTCCAAGATGGCCGCGCAGACCGCAGTGTTACTATTTTTAGCATCATGTCGGAGCACTCTATAGCTCTACGTACCTTTTGTCTTATGTCGTTTCTCAACACATGTTCTGACAGTTGGACTGTCTTTGGAGGAGTTGCCTTGTCCCAGGCGACTGCTGGATCCGGCATAGCTACTAGTAGACCCCCTCCGGAATACTGTAGGCACTGCTGATGGTAGTAACACACGTTTGTGCTGAACTGAACACCCAAGAGATTCCTTTAAGCTGGGAAGGGTGTCAAAACAATCCTAATCGAAGTGTTCAGAGCACAGGACGGATGTTGGTGAGGGCTCCCACTTGTCACGAGTGCGCCTGACTTGCTTCACCCACTTCGCATGCAGCTCGGGATCTCTGGGAAACTTGAATAAACTTACCCCATCCTTGTGGGTTTTGGAGCAAAAGCCGGCAACACAACGTGAAGGCATAATAACTTTATATATATATAAATATATATATAAATATATATAAATATATATTAAAAAAAAAAAAATATATATATATATATATATATATATATATATATATATATATATATATATAAATAAAATAATGTATAATACTAATAATGACAAACTGAACACCTGTCGCATCAACAACAAACTGGTAAGTGAGGAGGAAGATTCTTTCGCTGATGTCATATAGCCCCTCCTCCTCCTTCGTCTCCTGAGTGCTGCAGCCCCATCAAATTTGCCCAAATAGCCGCGTTTTTTATCATAACTTATAAAATAGGCGCCTTCATGAATTAATATATGGATCATCGGGAATTACTTTTTATGTTATAAAACATCACCAAAGATGTCAAAAACGTGTCATCAGACCTTTAAAGTGAGCTTTTTTTTTTTCTGTGCACACAGTGTAATAAAATATGCACAATTTAGTGTAATATGCCTATGGAATACTAAATCAAGAGTCAGATGATCATAGTACACAGTGAACAGCAATTGACTACTTTTGTGTTGTTTACTATTTTCAGTTCTCAAGTTAATAAAGGGCCATGTTCATGCCCAGTGGGTTTTTTTTAAAATAGACTTAGTTTAATTTCGGTATACACACTGATGTATAGCAAAATCTGTGTAACAGTATTGTTACTGTGGATGGCACAATGTCGTGCTAATGTGACTTCATCTGTTGGCTGCATGTTCAAGTTGTGCACGCTTTTTATTGAGATAAGGGGAAATTTTTTAATTTGAATCACAATGGTAACTAGACTGCATTTCCGCAGAGAAAATGCAAAGTGTGCTTGCTGAGCTGTAGCAGAACAGAAGGAAAAAGAAAGGAAAAGATGAGTGCAGGTGAGACCCAATTGTATGAATGTGTTGGGGGAGTTGGCCTGAAGCATCACATGAAGTTTGGCGCATCTCCGATGGAGTGTTTTTGAGTAGGACGACTTGATTCGTGAGCACTATTCGTTCTCTATGGGGGGGAAACGACAAGAATGACCGAACGGGCGCGTCGATCCAAAAGCTGTATACTGTATAAGCACACTACACCAGCGGATGTGTGGTGAAGTGTTACTGAGCAAAACTCCATTCATTTGAATGGGGCCAAAAATCAATGGAAGCCTGTGGAGGGAAAAAAAGGATGCGTGAAAACCAAGAAAAAGATGAGTGCGGGTCTCAAATGGATATGTGCAGGGACTTGTCCTGAGGCATCATGTGAAGTTTCTTGAAGTTTGGTCGCCCGGTTCAAAAATTTGATGTGGCGTGAAAGCTTTTTTCCCCGAAACTGCATTCATTTTCAGTGGGGCCAAAAATGAATGGAAGTGAATGGATGAAAAAGTGGGGCACAAAAAGAAAGGAAACCATGAGTGCGGGTTGGAACCGAATGCATACATGTGTCTGCGGAGTTGGCCGGAGGCATCACATGAGGTTTGGTGCATCTGCGATGAAGCATGTCCAAGCAGGACGATTCAGTTCGTGAGCCCTATTCATTCTCTACGGGGGAAAAAAAAACAAGAGAACGGGTGCGTCGATCCAAAAGCTGTATACGAGCACACTACACCGCTTCAGGACAGATGCTTCGGAGTTGGAACAGTGTTGGTATCTCAAAAGCTGTAGAAGGAGTAGCGGCTCCAAAAAAAAAAGGGGTGTACAGGAATAATAAAGTAAACTTAAGAACAATAGTGTGCTTGCTGCACAAAGCAGCGCAATTACAAGACCACGTTTTAGTCTTAATCATGCATCATGTAAAGAATGAAAGGCAATGGAGCATACTGTTGTAGAAAAATAATCGAAGATGGTGTAGTGAATTGGAGTCATTGTTGCAATCCTTAACTGGATTATTTTTCTATATCATGTCCCCAAGTATGTTGTTCCTCTAATGCTACAGCAGTTTGCCAGTGCTAACAATATTATTTTTATTACATAATACCACAATGTAGAGCTGGACGATATGGCCTAAAAAAAAAAACCTTTGATTTTTTGTGAAAAAAATCCGATTTTTGATTTTAATCGATTCCACACACACACACACACTAAAAATCAAACTACAGATGACAAAGGAATGGTTCAAAACAAGTTTTACATTTTTGTTTTCACTTAAATTTCCCCTTTGGGGTTAAAGTGCAACCAGAAATCAAAAAGAAGCCAAAAAAACAAGCTTGTAGATGAGAACATCGCAATAGCATCTGTGATTGCCTTCCACCGTGCCCCATTCTTATCATAAGGCACACAGTTCGAAAATGTGTCCGGGACGGTTGCTTGCTTTACTTTGGGTGGTGTGCTAGTGCTGCGGCTGTTTTCATTCCGCTGGGAGCAGCACTTCTGCCGCTCCGCTGCACGCTTCTGTTTAAGGTGTTGGAATAAATTCGTCATGCTGCTTCCTTTGGAAGCAACTGTTTTCAAACACACCTTACAACGAGGACTTGTTTGGTCTGCGCCCGACGCCACAAAACCGAACCAATTTCAGATCACGGGGGAAGTTACTCCTTTCTTGGGCACAAGTTGCGGCTTTCCCCCAATCCCTGCCATGTTGTTTGTGTGTGTCTATGGCAAGCGCGCGGGAGGAGGGCTATAGTGTCGGTGCCCGATCCGTTCTGCACATGCACAGAGGGGAGCGTCGGTGGCAGAAGTTAAAACTGAGAGAAAACTGATTTTCATAACATATCGTCCTTAACTGTAAATTCGAATTAATCGATAAAATCGATTTATCGCCCAGCTCTACCTTGCTTTTTATCAGTTTAGCTGCTTTATTGTTGTGTAACATCCATGAAACAAGTTAGATCACTTTATGGTATAGCAGCGATAAACACTTGGGGACCTCACCAGGCTCCCTCCCCCCTCGCTTGAACTCTTCTGTCCTGAAGATAAATCCAGGATCTTGGCAAGAGTCCCATCCAGTACCATCTCAGTAATCCAAGTTAGGACAATGGGGCCCTGGATAGGATTTTTTTTTTTGTGCTGTAATGATGTTTAATTTATTGCTGTCAGTGTCACTGCTGCAGCTGGTTGAAAATAAAATTGAACCTAAAGATCCATAGTTCCTGTTTGGGACGGTTCTTAGTTCGTTTTGAATGTGCAGTGGAAAAACACGAACTCTTTGCTAGACTGTTTGTTTGTTTATATCCAGCTCTGACTGCGCTAAATGGTCGGTCCCCCCGCACCCCTCCAATAAAAAGCCTCCAAAGTTGTCTGTGGTTCTTGCTGCTTTATTCTTCACAGCAGACTGTTTTACAGTTGTGTTTTATGGTCTGACAGCAGGTCACAGGGTCTCAAGGTGAAGGTTGAGATGCACGCTGCTGTTAAAAGTAAACAGGCTGCAGGGCCGAGCACAACAGACGCAACACTTTGTTTAAAAAAAAAAAGTGTATTGCTTGGTCTGCAGGTGAACCTGCACTAAACTCCTGTTACACCTGTTACTGTTCTGCTCTCTTCAACCTAACTTGTACATCTTCATTACGCTCTGGTTTTTTTTTTTTTCGTTTGTTTTTCTGCCTTTTTTTTTTTCCTCTCTGCTTTGCTCTGTAATTCCATTTTTTTCTTTTTTTCTTATCTACTTCATTCCTTCTAGATTTCTGTTAATGTTATTTTCTCTCTCTCTCTCTCTCTCTCTCTCTCTCTCTCTCTCTCTCGCACTCTCTCCGTGTGCTGCTTCGGTCTGGTTTTGTGAAAGTGCCCACAGCCATGTTTGGATTTTCACATTTCTTATAATTGGAGCAGTCGCAGTCACTTTGGCTGATTGACACCTGCAAAAACATTTAGGCCTTTTTTCCAAGTTTAACACCGGATTTTTCTGGGCATGATTGTTTTCCTTAGGAGAAATGTCTGTTTTTAAGAAATGAAAGTTATGAAAAAAAGTTTAAAAAATCATTAGGATCACAGGGGGATTGTCGACATGCAATATGCTGTTTTAAAACCGAGGGTTTGGCTGCTGTTGTGACTGCTCCGTCAAATCCTATCCAACATCACCGAAGCTTGAAATTATTCATTCTTTTTTTTGGTGGAACAGCAGGTTGTGGTGTGTTTTGTCACACTGTTGATTAGTTCCATGTTATTTCTTTGAACCTTTTTAACCTTTTAGGCTTTCTGTACTTCGCTGTACAACATCTCAGCAGCACAAATAAACCCTGGGTTTAAAATGTCAGCCCTCCGGTGCTCTTGCGGATGAATATAGACAACGTCAACAAAGACTAAAACAATTTCACAACATATCCGTTTCCCTTTGATGTATGTTGAAATGTCTTTGGTGGTTACTTCTGGTCTAAATATGGAAGGGAGTATCAGCCATGTTGGTTTTGGTACGATTAAGAAAAAAATTTCCTATTGGATCGAAGTTTGTTTTAGTGCAGTACAGATCCTGCTGTGAGAATGGGAAGGTATGATTGCTTGGACTTGTAAAAGTTACAAGATGGGAGCAGAATTTATAAGCAGGTTTCTGAGTGTACGGAACGTTTTGAGGTGTGCTGAAAGTTCTGGCGCCTTTTTATTGTAAGGCTTTAAAACCCTCACTCACGACCTGGTCAGTCTCAGGCCTGGGAATGTCTGAGGTTTCTGTTATTTTTATCTTTCTTTAGAAATATTTCCGCTCTTTATGGCTACATTCACATAACCAGACTAACGTGAATCAAACTTTTTTTTTTTGCTTAAAGTGACACATCTGATGTTTTCAGGGCTGCGTGGGCACAGAAATCCAATCTTTTCAAATCAGATTTGGGTCACTTTCATATGTGGTCCTTAATTGGATGCGTATCCAATTTGTGGCCATGTGACATGAATTTTGAACGCTTAGATTCATGTCTATTCAAAAAAAAGAAAAGCACTCGTGGCTTTTTGCCTGTACGCAAGCGTTACTTTATCAGCAGTCACCAGCAATGTGTCAAATCAACAATGGAGAGCTACAGTAGCTGCGAAAACAAGCATCAAAAGGTAGCAGTCTGCCCCCCCCCCCCCCCCCCCAGAAAAAAAAAAAATTCTTGACCTGCTCATGTACAGGTGATGAACTGTTTGCCGTCCTCCAGAGCAAAATATGATGCATGCATTTGCTATCAGTGCATCCAGGTAGTTGGTTTTAATACCATGGGTTGCCTCACAAATATGACGTGCTTTTGTTGGTGGTGAAAGCAGATGACTCGTGCAAAATGCATCGATGTCTGCATGCGTGCCATTTCAGAGGACAGACGTGTTCACATTATAGTTAGATGCAGGTCACTTGTAATTCTGAATAGGAACCGTGAAGATGGGCAAATCCGATCTGAGCAAAAAATCCAAATTGAACAATGAGACTTTTAAAGGAACAGTCCACCGTACTTCCATAATGAAATATGCTCTTATCTGAATTGAGACGAGCTGCTCCGTACCTCTCCGAGCTTTGCGCGACCTCCCAGTCAGTCAGACGCGCTGTCACTCCTGTTAGCAATGTAGCTAGGCTCAGTATGGCCAGCGGTATTTTTTGGGGCTGTAGTTAGATGCGACCAAACTCTTCCGCATTTTTCCTGTTTACATAGGTTTATATGACCAGTGATATGAAACAAGTTCAGTTACACAAATTGAAACGTAGCGATTTTCTATGCTATGGAAAGTCCGCACTATAATGACAGGCGTACTAACACCTTCTGCGCGCTTCTGCAGCGCATTGATACGGAGCTCAGATATCAATGCGCTGCCGAAGCGCGCAGAAGGTGTTAGTACGCCTGTCATTATAGTGCGGACTTTCCATAGCATAGAAAATCGCTACGTTTCAATTTGTGTAACTGAACTTGTTTCATATCACTGGTCATATAAACCTATGTAAACAGGAAAAACGCGGAAGAGTTTGGTCGCATCTAACTACAGCCCCAAAAAATACCATTGGCCATACTGAGCCTAGCTACATTGCTAACAGGAGTGACAGCGCGTCGGACTGCGTCTGACTGACTGGGAGGTCGCGCAAAGCTCGGAGAGGTACGGAGCAGCTCGTCTCAATTCAAATAAGAGCATATTTCATTATGGAAAACGGTGGACTGTTCCTTTAATGGGAACATAACCTACGTCATTGTGGCCTGTGCCCCCCTATTATTATTATTTTTCCCTTTCCTGTGGAAGAGACATTTTTATTGATTTAACTTTGAAAAAGTTAGGTAGTTTTCCAAGTTTTGGGGCACTTTAGTTCCCAGAACCTTTTAGTTCCATACTTCTGTGGATTAAGGACTGGGGGGGGGTGCTTGCTGTACTGAACATCACTGATTGATTGATTGACCAACTATAAGCTTCACAGAATGAACACCTCTCCAACCCAGTGGTCACACAGTCATGTGACACAGCAAATTGGCGGTCTTTTTCATTGTCCTTTATCCCTCAGTTTTTTTTTTTTTTTTTTAAGTAGAATACATCTGATCCCATATAAATGGCTTAACCTGTAGCTGCCGAAACCATGGCAACTGTCAGTGAGCAGCATGGAGTGATCTGAGTGATGCAAGGTGAGCAGTCGTTGGTGCTGTGAATGCAGGGTCACTCATCCTTTTAAAGTGTTTTAGCCAACAATTGATTACCGAAGTATGTTTTATGGTGTGGCACAAATGGCAAAATAAGATGTTTTTGCCTTGCTGAGGTTTTAAAAAGAATGCAACCAAAATGCTAGCAGTACGTTTGTGTTTAAAATGCGTTTTTAAAGAACTTGGACTAAAAACTTGGAAGATTGTTTAGGAGTTGTTCAAGTTGTTTCAAAAGTGCCTTGTTGCAATTACTGAATAAAACGCAGTGTTTGTAATCAGTGATTAGGTGGCGTCATGAAGCAACTCTCACCACCTCTGAAGTTGATTGCTTTCCAATAACTGCATGTCCTGAAGTGTCTTTGTTCCTCTTTTAATAGTCAGTGATTGATTTTATGAATGAATGTCATACTACTGTTTTTAACGTCACATTGTGTTACCGCGTTGCTGTATGCTAGTGAAGCAAGAGCAAACAGGTTTAGAAGCGGCATCAGCGTTAACTTTATATATTCATGCAACATAAGCACAATAATGAACAGCACAGCTTCAGTCTCGATCTCCATGTTCACGCTGTCGCGGTCCTTCTGCTCCCTGCTAAAATATCACTTCTGTTATTTTTAATTAATGTTTCTCAGGTTATTCTAGAGCCTAACAGACACGCACAAAACACACAAGGGTCTCATGAGGAATTGTGGGCTCTTTTTGCAGGTTATGGTCTATGTGCAGCTAAAGCTCAGTATCCCATTGCTGACCTTGTCAAGTGTCTGACCGAGCAGGGCAAGACAGTCAGGTATGTAAACCACACACATGACAGCATTAATATTTTACTGTTCTACAACTTGGCCACATTAATAAAATCATCCCCCCCCCCAAAAAAAAAAAAAAATCTCAGAATTATCCTTAGAATCAGCAAGATGCCCCATAGAGCATAATTTTCTGTGGGTGGAGAATGAAGGCCTTCATCTTTTGTCAATCAGAGCATCGTTAGCCAGTTCTGAGCACTTGGTGCTCTCCTCCAAGCTTATGCAGGCCAATAGGACAGCAGTAGGAACGTCTGGTCACTTGCTTTAATTTTATAAATGTATTTGGCCTTGCTGACGTTTTGTCTTGCAACTCTTTCATGGATTTGTTTTTGCTCAGTCTCTCTCTAAAGCCCGGCGCACACGGGCGATTTTTCCGTCGCAAGTTTCCCCTCTCGTGCGCGCGTAATCTGCGACCTGGTGGGCGACTTGGTGGCACGGTAGATTACAGACAGAAAACATTACTTCCGGTAGCCTTTGAGAGAGGCTACCTGAGGTAGTGTTTGAGGTCAACTAATCGGAGCATGTGCCATAAATAACTCCGCGTACTACGTCACGCTGCCAGAAAACCGAACTTGGAACATCTCGGGTTCGAATTAAAAGAAAAATAGTGAAAGTGCAAATAAATTTCATGGATACTTTTATGTATTGATTCAGCAATATCAAAAGCTGTTGTCAGTAGTATTTCATGTGACAGTGTGTTGATGTTCAAAGAAATAAAATGCTTGATTTTTTTTCTTATTTCAATTTTATAACCGTGTACTGTATACATAGATGTTTAGCAAGACCCCCAAGAAAGGAAAAATAAGGCTGATGCCCTTGTTATAATAAACTGGATATACAAAATAACTTTAGGTCTCTTTTTATATTTAAATATACTCTTGATTTATCGAAGTTTGCTCAACACGGCTCCCAGCAGCATTGGGGGGGGAACAAAACTTGGATAACTGGACGATAATATTTAATATGGATCTAGGAAGAAATATGTTGGCTTATAACGTTTTGGCAGTGCGTAATGACTTCATAATAAACTATGCTAAGTAGTTGGTATTTGTCAATTAATTTGGCATTTTTATGTCGTGATTTCTTGTAAGATGTTCTGCTTCCGAGCAACCAGCAACAATGCCTATGAAAAAAAAAAAATCTATCGCCTTTGACAAATGTTCATATTTGACAGACGAAGGACAAATGCTCGGTTTTCCAGCGGTGTGACATAGTACGTAGAGTTATTTATGGCACGTGCTCTGATTGGTTGACCTCAAAGGCTACCTGAGATAGTGTTTTCTGTCTGTGATCTACTGTGCTGCGGGTGATTTGTGGAGAGGAATGCGAGTCATGTGGAAATCACATGACTACTTCACGGACGGGGATTGGCTTAGGCCAAATAAAAAAAAAAAGTGTGTTTCCGGTAACCCGACCGACCGAGAATTTCGGCGGCGAAATTGCTGACCGTAAAGTTTTTATTACAAATTTCCCTCGATATTTTAGTGTAAGCGGCGTTAGTTTGTCATAATTTTTTGTTTCAACGCATTCAAGTTGTGAAAGAAACGATAAAAAGTAAAATGTTTCGCCGCTTCTATCAGCCCTCCTGCATAAACATGGAAGCGCACTTGTATACTGAAGGAGGAAGGGAAAACTGAGCCGAGCCGCCATTTTGAATCCTCATTCAAGGCTGTAATGCAAATTGCTTCCTCTTCAGTATACAAGTGCACTTCCATGGCAGGAAAAACACTACATTTTGCTGCCTATGTAGTCCCCTATTTATACAAATAGGAGTCATTCAGGATTCAGCCATGTTTTTGCTTGGTGTTTTTGCTCGACCCAAGTTCTACAGTAGGCTAGGCTAGGCCGTCTGCTTTTAATGGAAGTAGCCTAGCCTAGGACGTTATTTTCATGTTATTTCTTGATAAGGTGTTTTCATGTTATTACATGAAAATATCATGAAATAACGTGATAATTTCGTATCATGAAATTACGTGATATGTTATTACATGGTAAATATATTGTAAAAACGTGATAACTTTAACAATATCTTTTCACATAATTACTTGATTCTAAGCCAATTTTTTTTTGAGTGTGGCAGCAATACGCTTCCGTAGATCATAACTCGAACTCTCGCGATATTTTTTTTTTTATTCGTTTAAAGATTTAAAACACTTTTATTTTATGATGTGTAGTATAAAGGATTCTGTGCCAAAATACTATTTTGTAAGATGTTTACTTGTTAATTTTTTCGAACAAAATTAAAAAAAAAATTAAGAGAAAAAAAAACTTTTTCCTACCTACCGACCTTATTTTAGTATTTCATGTTACCTGAAACACACTTTTTTTTTTTTTTTTTTTTTTTGGCCTTAGCTTTTGGAGGTGATCGCTTCATTATCCCTAAGACACGCACACGCGGCGATATCTCTGCAACAAGTCAGCGACTGGCGAGGTTTTTTTGCACAGAATATCAAGCATGTTTGATACCGGCGATCTGTCGCAAGCAACAACAAAAAAAATCGCCGTCGCAAATATCCGCACACGAAGCGATTTTTCGCTTGTGTCAAAAAGTTGCACGACCAAGCGACACAGAATCGCTCGTGCGTGCCGGGCTTAATGGTGAAATCATAAATGCTGACTGGGGAAAATGAGGCCTGGCTGCCTTTGTGATGTCTTGGTTGAGTCATTTGATGTGCTGTTCGAGGAATTTTGGCCTGAAGTTATACAAGAATAACGCACATCATCTGACCAATAAGATTCAGTAATTCACCCTCACTGCGTTTATAGGACATTTTAGCTCGCTACACATTTGCTGGAAAGGTTCTATTTATGTGATGATGCAATTCCGCAGGGATTGGTGGTAATAATCAGGTCTGCGTGTAGTGTAATACAACCCAGCTATCAATTAAATCGGTTTATTGATTGCGTGCCTAAGGGAGCAGTTGATTTTTCACATAAGGCCAGTTGTTATTGGATTAACCCCCCCCCCCCCCGCCCCCCTTAATTTTAGATCAGTTATTGTTGATAAAGGTTGAGCCCGTTTGCATCCTGTTTCAAAAGCAAAGCAGGTTACGTGCCGATTATTGATGAATCTCCATCTTGCTCGATAGTTTGTGAGTCAATATCTGGGAATGTTTAATGTCCTGCAGTTAATGAAACTCCTCCCCTTCCACCTGTGATGACATGCTGATGAGTCATCGGCTGTGGAGTGGTTGGAAAAGTCTAGTAAACAGGAACTCGTTAAGACACGTTCTGCATACTGTAAACATGTGACTCTTCTGCCCTCTGCATCGCTCTGTGTTTGTCTGGGTGTCGGGGATTTTTTTGTTTGTTTGTTTTTTTCCCCCCTTTCCCCCTCCACCTTTGTTCCATTAGATAGTAGTTATTGTTAATGTTCTTGCCACACTCTTAACACGCAGAGAGACTAATTGCTAACCCTTGAGATCCTTAAAAGGGTCTCACTACACACACACACTAATCAGTTCCAGGATGTTGGTGTTTCTTGCCAACCTGTTCTGCTCAGATGGGGGGGGTGAAGTGTTGGTCAGACAGTGTTGTTCAGAATTGATCAGCGTTTTGCTATTTTGGAAGCGGTGTGTCTCCTGTGCTGAGCGTTCAGGGTTGGGGGTCTGGGTTGCATATTTCACGGGTCTCCGATTGTGCTGCGGTGAAGCATTTAGGAAGGGAGAAAAACAATTTGTAGCATGGTTAAATGACTCGTTCCAAGCCGTTCCACTCATGTTTGTTCCCCCCGCCCCACCTGGTTGGGCACAACCATTTCACTCGGGCATGGAGGAGTGGAGTGGAGAGGAGAAGAGAGAGGCAGGCCGGAAGCTTGTGTAATTTTGCTGCGTTCGTTTGATGTGGGAGCCCAACAGCTGCTTCCTATTAGTGCATTTGCAGTTGATTAGAGGGGGAGATGGGTGGCCAAAGAGTGGACAGATTAGGTTAGTGTTCCCGTCCTCGTCAGTTTCCCCCTCCTCCTTTTACTTCCCCGCCTCCTTGCTCTTTTAGGGATAATTAGTTTGGGGTGTCGTCCTGTTGAGGACGCCGTGGGTAGAGCGGCAAATCGCTTGTGTTCTGTTTGCCTGCACATCGGAGGTTTTCTTAGGAGTCTTTAACGTTCCTTAATCTGTCATGCTAAAAATGAAGTTGAGTGCACGTTGGAATTTTCGTAATGGCAGGTGTGTGTTTGCATGCTTGAAGTAATTGTGAATGCAGAACCAGGCCTGGATACTGCACCGTCCACCTCCTATCCACAGCTGCAGCTTACCACAGATGCTGATTGACAAATCCCATGTATGAGACTTTTGATGTTTGTCCTCTCACAGCTGATCACAGCCTTTTCTCCCCCCCCTCAAACTGTGGCACTTGTTTTTTCTCAGAGCCGACAGATGACGATGCGATGACACTTTGGCACAGGAGGTCCTTCGTGTTTTATATTGAGAATGAAATAAACAATATTCTACTTTAATGATCTGCCACCAAAATTGAAAAAATCCAATTAATATAATTGAATTCAGATTCAACATGTGGAGACAACACTCGGTCGTTTCCTGAATGCTGAGAAGGCATGAATGACCGTATCTGTGTTTGTGTCTAATACTGGATAAATCTTTATCAGAGTTTACGTTTTGGCGGCAGGAGGCATTTAAACATTGATTTAACGGATTTGTTAATTAGTGATCTAATCTTTGGCAAAGATTTATATTCATGTTTTTTTTCCTGACCAACAAGGTAGCTGCAAAAAAAGCTTCCTATGAGGAAATGTTTTTATTTAGGTGTCTAATGACAAAAGCAGTCATAGCATTTTTACTTTGCGTCTTGTTCGAGGCAAGAAAAGGTCAAACAAGCTGAAACTTATTTAACTCGACTGCTCGAGTCATCTGGGTTTTTTATGGCAAAGTCGGGTCATAAAGGCACTCGGCAGCCTCAGGGGCCTGATCCTCTTCCTCTAGCCATTTCCCCTCAGTGTGCATCTTTACTACTGCTAGCGTTAGAATGATAGACTCGGCTGCATCTTATTTCCTCTCCTCTCTTAACCTCTTCAAATGGTCTGACCCTCGGTTCTACAACATCAGGCAAGGCTAAAGGCTTCTCTGTAGTATGCAGGTCTATGATCATCGGTCCTTTGGAACCAGCGGGCGTGTGAAATTTTGTTTGCTGTGCAGGTTCGGCATCCACCCCGTTGCTGGGCGCATGCCTGGGCAGCTGAACGTGCTGTTGGCTGAAGCTGGTGTGCCATACGACATTGTTCTTGAGATGGATGAGATCAACCATGATTTCCCTGGTATAGTGTTGTGGTTTTGTTTTGTTTTTTCCTTAAAAGTTATCAATTGTTAACCACAACAATTTGTTTTAATCCGTTCTTGTGGCCGTGTTCAGAAACTGACCTAGTGCTGGTCATCGGAGCCAACGACACCGTGAACTCAGCGGCTCAGGAAGACCCCAACTCAATCATCGCTGGAATGCCAGTGCTGGAAGTGTGGAAGTCCAAACAGGTGAGCCTTCCCTACTGCTTTGTTATGAAACCACATCATTAACCCAGCATTAAGACAAATAAAATCCCAACGTCCCATTAATTAAACTCTTGCAGGGGGCGTCGTGGCTCAGGTGGTTAAGGCGCCATACCATGTATGCGGGCGACGCGGGTTCGATTCCGGCCCGAGGTCATTTCCCGATCCCTTCCCGTCTCTCTCTCCCGCTCATTTCCTGTCTCTACACTGTCCTATCCAATAAAGGTGCAAAAAGCCCCAAAAAATATCTTTAAAAAAAAAAAAAAACTCTTGCGTCAACATTCTGTTTCACACAACACCTCTAAAATGCGTCACTTTTACTTCTACTGAAACGTCATTTGTTTTTTCAAACGTTCTCATTTTCAGGAATAAGTTAAATCACTAATGTTGGGCTGTTTTAAATGCAGACCTTCAACAGCCAGTCAGAGTATGCCTGGTGACTGAAACGAATAATTAGCAGCAACTAATTAAAGTAGAGATTAGGTAAAGGTTACGCAACCCTTTTAATTATACTAATCACATCACTTTTGTTTCAAGAATAATTAAAAAAGTTTGGTTGAATGCTGACTTCTTAAACTGCATACTATTTAATACTTGCTATCCTAATTAACATCACGTTATCATTATACCCATTATAAAATTATCTCAGAAAAGGAAATGTGTAATTCTCTCAGGATAAATAATCTCTGGCCATCCTCCTGCTCCTGCCGTGTTGGCTAGCTTCCACCCTCCACACTGCTAGATAGCTACTTTGCATAATGCACAGGAGAAATGATTCATACAGAACGCAGGTGTGATGGTGTAAATGCTCTGATTGGTTTAAGGAACAGACATTTTATATCCAGGTACAAGTAACACCTTTATGAGAGAGAGAGAGATGCTCTCTCAAGGATGAGACTCATGCCCCAGATCCTCTCTCTCATGGGTGCAGGTGGGGCTTTTAGAAAGGTTCAGATCTCTAACTTGGCATTCAGGGCTTGACATTAAGGGCTGCCCGACTGCCCAGGGCAAGTGAAACGTGCATTTGGGCAAGTGGGATATGTCCCTGACATGCCTGACCGGGAAAGTTGGAAGGAGCATATATTATGAGCTAGCACCACAAAAATGGTGCTTTTTGATCTTTTCTTTCCGTTCCTAAAAGCGTCCCTCGCTATGTATCCGCCATTATGTCTTGGCTGTTTTCTTAGTCTCGGTTTCATTTACTGCTTTGCACGTTGTTTTATATCCCCCCGCTGTTGTAGTATGGTACGTGTACTGTTTAGACCCCTTGTGCATGAACGCCACGCATCACACGATAATTACAGCTGGGGTCAGACAGACACCATCTTTCATGCAAGCAAGGCTTAATCTGTCTTCAGTATGGTTAATTTTTGCACTGTTTTTGCTTGTTCAAACAGAAATAAATAAAAGGCATTACCGTCTCCCCGCGATCAAGAAAAATGTTAACAAATAGAAGCAAATGCTTCAAGAACAACAAGGAAATGAGTGGTTAAAGAATACGAGGAGCGGAGCTCGGCCTGAAAACTCCAGAGAAATTCACGACTGTATTTAAAATGTATTTTACAAAAATAAAGTCGGAAGTGAGGATGGAAGAGTTTGCTTAAGAATCTCGTTTTATTCATTTTTTTTTTTTTCTTCTGCTTGCGTTTGAGTTAGCTCCTTCATGAAAGTGTTTTGATTTTCTTAAAGGTAAAGCCACTTCCTTATTCGACACTGAAAACCCAGATTGGTTTCAAACAACTCGGAAATAAAACCTCAACAGGGAGCGACATGCGCGATAAATCCTGAAAGAACAGAACAGATTAAGAGCAGAGAGAGCTGGAGCTTCATTTCTGTTATCAGAGGAACACAGTCTTGTGCAAAATTATTTTATATATCGTGGGTTTTTCAATTTTTTTTTTTTTAAATCTACCTCTAGGTTTAAAAAAAAAAAAAAAAAACAATCCCCCCACACTGCGTCATGATAGATTGGCTGCACTGATTCAGCTACGGGTTGCCAGGTCTATATATAACACAACCTGCACACTAAAAAATTTTAAACTCAAACATTATCCTGTCTGTCATGACGCAGCATGGGGGGGGGGTGTTTAAATCTAGAGGTGGATGATATAACAAAAAAAAAAGTACTGTTCAAAAGTCTTGGCACCCTATTTTCTTCATACAAACTGTTAGATTTCTATTTTATGATTTCTACATTATCGAGTAATGAACCTACAGTCTTGAGAGTTCTACACAAACACACCAAACTTTCCATTAGCTGCATGTGCGTGAAATGGAAATAAATGGACTAAGGCAGGAAAAACTATTTTGGATAAAATTGTTATTGTCCGTTACAAGTAAAAGTAAAAAGTAACCAATAACCAAACTTCAACTCAGTGTGTGATCTTCATTTTATGTTGCAATTCATAACTATTCTATGGTTTTCCTAAAAAAAAAAAACCCCAAAATGTAGTACTTGCAAAATAGGGGGCAAGTGATCATATTTGGGGGGTGCAAGTGCGAGTGGGTTTAAAAGTTATCAAGCCCTGGCTTTGTGGGAAATATAACATTTTCAGAGCTAGTACTCATCCAAGAGCGTTTTCAAGCTTAGCCTGAATACCGCGTCCGTACCCAGGACTGATTCTGGGCTTGTTTGATGGAAGGGCTCCTGTGTATACAGGTTTGCACACTGGTGGACACTAGTTTCCTTTTTTTTTTAATAATTATGTATTTTACTTTGTTACCAACACTCAGGCAGTGAAGAACAGAGTTTTTTGGATGCATGGCATGTCATTGTGCAGGAATACCTGCAAACAAGGAGCTGTTCTTGTAGAAGAAGCTTCTGAATCATGCAGGTTGGCATGAGACCTGCATTCTCCTCATTGCTCTCAGTACAAGCAGGTGCAACAAAAAGGTGCACTAATTGCACTAATTACAGTGCTCCAGCCCTATGAAACTCTGGCTGAATATATCAGTGAGGCATTCTGTCTCATCACTGATCACAGCCCTTCCACACCATCAGGAAACATGAAGCAGAGTGTAAAGTGACTAGTTGACCCAGTCGTGTTGCTTGGCATGTAGTACCATGTGTGGTTAGCTTTCACACCACAGTTCAATGGAAGCAAGCCACAGACCACCGTTTTCAAGAAGGCCAGCGATCAACTTCTGAGCCCGGAAACAGTTTTTACATTTGACCAAATGTACAGAATGTGTGAAAACGACCCAAATATGGTTTGATGTGTCTCTCTTATCCCCAACCTCCGGTTAAGTCAGGGGTGTGTTGGTACTGTAGATTTCTTCCCACTGTACTTGTTCATTTGCATTCCTTCTGGGCAAGAATGAACCCTTTCAACCGAAGTTTATCCTAAAGGCTTTTTTGGTGACTGGGCTCTTCCAGAGGCAGTTAAACTAACTTTGTAGTGACATTTACTGACGACATGATTTTGTTGGATGGATTTGAGATTGTCGCTTTTAGCTGATAGGCTGTGAATCTGCTGCCAGAGTACTGATTGCTCCCAGATTCTGAGTAGCTTTTATACATTACTGAGCCCAGCTGCAGCCTGAATAAAGAGGCAGCGGGCTACACGTACACCCTGAGAAATGACATAGCGGAAGCTGCAGTGAGACGACAGTCAGGTGGAATTTTGCTTTGCCTTTTCCAAGCCCGATCCTTCATCACCCTGCCACCAGTGATCATCTGCAGCACGGAGGGTGATGTTTAAAAAGGTTGTGGCATCCCATTTCGGTGTCACCAGATGAGGTTGTTTTTGTTCCAAGTATCCTTGAGCACCACCGATGCAAAGAGACCAGCAGCACAGCGAGGACTCTCCTCTCCTGGTTTTACTTATTCAATTAGCGAAAAGAGTTGCTGCTTCCCAACCAGATGCTCCCAATCACGGCACAGCTCTCGCTCGCTTTCCCAGGAAGCGCTCGGCTCGGGTTCTGCGCCCGAGACACTAATGACGCTTAATTTTGTAAATGGCAGATACTTAAATAACCATTAGATGCTAGAAGCATGAGCTGGTTTTCTCTTTCTCTCAACTAATGTACCTACAAATACAAGGCTAAAGTCTAACACACTTTTACTTACAGGTGCAGTACAGGGTTTTAAGAAAATAGTGTTGTGGTGTTTGGCCTTAACTACCTTCAGTGACCTCGATCAATAATATTTTACAGTGAAAGGTCAAGTTTGGTCAAAAATGAAAGGTATGCAGTTTCCCATCTTTTAGCCAAAGCAGGTTTTGTGGCTGAGATTTGGGTTTTTTTTTTTTTTTTTTTGCACTGGATGATGGATGATGAGTAATGGAAATTGGTCTCATCTCAAACAATTTTTCCATAAATGCATGCCCAGATCTTTATATTCTGGCAATATATGAACATCTTTAAATAGAATATTACTGATCATGTTTCCTATTGTCCTCAGCATCCCTTACAGTTTTCCACTACGATCTTTAAACTGAACATACACTGGCATAAAAACAATGATGTCCAAGATGGCCACCTTCCTAACGTACCAGTCTTCTCTGAGGCTTTTTTCATGGTTTATAGAAGACTGTAAATCCCTCTGTGTCCTAAAATCAGGCATACAATTACCCTGCTTGGCCTGGCCTTGTGCTGATTTAGCGTTGCTTTTCATGTCTACAAAGTTTAAGCTAACAGTTTTATCTTGCTCAAAGTTTTCCTTACATCCAGGCCCAAATTTTTTATACAGTTGCTTCAAACCATTATCATTGTTATGAAACCTCTTTTTCAGTAGCACAGGTAGTCTGTATTGACAAATTTCAGAGTTCAGTTTTCTTTGAAATTCTGCAAGTTGGAACCTAGAAAGGGAAATGAGACAGAATTGCACTTGGAAAAAAAATTTAACCACATTGTCAAGTATGCGTGACGTCAAAAACATGAAGAATGAGATGTGGTTTGATGGTGAGACCGATTTTCATTACTTTTTTTTTTTTTTTGCAACAGCCTCGACACCAAACACATTTTGGATGATTGAATACATTTAGGATAAATGGTGTGTCACAAACCCAATGTTTTTGCCAAACGTTTTCTTATAATACAGACACTTTTTTTTTTTTTTTTTTTTTTAAAATAAATTCCCCTCATGTTTTTGGTACCACAGTTAAATTGGATCAGCTCTGCTTGGCTGAACTGGCGATTAAACAGTAAGATCTTTGCTTTCCTTCCAGGTCATTGTGATGAAGAGGTCTCTGGGTGTGGGCTACGCGGCCGTGGACAACCCCATTTTCTACAAACCTAACACCTCAATGCTTTTAGGAGATGCCAAGAAGACATGCGACGCGTTGGCTGCTAAAGTGCGTGAAGGTTAATGCCCAAGTTCTGGAGTACTGGGTGTCCATGAGGGAAGAAAAATTGCTGCACCCTTTTTAGAGGCAACAGGGTGTACAAATTGACCATTATACCCCTTAGACAAAGTAGAAATGATAAAGCTCCACTCCTTGCCACACTCCTATTTTCCTCCCCATCTGTGAAGGTTTAGTTTGTTTTTGATAAGTATTTGTGTTCTGCCTAATTTAATTGTACTCTAAAGTTAAAAAAAAAAAAAAAGAAACCTTTCGATTCAGTAGGAGCTAAACACAACTTGTCAGGGAATTTTTTTTTTTTTTCATCTGTTTGTCAATTATTTTAATCCGTAGGTTTTTAAGAGGGAACAGAGCATAATAAGGGTTAAGTGACCAGCCTGTGAAACCATAAAAGATGGAATGGGCCTTTTTATTTATTTATTTTTTTAAAAATTTTTTTGGATGCAATGCAATATTTTTATTTCATACCTCATTAAGGAGTCCTGGATCTGAAGAATCAATATCAGAAAATTACAAAGCAGATCAGAGGTGAGCTTTATCCTTCTGTCTAATTAAATAAACAAGACAACCGCCAGAATGATGTTCAGGTCTAGTCTCATGCTGGTTCGTGTGCCACGTCTTGTTTCCTACTTCACATGCCAAGTCCATTTATGACAGTTTTGTTTGGCATTTTTTGACTGCTGTTAATAATACAAAGCATTATGAGGAAGAACACAACAGACCCTACCTCTTGACAGTATTAAACCTGACCAAACGATCCTGTATGACGAAGACGATTACCCAAAGCACATGTCCCACCTACTGTTTTACGTAATCTGCAGCAGCATTAATACATCCAGCTTGCTCCTTGATTTTAAGCAGATCTGCTTAATACTTTTACACCATTTCAAGTAACAGTTGGCATCATGTTTTTTTTTTAAAGAAAAGCAAACAACTTTTTCTCCCCCAAACCAACAGCTGAATAAAAAAAACAAGAAATAAGCAATAAAGCAATCACAACATAGGAAATAAATGGGATTTTAAAAAAAATTAAGCGGTTTCTATTTGATGATATGCAGATGTTCTCACTCCACTTTTTACTGTGTGTTATGTAGAAATATTGAGGCTCTTAAATATTCTTTGTGCAAAAAGAAGTGAAAGTGAAGAGAAAAACATTTCATTGTGTCATGGTTAGCAGACTAAATGAGTTAATGATGGACTGAAGTTTTTTTTTCTCCTCTCTGCAATTAATCGTGAAACATCGCTCTTAATAAACATCTAGATTTAAAAAAAACAACACTGATTTCTATCATTTCTATAACTTTCATGTTTCTACCTTGAAGATGGTACAAAGGTTTTTACGTTGGTAAGCAAGCTTGCCATGCGAAATTGAATTGTTTGTATCGCACTTTATCTTTCACACGTGCTCTGATAAGAGGTATCTGCACAAGTGGCAGTGATTGCCCATTGTCACTGTCGAGGTGATCCTATGCAGGATCGTGTGTGGTTTTTTTTCTTGCCCCTATGATGCTTGGTGGGATTGCATGAGTTTATCATGAGGGTTCTTTCACTTTGGCAACAAGTGACACTCAGACATTGATGATATCTGTCTGCACCTTTTTCCATGCTTAAAGGAATGACTTGGTGAAAAAATCACACTTGCACAATTTACCTTGCTTACCCGAGATATAGCTTTGCACCAGCTTCATCCTTTCTTCAGCTGACATGGTTAAGTTAGGCTACGTCCACACTAATGTTTTAGTTATAAAACCGTGTTTTAAAATGATCTCCATCCAGATGAGTGTTTTAGCTCTATCAGAAATAATCTGCGCCCATACTAACACCTGAAAAGGCATATCACATGACCATTCTTGTACACTGGGCATGCGTGTGCCGATATAAATGGTTGATGCCAATGGTTTTCAATCCGGAAAAGGGTCAAGTTCTAGGAGTGGGGAAGGATACGTCATGATGGATAAAACCCAATCAGGAAGTGAACGCGTGGATGTCCGAGTCATCATTTCCAAACATCTCCATTTTGCCAGTCTACATTTAAAGGCTACCCTGGAGTTTTCGAATTAAAACAGGGCCAGCGGAGTTTCTAAAAATCTCCATTTTAGTAGCTAGAAAATTCTGGAGTAGTGCCGACACACAGCGTAAATGTAGGAAAATTGATGCTCTAAAACATAATCTGGATGTGTAGTGTAGTCTTGTTTAAAATCTTGCAGTAGTAGTCCATTTTTACAAATTCTAGTTCAACCTGGAACTGGGTCCTGGGGCCTGGAAACGCACAGCTTTCTGTGAGGAGGGCCTTGGAGAACAAAATTTAAACCACATTAACGAATTTGCGTGTGATCACTGATTATCTTTATGCAGGTTTCTAGATGCATTTAAGATGATGAACTTGGGTGGGATTGGCATTTATTTTCTGCCCATATGAGTGTGTGAAGTTGAGGGTGGGAATCCTCATCAGGATTGCATGAGTTTGTCATGAGGGCTCTTTCACTTCGGCAACAAGTGGCACTCAGGCACGATGGTATCTCTCGCCGCACCTTTCTCCTGGGGATTGTTACAAGTGCTCTGGGTAGCTACAATCAGGCCTGTTTCCAATATCATGGAATACGAAGATCTCATCTCTTCATATTCCAAAGCCTAACAATGATGTCTGCTTTTATTTAACATGACCTCGCCCTTCCATCTCAGCGGTGCTAGTTGTTGTTTGTGGCTGGGTTCACATTTGAGCATCATGGTTTATAATTATAATGGTTTCAGATCTGAATTCTTGTCTGAACTCAAAAGCACCATAAATGAATAAGAGGTTAAAATGTAAAGCCATCTCATTTCTGTTTTCATAACACGCAATCAGCACTAGGGTTGTTACAGCTCCATGAGTAGACATTTCCATCCTTATACACAGCCATTCTCTTTTTCTGTTTATAACAACTGGATAAATATTGACAGTGTAAGAGATTTTATTCAAGCCTTTTTTTTCTGGAAAGATTTGTACAAAAATTTTTGCAAAACATTATTTCGTTTTGTTTTGTTTTGTTTTTTTTTCTTCACCACAGACCTGTGTATGTGAAGCGATAAATTTAATACGGACACTTGTAATTTTATACATCCCCAGTTCCAAAAAAGTTGAGAAGCTGCACAAGCTAAATAAAAGCAGAACCGGTTTGATTTGATTAGGCCGCGTCCAGTGTGATCAGTAAGTGCAGCTGCTGTTTGAGCTTTTGTTTAAATCCCATTTCTGTTTTGTCTCTTTACATTCAAACCTCATACTGGATAATTTTAATATAAAACTCCAGGTTTGTACATGTATTTGTAGAACCAGAGCAGGTGGGTGGAGGACAGAAGCACAGCAGGCCAGAGCTGAGTTCTCAGAAACTTTTATTTTCTGTGGTATATGTGGCTTTTCAGCTCATTCTCACACGCACACCCATGCATTCTGGTCGGGAGAGAGCTCCCTTTCTCTGCTCTCTCTCCTTTTATAGGGCGCGGTCACTGGGGAAGACCCACAAACACAGGTTAATTCACGTCAGGTGCAGTGATTCTGCCACTTACCTTCCCTGACTCTGCCCTCCATTCACAGACCGACGCTGGACCACGCCCCCGCTGCCACATACCCCCACTGCCCGACTCAGGCTGGGGAGCCATCCAGCCTGCAGCTGACTCCCCCCCCGATGGGAGAGGAAATCCGCCACGACCATCTGCGCCCCCCGGCCTGTGGACCACCTCGAACTTAAATGGCTGGAGTGCCAGATACCAACGGGTGATCTGCGCATTGGCATCCTTCATGCAGTGGAGCCACTGGAGGGGCGCGTGGTCTGAACAGAGGGTGAAAGGGCGTCCCAGTAGGTCGTAGCAGAGGGCGAGGACCGCCCACTTGATGGCGAGGCACTCCTTTTCTATGGTGCTGTACCGGCCCTCACGCACAGACAGCTTCCGGCTGATGTACAGCACTGGACGGTCCTCCACCTCCTGGGACAGAACAGCCCCCAGCCCTCTGTCCGACACGGCTGTCTGCAAAACAAAGGGGAAAGAAAGCCCTCAGAGAAAGCCCGCTGGCATTGCTCCGTCCACTGGACCGGATCTGGTGCCCCCTTTTTATACCCTTTTTCCACCAAATCAGTTCCAGGGCTGGTTCACAACTCGTTCAACTTGCAAGCCAGCGGAGAACCAGTTTGCTTTTCCATAGCTCGCGGTGCTAAGGGAAGACACGTCATTACGTCGCTGTATACGTCAGTTACGTCGCTACGTTTGCATAAACCTTGGCGCAAATATCAAAGCAAAAACAACACAGAAGAAGCAGCAGCAACATCAACAATAATAATAATGGATGACTTCGCGTTTGTACAGCTGCTGCTTCTTGTCGCTTAAAAATGGCAATCTTTTGCGGTCTTGTTATTGTTGTTGGTCTTAACAACTCCCCCCCCCCCCCCCCCCCCCCCCCCCGATGCAAGCGGTTCTTTCCTCTGGCCCAGCAAAGAGTTGGTGCTAGCCTGGAACCGGTTTTTCTGGCCCCAGAGCCAGTTCTTTGTCAGTGTAAACAGAAAACCCGGTTCCAAACTAAGCACTGGCCACGAACCAACCCTGGAACTGCTTTGGTGGAAAAGGGGCATTAGTGAGATCAGTCGGGGGCTGGTGACATCCGAATAATTAGCTATAAACCTACGATAGTAGCCAGCCAGCCCCAGGAACTGTCTCACCACATTTTTGGTCTTGGGCCTCGGGCAGGCCTCAATTGCTGCTGTCTTATTAATTTGGGGACGCACCTGCCCATTGCCCAAGTGGAAGCCCAGATACTGTACTTCCACCCGCCCAATCGCACACTTCTTTGGGTTGACTGTGAGACCCGCTTGCCTCAGCGACCTAAGGACGGCCCTTAGGTGTTTTAGGTGTCGCGGCCAGTCATTACTATAAATAATGATGTCCAAGTATGTGGCCGCGTGGGAGTGGAGGACCCTATCCATAAGCCGCTGGAACGTAGCAGGCGCCCCAAACAGCCCAAAAGGAAGTGTGACGAACTGGTGTAAGCCAAACAGTGTGGAAAAGGCGTTTTTTTTTTTTTTCTCGGGATAATGGAGTCAAAGGAATCTGCCAATATCCCTTTGTCAAATCCAGTGTCGAAAAAAATGAGCCATGCCTAGTCGATCAAGCAACTCGTCAATACGAGGCATTGGGTACGCATTGAATTTAGACACCGCGTTGACTTTTCTATAGTCCACACGGAACCGGACCGACCCATCGGCCTTGGGAACCAAGACCACCAGGCTGCTCCAGTCACTGTGGGACTCCTCGACGATGCCCATTTCGAGCATGGCCTCGAGTTCTTCCCGAACCACTTTTTTTTTTGTGTGTGTGTGTGTGTGTGTTCGGGCAGTCTGTAAGGGTGGCTGCGCACTACCACCCCTGGGGGCGTCTCAATGTGGTGTTCTATGAGGTGGGTGCGGCTGGGCAGGGATGAGAAAACATCAGAAAATTCTGTCTGCAACTGGGTGACCTCTGTGAGTTGGGTCGGGGAGAGGTGGTCTCCACAGGGGACCGGAGCGGTGGGCGATGTCAAGTTTCCTTTTTGAACCTCCGACCCCAGCTTCGCCTTCTCTGGAACCACCGACACCAACGCCACAGGGGCCTCCTTGTTCCAAAGTTTTTTAACAGATTGAGGTGGTAAATCTGTAACGCCCCACCCCGTCCATTCGCCGCACCTCCTAGTCGACATCCCCGACTCGCCGTGTGATCTCAAAGGGTCCTTGCCACCTGGCGATCAATTTGGAGCTCGATGTGGGCAACAGCACAAGTACTTTATCTCCCGGTGTGAATTACCTAAGGCGCGTGCCCCTGTCGTACAGATGGACTTGACGTTCTTGGGCCTGCCGTAAATTCTCCAGGGTTAGGTGTGTGAGTGTGTGGAGTTTAGCGTGCAGGTCAATAACGTATTGAATTTCGTTTTTACTTGTTTAAGGTCCTTCCTCCCAATTTTCACGCAGCGCATCTAGAATGCCATGCGGCTTACGCCCATATAATAATACAAACGGAGAGAACCCCATGGAGGCTTCTGGGACCTCTCGCACTGCGAATAACAGGGGCTTGAGCCATTTATCCCAGTTGCATGCGTCCTCGCTTACAAATTTTGGAATTGTTCTTGAGGGTGCGATTGAACCATTCAGCTAAGCCATCCGTTTGTGGGTGATGCAAGCTGGTGCGGATAGGCTTAATTCCCAGTAACCCATACAGTTCGCGCAGTGTGCGTGACCTAAACGTAGTGCCTTGATCAGTCAATCTCTTTGGGGATTCCAACCCGGGAGATGACGCGGAAGAGCGCTTCTGCATACTACGTGCTGAGATATTGTGAAGAGGCACTGCTTCCGGATATCGCATTGCATAGTCCACCAGGACTAAAAGCAATATCCTCGTGTTGACCGATCTAATGGCCCGACGAGATCCATCCTAATTCTTTCGAACGGGGTCTCGATTAATGGCAGAGGGCGCAAAGGCGCTTTTGGAATGGCCACGGGATTTACTAACTGGCATTTGGGGCACGCCATACACCACCTACGGATATTGCCGCGAATCCCTGGCCAATAGAACCGGACATGGAAGTAGGAAATGGTAGGGCACCGCTGGTGCAGTGGGCCAGCTGGGGTGGAGCCGGCCCCCGCCTCCACGGTGGGGGAATGGGGTGAGGACAAGAAACAGAAGGGGAGAGAGAGAAGAGAGGGGAGAAGGGGAGACGCGCTGTCCTGCCATCAGCTTGATGGCCTGATCCAGCGACACCTGGGCGATGGCACTGGACCCACTCTGCTGTTCCTTCCGGAAGTCGGGCGATGAACTGTTCCAGTGCCACCAGATCGATGATTCCCTCGGCGTCACAGTTGCTGGCCCTCAGCCACCGCCAGCAGGCGTCCCGGAGTTGCTGGCCAAACGCGAACGGCTGGCCGACCTCCTCCAGGCGCAGAGTGCGGAAGCGCTGCCGTTGTTGTTGTTCCGGGGTGCGCCCCACACATTGGAGGATGGCCCTGTGAAGGTCGGCGTAGACCTGTCGGCGGGGAGCTGTAACGCGGTCAGCTGCGCCTCGCCTGTTAGCAGGGGGAGGAGACACGCCGCATGCCGTTCCACCGGTCAACCCCATGCCTCTGCTGCCTGCTCAAAAAGAGCAAGGAAGGCTTCGGGGTTGTCATGCAGACCCATCTTCGTTAGGGTGAGGTGGGGAGGGTCCGTGGTGATGGTGGAACCTGCCGACGCAAGCAGGTGCCGGAACGCCTGGCGATCTTCCTGTTGTGCCAGCACCAGGGCTTCGAACCGTTGCTCCTGCTCCTTCCGGAGGGTGACCAGTGCCTGGCGGTGGCTCTGTTGGGCCAAGGCGAGGGCATGGACCAGGTCCTTGAAGGGGAAGGACTCCATGGGGCTGTCTCCTTCTGCGCTCCTGGGTTTTGGCACCACTGTAGAACCAGAGCAGGTGGGTAGAGCACAGAAGCACGGCAGACCAGAACTGAGTTCTCAGAAACTTTTATTTTCTGGGGTGTATATGTGGCTTTTCAGCTCATTCACTCTCTCACACACGCGCGCACATGCATTCTGGTCGGGAGAGAGCGCCCTTCCTCTGCGCTCTCCTTTTATAGGGTGCGGTCACTGGGGAAGACACCCAAACAACACAGGTTAATTCATGTCAAGTGCAGTGATTCTGCCACTTACCTTCCCTGACTCCACCCTCCATTCACAGACCGACGCTTGACCACGCCCCCGCTGCCGCAGTATTATATAAACGTTCAATGTTAAGCACCAAAATCCTTCGGAATTTTAAATACTTTTGCTGATCTTAGAGTGCATATCCCTGTTGAGGTGTGGTCCCCCCCAAAAAAAATCAGTGAAATACTGGCAGAAAATCTCTGGAGCAGTCATGTCTATCCTGTAGCAATAAGACAAAAGGTGAAAGTTGAATTTTAATTGGTTTGAGACAGCTGGAAATCATATCGTTTCCACAAAGCTACATACAACAACCGCGATTCCATAAATTTGGGAAACTGTGTAAAGCATAAATTAAAAAAAAAAAAATAACGATTTGCAAATCTTGGAAACCCGACATTTCATTGAAAATGGTACAGAGACAACATATCAAATGTTGAAACTCAAATTTATTTATCTATTTTTTTGAAAAATAGATGCTCATTTTGAATTTGTCAGCAACACGTTTCAAAAAAAGTTGGGACAGGGGCATGTTTACCACTGTGTTGCATCACCTCTACTTTTAAGAACACCCTAAACGTTTGGGAACTGAGGAGACCAGTTGCTGTAGTTTTGAAAGAGAAATGTCGTCCCATTCTTGCCTGATAGACAATTTCAGTTGCTCAACAGTTCGGGGTCTCCTTTGTCATATTTTGCACTTTATAATGTGCCAAATATTTTAAATAGGAGACAAGTCTGGACTGCAGGCCAGTTGAATAATAAGTTCAACTTGTATAGCGCCTTTCTCACACCCATGGTCACTTTACAAAAAAATGTCCACTAAAAGAGGGTTGGGATTTGATTCCAGTGGCGTAGCTACCCATAGTCCCACCAAAAGGTGTGAAAGTATGTCCCGCAATGCCACTGGGCAACATCGCTCTGAACACCACACCATGGAGCCACAAAGCGAGTACAGAAGCACCGCCACAGAGTCCCAAACCACCTGCACAGCCACCAGGCAGCGTTGCTCACAATACCGCGCCAAGTACCCAGAGTGCTGGACAACCCTGATGTTAAAAAGAGCAGTGAGCTCACTGCAGTCCATAGCAAGGAGCGCAGGCATAACCAATGGCGGCCCAAGGTCTGAAGAGAGACGATGTCCAGAGCTACACCACAACCGGTGGACAAAACACACAGCATTCAAACAAAAAAAACAAACATCGACTCGTACAATTCTGATTCCAAAAAAGTTGGGACAAAGTACAAATTGTAAATAAAAACGGAATGCAATAACTTACAAATCTCAAAAACTGATATTGTATTCACAATAGAACATAGACAACATATCAAATGTCGAAAGTGAGACATTTTGAAATTTCATGCCAAATATTGGCTCATTTGAAATTTCATGACGGCAACACATCTCAAAGTTGGGATGGGGCAATAAAAGGCTGGCATTTGGCGCATCATAAAACGGAAGATACGACAAAAAAGACCTAAGACAGTTGAGCAACTAGAATCCTACATTAGACAAGAATGGGTTAACATTCCTATCCCTAAACTTGAGCAACTTGTCTCCTCAGTCCCCAGACGTTTACAGACTGTTGAAAAGGGGATGTCTCAGAGTGGTAAATATGGCCTTGTCCCAACTTTTTTGAGATGTGTTGTCATGAAATTTAGTCACCTAATTTTTCTCTTTAAATGATACATTTTCTCAGTTTAAACATTTGATATGTCATCTATGTTCTATTCTGAATAAAATATGGAATTTTGAAACTTCCACATCATTGCATTCCGTTTTTATTTACAATTTGTACTTTGTCCCAACTCTTTTGGAATCGGGGTTGTACAATCACAAAGAAAAACCAAGGGGAGAAAAAAGAAAATTAAAAATAAGTTTAGCACCTGGAGACTTTCTTACTACAGAGCCATGCAGTTTTAATATCTGCAAAAAGCAGTTTGGCATTGTCTTGCTGAAAGAAGGAGGGCCTTCATGAAAAAGATGTTGTCTGGATGGGAGCATATTGCTTTGAAACATGTATACATCATTCAGCATTAATGATGCCTTCCCAGATGTACAAGCTATCCATGTCATGTGCACTAATGCACCCTCATACCATCACGGATGCTGGCTTTTGAACTGTACACTGATGACAAGTTGGATGGTCCCTCTCCTCTTTAGCCTGGAGGACATGGTGTCCATGATTTTCTAAAAAGAATTTCTGCTTTTGTTTCGTCAGACCTCGGGACAATTTTCCACTTCGCCTCAGTCCATCATAAAAGAGCTTGGGCCCAGAGAAGGTGCCGGTGTTTCTGGATATTGTTTATATCTGGTTTTAATTTGTATTTGTGGATGCAGTAATGAACTGTTTTCACAGACGATAGTTTTCTGAAGTGTTCCTGAGCCCATACAGTGATTTCCACTACAGACACATGTCTGCTTTTAATGCAGTGTTACCTGAGGGCCTGAAGATCACAGGTATCCAATGTCAGTTTTCAGCCTTATCTCTTGCACACAGAGATTTCTCCAGATTCTCTGAATCTTCTAATGATACCGTAGATGTGATCTCCAAAATCTTTGCAATTTTACATTGAGGAATGTTATTCTTTAAATTGTTGCACTGTTTGCCCATACAGTCTTTCACAGAGTGCTGAACCCCTCCTCATCTTTTACTTCTGAGGGACTCAGCCTCTCTAGGGTGTTCTTTTTATACCAAACCATGTTACTGACCTGTTGCCAATTAAACAAATTATTTTTCAGCATTACACAACTTTCTCAGTCTTTTCATACCCCTGTCCCAACTTTTCTGAAATGTTGCTGACCTCAAATTCAAAATGAGCATATTTTCAAAAAACAATAAGATTTCTCAATTTCAACATTTGATATGTTGTCTCTTGTACTATTTTCAATGAAATGTAGGGTTTCCATGACTTGCAAAGCTTCACATTCTGTTTTTGTTTTACACAGTGTCCCAACGCTTTTGGGATTGTACTTCGTTATCATATTGGGAAAATTCCAAACTGTAATACCTCTAGACAGCACTCGTGTTGTCCATATATAAACCCATCGCTACATAATAAACTAAAGGGTTTTTTTTTCTTTCTAAAGAATGAGAAAAAGGTGCAGGCAGTATCTGATGTTATACTTCAGATTGCATGAATACCTTGGACCTGACTGCAGCTTCTTCTGTGGAAGCCAAGCAGCATGAAGAATTTATTCCTGTATTGGATGCCATTTGTCTGCTAGCTTAAAATTTTTGAAAATCATGGCACCGGACAATCAGACTGCTTTGTGCAGGATGTGTCCAAGTTGGAAGGGTAATGTGGAGGCTACATCACTGCAGCCACCATCCACCGAGTACTTTTGCACTACGTTATTTTATACCGTGGTGTAATGTTGAATTCTCAGATCTGATTGATCAGAATGTGGTGACTTATTTATTATAACAGCAGCTCTGACATTAGTGTTTTATTAATTCTGTAGCAACTGCTCATTCTTGGGGACCTGCAAGGCAGACGCTCCACGGACGAATTAAAAACAGTCTTCTTTAACAAAGAAAAACATGTTTATTGATGTGGTGTACAAGGTTTTTTTTTTTTTTTAATTTATTTAGTCAGATGATTAGCATTTATGGAAAGAGTCTTCAGTGTAAGTGCTTTGTAATAGTCCTAGGAAAAATTTCAGGACAGAAGATTTTACAATCTGTGGTTTGTCAGAAACAGGCCAACTTGGATGTTTTTTTTTTTAGTTAAATTTGAGAATATAGCAGTGATGTCTCCAGTAAAACCTGGAATTAACTTGTTTCATGGATGTTCCACAACATTAAGCATCACTATCAATGGATAAATAGTATGATGTGGCAGCGGGGTGTGGCCAAGTGGCAGTTTGTGAATGGAGGATGGAGCCAGGGAAGGTAAGTGGCAAAGTCAGTACACCTATTGGCAATTAATGTTGTGTCTGTGTGTTTTGCAGCGAGGACGGAAGGTAGAAAGGAGGGAGAGAGCGCGACGAGAGAGGATCTCTCCCAACCCGAGCGTGTGTGTGTATATATGAGGAAACAAGTGAGATTAGTAAAGCTGAAAAGCAAGCACAAAAGCCAAAATAAAAGTCTGTGTTAACATCATTTCCCGCTTGCTGCACTTCAGTATTCCACTCACATCAGTGATTCACTACAGATGATGTTAGTATTGAAATAAATAAATGCAGCCTTTAGCAAAATGCTTTAGTATAAGAGGAATAAAACATATTGAGAAGTGTTATCGGGAAACCTCAGGATGATACTTTATCATCACACTGTCCCTCTAACAGCACTGGATGAGTTAAAGGAAAATACAATGAAGAAAGCTGCAGAGATGAGTGGTCAAAAAAAGATGGTCTTTCAGTAAACAAAGTGGCCCGTCGGAATAAGTTTTATTTGTCGAGCCATCAAATGAGGAGTTGTTCCATTTTCCAAGGTCAAATGGAATGGATTCACACCAGTGGGAAGTTTTCAATCTCAAAAAAAAAGTTGTATGTGGCATTCCCTCATCCCAGACAAATCACTTTGTCTTGGTGAGTGTTGAGGACGTCACTACTTTTACTTCTGTCCTCAAATACGGAAAGATAACTTTTTAATATGGTACTTGATCAAATGGCATCACAGGATTCTACTCATAGTCGTGAAGATGTAGACCTGAATTTATTCAAAGGTGGCTGGCGGTCCCCCCCACCCCCCCCACCCCCCAATATGGACATTATGGGCACACCTGTTCCACCTGTTGGAAGGACTTAAATGTCGAGCCATATTAAAAACACTATAAAGTTCAACTTTTAAACATTTAAACTGGGTCCAAACACTATCTGATCTCTGAACGTCCTGTTTTAGGCTAATGCTTGCTGTATCGTAATTGCTTTTAAAAGCATTTGGCCTCTTCACTTGAGAGATAAATTTTGACAAGACTCTGCATTGCTCTTATCGTGCCCTCCCTATTAAGCTTGACATTTAAGGAACATAAACATGTACGAGTGTCCTTTTAAGATATTTTTATTGACCAGCTGTCCTGCTTGTATAATTCCCTGTGGATGTGAATGTTGTTGGGGGGGGGGGTGAGGGATTTTTAATGATGGCAGATAGGGAGCTGCTTCTGAGCTCTTGTATGCTGAGCTGATGAACAAATATGGGTAATGGTAAACAACATTGACCATTTGACAGCACTTGCAGTGTGGTCTGGATTGTGTATAAAATGTAACAAGGGATTACACGAGATGATCAGGTGGCAGATCATTTATGTCAGGAATTCCCACCCTGGCAAAAGACCCCATATAAATAATATTAATTTTCTGCAACCCCAAGCCTTGATTATCCTACCTTTTTTAATGACATTTTTATAATTTAAGTCTAGTGTAACTTTTTTTTTTTTTTTTGTCCGTAACGTATGTCAAACATAAGTGGCTTAAAAAACAAAGACTATTCCTTGCACTGCCCTGCACATCTAGTGGGATGTGTGAGCTTACCTTTCTTGATACAGCTTTTCAAAGTGTCGGGGTGGTTTTGAAAGCATGTGTCCCTTTCAGCTGTCACAACCTGCTTTGAACAATACTTAAGGATCAAACATTAGAAGAAAACTAACATTTGTGTGTACCTGCAGAACCAGCGGCAACACAAGCAACATTGTGTGCATACTTGCCTGCATAATTTATGTACATCTGGAGGATTAAAGTGATATACACAAGCTGGCATGTCAGAGCCAAAAAATCCCAGTTCACCTGTTTTCCAAGTTGAACTGTAAAATGTTTAGTGATTTTATGCACAGAAACTCTTTCAAAACTGTCTCCTATAATTATCATCGTCATCAGCTGCCTTTCTAATCAAAAAAATCACCTTGCATTCAAAAGTATTTACTAATCTAGTGGCTCTAGGCCCATTTTTATTGCAGCTCCATATAGTATAAACTTCATTTAAATGTGGCTTGTTTGAATGTGACTCCCAGCCTTATATCGAAGTAGTAGCAGACAAAATCCCTTTCCATTGTTAGAATATTTCTAATATTAATTTATAAAATAAAACAAATGAGTAGATTGTAACTTTCTCTCAGGAGAGAAATCAAGTGATTGTGACCCCTAGTTAGTGAACTGCTAATTTATACACATTTCTTTATGCCGTAAATAAATTGGAAGATAAAACTTGTCAGCTACCCATTTTAGTGCATGTCTTGTGGTTCTGGTTGTTCCCCCTAGCTTCTCTTTTTTTTTTTTTTTTTTTTTTATACTTTCTGTGGAAATGGCAAAGCCATAACAAGGTAAGTGAAATGAGGCTTTTGGGAGAAGTGCTGCTGGTACACGAGTCGTAGATGGTGGTCCTGCTTTTTCTGTGCCGTGGTGTAGGCAGCGTTTCTGCAGGCAAGTCCGTAACGTGAGCCTCATCAGCACTGCCACAGTCTGCATTTCTGAGCCAACGTCTTATGTCACGTCTCATTGTGCTTGTTTCTCTTGAAGCCTTAACTGTGGAACCACATTGGTGTGCCCTTAAATAGGCTCTAATTTGATTCAGACTGAAGACATGAAACCAAACCTTCCCCTCCTTGATCCCATCTTGTCAGCCAAGCATCCAATCCAATGGTATCTTGGCCAGCGTACACTCTGTACCTGAGAGCAGCTCTAAACCTTTTGCATTTGGGTTAAACGTCAAAAGCAATAAGTCCATCTGAACTGCAGGGCCATTTCTTATGACTACACCATGGATCTCTCCATGTACAATTTTGTCAACTTCCAAGTGTAGCCAACATGGTCTCTTTCTGACACATGCCTCAACTATGAAAGATTGCAAGAGGTAATCTTGCAGTGTGATGCCGCAGAGGTGTTGGAGATGAACCTGGAATAGCAGCCAGGCTTCCATCCAGCAACCAAGGCCTCTCTACACCCAGCTGGATCCATTTGATCCTTTCCATACATCATACACCAACTTTTTTTTGACCTGTACAGTAGTGGAGTGGTGATCAAGGCTCCCCAGGGTCAAGGGTTTTACACAGGCTACAGCCAAACGCACAGCTGTTTGAACCCATGCCAGGAAAAGTTAAATAAACTCGTATGAAACATGTCTCTCGGACTAATGGATCTTTGTGGAGAGTTGGCGCCGCTCGTGACTCAGAGCTGCAAATGAACGGGAATAACAATCTTGTTTTTCAGTTCATTTTGCTTAATTCAGCACTTTATCAGTTTACATTATTAATCAAGTATGAGTCATAATTCAGGACTGTCATAGAATGAAAAACTGACTTGCCAGATGATTTAGGTCTCAGCAACACTGCTGCACCTGATCCAATCATACTAGTGTCACGTCTAGGTCATTGCTGTGCTGAGAATGAACTACCACCCAAATAATATCAGTTCAGTGGTGGACCCTGTCGACTGAGGGATGGAATAGAAAGGGGCTTACGCACACTGTGCAGTGCAACAGCTGGACTACAGCCAGTAATAATATGCATACAAAGCGACCCGTATCTAATAAACCTAACACAGAGTTGCCAGATGTTTATGAAACAAGCTGGAGTACTTAGATGGAGAAATGGCTTGCATATACTGACATTTGGTGTCTCTGCATTTAAAGAAGAAAAGTCCTGAAAGATCAGGGCAGACTGCAATATGTTGACAAAGCTCAAAAAAACAATGATTGCATGAAAAGGTTAACAAGCAATACCTAATCACAGGCTTGTTTGTATTAAGGAAAAGCGTCTAATGTTTTGAAGAGCCATAACTTGGCTCGAAAAGCAGCTGGAAAGTGTTTTTGCGCTGTCACTCAGCACGCTCCTTATCTCATTCCGTGACATGGCAGCCACTTTGGCCTGTCAAGAGAGGTGCCTCTTATCTGCAGATTTCCGTGAGAATCCAGCCCCCGCCTCGAGAAATGCCTGAAAAGAAGCTTTGGAATTGAGTTGAAATCCCACAGGAATTATCAGACTGTGGGATCCTGAATGGGAGAGGCCAAGTGTTGTTTGTTGTTTGGTTTTATTGTCCTCCTCAGGTGTGTTTTTTGAAGAGTACCAGCATCAATTTTAAAGTATAACTTTAAAAACATCACTGCATTTTAAGCACAAGTTTTGCAACAAACTTGTCAAGGTCTTGGTAGATTTCTGCACCGTAACAGCAGGTGAAGGGAAGGTAAAGGAAAGAAAGGGGGAGGGTGTATTGCAGTATGCCAGTGAGCTTCCTCATCCAGGCAAGAGGAAAGGTGATGGAAGAACAAAAGCCCGAGAGTGCGGATCCTCTGTGGAGTCGGGTATCAAGAGGATAACCAGTGCAGCGTCAAAGGGAGCCACTACTGTCTGACACAAAAGAACGACTGACACCAGAAAAGAGGGATGGAGTTTCAGAGGCTGGGCATGAAAAGGAAAACATCACCCTTCCCTCCCTCTTTTTTGAAAGCCAGCTAAAGAATTCAGACCCCTCATGCGGGTCAAGATGTCTCACCACTAAAAGAATTTTCACCACTTTGTACCTTTAGAAGTAGACTTTAAAAACACACCAAAATGTCCACCATAGTGAGTGATTAGATCCTTTTAATTGGGAAGGGTGTGTCATGCTGAAACGAGGGTCAAGGATGAATCAATGGGAGTGCATGGAAAATGAAAACACAAATCATGACTCTTATCATGCCAAAGTCTGATTTGTGGTCGTTGAAAGCTGAAGGAGCCCAAAGGCAGGCTTGGTGCCCTCATTGATTGCAGCTTTGTTCCTGGTGAGCTTATCGGTTGCACTTTTACCAAGGTGGGGGAAAGACAATAGCCTTTCGTGCCATAGGAAGAGTGTAGAGTTCTGGGTCCCTCCCTGAGCATGCGAGGCTCCTGTTTGTGAGCACAGGGCACAAAGGAGCGAGCTCGCCACTTCCTCCAAATAGGAATAACAATCACACACCATTTTCACACAAGTTACAACTGCATGGACTTGTTTATGGATGCTGCTCTGTTACTTGCTTGGCCATGGCAATAAGAAATACTTAGAAATAAAAGAAACGTGAAATGTGCACAAACTTATAGCTACCAGTTTAGCACTGTGCCAACTGCATGCTTCAGTAGACTCTGTGGGGGTTACAGACTTGTCGATATTGTACAAGACACTGTTCTCTATAAACATGAACAAAATGATGTTGCAAAACTAAAAACAAATTGCGCCTCCATCCCTTTGGTGTCACTTTGTGCCAGAAGTACTCTGGCAGTGGGCTTGTCCTATGTTTGAAGGCAGAGTTGTATGTTAGAAATTGTTCCAATTAGGCTTGTGATTTCATTTTAACACCTCTACAAAATATTACACGACTACAGATCCAGTGATGTTTACTCTGAGTGATTTGTTATATAATTAGACCTGCCATGCTTTGTACATTTTACAGAGGAGCTCCAAAATTGAACATCAGAGAATGGCCTCTCTAATGAATATACATAACTGACGACATCTTTTTACTTTGTCTAATGTTAGCTGAGTCAAACATGCTTTAACTAAACAAGGAGGGAATTTTTTGACCTAAAAGGATTAAACAGGCCTTCAGTGAACACCATAAATAATCTCAATTGTGATGATGGAGATTAATTGCATTTTTCATGTGCATGCATTAGCAGGCATAAATAGTCCATACTGCATATTTACCCAATTTCTATTGGGGTACACACTTCTTCTTTAAAAAAAAAAAAAAAATTTCACATGGCATCAAGTTGAGACTAGAGGTGTGCATTGGGATGCAACAAAGTCATACATGCAGCAGAATTTTTTTTTTTTTTAATATATATATACTTGTTAGTGGTCAGATATGAAATTTACAGGACAAAGACTGCATTCATGCACATGAGCAATACTTTACAGTGTTGCTTTTAGTGTTCATTCCTTTATCCTTAGTAACGGAGTTGGATTAAAAAAAAATCTTGGCCCGTTTCAATTTTAAAGGAAAAAAGTGCTCATGCCCACTTAAACCCAAATACAGATACAGGCATGAAGATTTGGAGCATTAAACATACACAGGTAGTGTCAGTGTGTTGCACCAATATTTTATTCTTTCTGTCAAAGAACACAATTTGTGTATTGTGAGGATTTTTTTTTTTTTTTTGGGGGGGGGGGGGGGAGTAGTACAAACATCCCATTAAAAGGTTCATTTACTAGCAAACATTTACATCAATGTCATTTCACTGTTGCCAGTGAAACTCTTGCCGAATATTAGTGCTGAGAAACTGTGATTCATTTTGGCCCGTGGACTGCTGATGGTCTCAGTGAAAGCTCCGATGAATGTTGAGATCATGTTGCATTTAGTGTATTTGTCTTGGCCGCTCACCTTCGCGAACAAACGTGTAGGAAAGTCCAGTCCCGTGTTTGACTTGTATCTGTGCTTTATCATAATTTAGGAGGGAAGTTGCATGGGCCAGACTGCCCGTCAACCTCAGACTCAAACATTTGTTCAGCTGACTTTTTGCTGCCCCGAATGCTTGATCATCACATCTCATTACGGTTTAATAAGGTTGCATTTAGTGACCTCGTAGGCTACCCAGTGAAAGTTATTAATAGAGGAAAAATGGTGTTGAGGTTTGTAAGGGTGAAGAGAAGTCCTCGTTAGTCTGATTGCTTGGTGACTCATTTGCTGGAATAATGATGTATGAGAGAAGGTCCTTCCGAGCCCACACAGGCTCTAATATTCAAGGCCAAGAATGCAGGACCGCATCCTTGGTGGAACTAATTGCTGGTCATCACCAGAGAGACTTTGCGTTCCTGCTTTGTTGGAGACAGCTGCAGATATGACTCACCTGTTTTAGTAGGTGCTAGGGGGCAACTGCAGTTTGTCACACAGCATACAGCAAACATTTGGTCTGGAATAGCTCCCGGTAAAATCCATTTCAGCATCAAATTCCAGAATTAAGAGTTTGTTTTGGACCAGAAGACTAGTATTGACCTGACCAGATAACATTGCATATGTGTTCCAGAATGCATACTGTCATATCAGTCTTTAGCAGCCAAGAACATGAACGTGTGCAATAAAAAATTTTTGTTAAATATGGTATTTATTCAAAAGCTACATACTAGCCTTACTACTTATTTTTTATCATATGTTCAGTATTCAGTGAAATACATGAATAAGAAACTTTTTGGCATCATGTTCCTGAGCTGCGCACTAGAATTGCATCAGTTTTGTATTATTATTCTTCATATTTTAAAGGCCTGGCATTGTCCTACTTATTTAATGATATTTACAGTAGTGGAATTATTTAATGTCTTGATTACTAAAGGTAACAATATGGTATATTGCAGTGCTTTGTTCAGTACATGGCTCTTTTGTTCAATACCCAGCCATATCCAGTGTGTTCAAAAGACTATGATAAAGTAAGGTATTTGTTATAAAATACCACTTTATATTATGTGAGGTGTAATAAACATTTAAAATTGATCAAGCTCGCATTGCATTCTCTAAAAAAGCAGCTTCCTCCATCATCTTGAATCCAGATAGGCAACTGACTAGCATACTAGTGTATGAGGTCATGAAAACACCAATGTCTATGGACAGCAGCAAGCTGGACCTGGAAGATTCCACCAAATTTTTAAGGTCTGTTGAATGGAAACACTAGCTTCCTGGTAAGATATGATGCTGGTGGTCAATAAGTTGTGGACTGAAACATTTATATTGTGCTGAATTTACCAAATAAGAGGACCATACAGATATCGCAAATATGTCCACACATCTGCACAGACAGCAAGCATCTTTTTGTGACAGTCAATGGAATTAGACACCCACAGCAAAATCTCTCTGTGGCATTTCCTGGCTGAATGGATCAGGCACAAATACCCTGTGCTGTCAGTAACTTAGGGTGACCAGATTTCCCTAGTCTGAAACCGGGACACTTTTGCGCGCGACCATGCTCGTGCACGCACACCTTTTTTTTTTACGTAAACGTGACACTCAGAGAGGTGCTCTTATCATTTTGTTGAAGCTCACATTTATCAACATCTCACATGAAATAAAACAAACAGGCATTTTGTTATCTAGTAGCATAGTGGTATACAGATCAGTTAAATTATGGTCAGACAACAGATTTTGTAATGGCTGAGAATAGGCCAGGCTATGTCCATAGGCCAAATTTAAACTGATTTATTTCACCTGTTTGTGAGAACACCAAGAAGAATGCATATGCACATGTAGGCTATATCTCTAAAATTGTATGCACTATAGCATGAACTTAAAAAGTAGATATGTGACCTCAACATAGCCTAGGTCAGAATCAACCTTACTAACCATTCCCCACAACTGAATGAATAAAGCAAGATGTGTACAAAAGTGAACACTTTAATGGAAGGTACAACAACAAGCTGTTCAACACAGCAATATGGCCAAACTGTCAGAATGGTATGTTAAACAGAAACAAAAAAGAGACAAGTGATTTGAGAATATATACTACGGAAGCCGAGAGAGGCCCTTCATATCCTTTTTTTTTTTTTTTTTTTTTAATTCACCTTGTTATCCCGAGATAACGACATAATTAATTCAGGATCTCAAGAAAACAAAACCATTATTTCGAGATCTCGAGAAAACAAAACCGTTATTTCGAGATCTCGAGAAAACAAAACCGTTATTCCGAGATCTCGAGAAAACAAAACCGTTATTCCGAGATCTCGAGAAAACAAAACCGTTATTCCGAGATCTCGAGAAAACAAAACCGTTATTTCGAGATCTCGAGAAAACAAAACCGTTATTCCGAGATCTCGAGAAAACAAAACCGTTATTCCGAGATCTCGAGAAAACAAAACCGTTATTTCGAGATCTTGAGTAAACAGCTGAGAAATGGCTCATTCAGGTGCGCCAAGAGACTTGCGATATGCTGACTTTGTGGCTATTTCTCATTCTGTATAGACGCAACTTTGGTCATTAGAATGTCTGGAATAATCGATCACCTAATAAGGCAATATTTTGATCAGGGGTTGACACAGGGAGAGATTGCATTAAGTCTTTTAATAAGGGATAATTTCAAAATTAGTCCGCGGCACCTCCGCAGAAGACTGGCCCGGCTTCGTCTCTACTGACGGAGATACAGTGATCCAGCTGAGATCATGAAATAATTTTGTTTTCTCGAGATCTCAGAATAACGGTTTTGTTTTCTCAAGATCTCGAATTAGTTGTTGTTTTCTCGAGATCCTGAATTATGTCGTTATCTCGGGATAACAAGGTGAATAAAAAAAAGATTATATGAAGGGCCTCTTGTGGCTTCCGTAAATATACACTCAAACAAAACAGCAGTAAAGGAGGAGAGGGGCGACAGCCTGAGGAAAGCCCCCACAGGAGCGCACAGCATTTGCAACATAGGCTACCCAACTCAGTACAAGAACAAAACACTTAGTGTGTGCAGTAGGCTTCGTGCGCATTGTTCTGCGCCTCTCGGAGGAAGGGGTAGGTGCCCTGTAAATCTTTGGAAAAGGTACATTTTCTTTTCGGCATAATTGCTGCGGCATTACTGCTGCTAGCTGCTAGTCAAAGAACATTCGTGCCAGTTAATGTTTATTGTTGCATGGCAACACGTTCTGCTGTCTGGAATAATGTGGCTAAATAAACACCCATGCCACAAGGGCCAGGGGGCAGTAACCAGGAAAGTTTGCGATTCCTGTCAATTCATCAAAATAGTAAATGCAGACATTTCTCCGCTAATGATTCCCATGCTGCTCAGTTGCAAACGTCGCGAGGGGCGAAAACATATCTGTGTCCCGACAGACTTTTGTCGGGACTCGGGACACACAACCCCAAATCGGGACTGTCCCGGTAAAACCGGGACGTCTGGTCACCCTACAGTAAACTGCACTGAAAACACAAGTTTGGAGCAGCCTCCTAACATGGCCTACAAGTCCCAAGAGTCACAGTGCCCTCTGTCACCTGACTATTAATCACACTACCTGTCTCTCATCCAGCAATTACCAGCTCGCCTATATAAGCTCAGCTCTCACTTCCCCATTTCACGAAGTATCATCTAGTACCATGTCTAACTTTACCAAGCCGTTTGTTTTCTGCCTAACTTCCAGTGTATGACCCGTATTTACGTTTAGACTCGACCTCGTTTTATTGTTTTCCCTGCGTTGTATTGTTTGCTGATTGACTGACCTTCGCTCGTTTCCAGACTATGATTCCTGTGCTTCGATTTGGCTCGGTGTGCTGTTTGCAAAGCTCCTGGTCTCCTTTGCACCTGCATCTGTAAGTGCCTGCACTCTGACAGGAAACTTTACCAAACAATGGGTGCAGCAGAGGAGTCAAAGCAGACTGCACTCAATGCTCAGGGGCACTTGTTAGGTGAACATCAGCAGAAGTTCAGTGACCTCAACACTAGAATGGTGCAACTTGCTGCTGTGATGTCACAGGCCCTCCTAATGCGCCCCACATCCCCCGCTGGTGCAGTTCAGCTCGTTCCTCTCCTGGAAAGGTTCTCAGGTGAAGAATCGCGGTGTAAGGTATTTCTTCTCCAATGCTCACTGTACTTCTCACTCTCCGGGGTTTCTGATGAGCAGAAGATTGCTAAATTTCTCACCTTACTCACAGGTAAAGCTCTACAGTGGGCCAGTGCTGTGTGGGAATGCAGTGGTGAACATGCTTCATCCTACGATTGTTTCCTAGAACTTTTTTAAGTGGATGTTTGACCACGAACCCAAGGGAATAGAGGTCGGAGAGAATTTCCTAACAATTAAACAAGGGGACAGAAGAGCCGCAGAGTATGCCCTAGAATTTTGCACACTAGTTGCTGGTAGTGGTTGGAATGAGCCTGCGTTAAAAGCCACATTTTGCCAAGAGTTGCATCCAGAAATACTGAGCAAAATGGCCTGCTGAGATGAACATTTGTCCCTAGACACTCTCATTGACTTAACAATTCGTCTGGACCACCTAATCAGGAACAGGCCCTCACTGCGATCCTTAACAACTTCTCATCCCACTAACATGCCAACTCTCATGAAGGTTTCTCGCAAACAACTGCAACGATCAGAGAGAGAAAGAAAGAAGATGGCGATAGGGGCTGGGCTTCTACTGCGGTGATTCCAGCCACATCATTGCTAAATGCCCGGTCTGCCCACTCAGGGGAGCCACAGCCTGTCAAGCTAGCGATCAACCCAGCCCAGTGAGTTCCATAATCAGTCCTAAGACACAATCCTTTAGATTATCTGTGTTGTTGAATCTACCAGACTCGGCCCATGTCCTCTCTGCACTTATAGACTCGGGGGCAGAAGGAAATCTCAACTGCTTGGTTGTCCAAAGACTTGATCTGTCCACTGACACCCTACAAAGACCCATTAAAATAAAAACTATGGATGGGGGGCCCATTGGAGAAAGACTGATCACCATGCGCACCGGTCCTCTTCAGATTCAGGTGGGGGCCCTTCATTCTGAGTACATCTTTTTGTTCATCACCCAAACAGCTAACATCATTATTCTAGGGTACCCCTAGCTCCAACTCTGACCCCTTAATTTCCTGGCAGCAGAAGGACATCTTACAATGGTCATCAGCTTGTTTTAGGAATTGTTTACAGTGCCCTCAATTGGCCATTTCATCTACCTCTGTGGAGAGCTCTCTACCTGATTCTCTTGATAACGTTCTGGCCTGTTATCTTGACCTGAAGGAGGTTTTCAGCAAAGGTAAAGCTTACCCCCTCATCATTCCTATGATTGTGCCATCAACCTACTCTCCGGCACGAATCCTCCTCACAACCGAATCTATCCATTGTCCCTAAAAGAACAAGCTGCCATGGAGGAGTATGTTCAAGAGGTGTTGAAACAAGGTTATATCAGACCATCTACCTCTCCAGCATATGCAAGCTGCTTTTTCGTGGAAAAGAAGGGAGGAGGTCTCTGGCTCTGTATTGATTACCGTGGATTAAACCAAATCAGTGTAAAATATCCATATCCACTCCCTCTGGTGCCTTCAGCCTTGGAACAATTAAGATCAGCAAAAATCTGTTCAAAACTGGATCTTCGCAGTGCATACAACCTGGTACGAATTTGAGAAGGGGGTGAATGGAAGATGGCCTTTAGCACCACCGTCAGCCATTTTGAGTAGTTGATGCCAAGTGATGAGACTTGATCTCATTTCATTGTTTTCCCTGCATTGCATTGTTTGCTGATCGACTGACCCTCACTCATTTCCGGACTACGATTCCTGCTCTTCGATTTGGCTCAGCATGCTGTTTGCGAAGCTCCCGGTCTCCCCTGCGCCTGCACTCTGACATGTGCCATAAGTTTTCATTTGTTGTACTTTTACAGTCCTGTATGGTTTACACAATTGAAAATGGAAACCTGAAACGCACAACCTATTTTTGCTATATTGAAAAATATCGCATCACCATATCACATTGAATTTTGGATTTTTGCCTGCTGTTACAGCCCTATTGGTTACACTCACTCACTCTTTATTCAGTGCTTAATTAATGCTTGACAGATGCTTGTTTTTCTTTGTGTGACCACTGAACAATATATAGGACAAGAAGATAAATTCCAGCATCCACTCAATTAAAACAAACACAGCTTAACTCCATCAAATACAAATGTTTGTATAATTGCTTTCACATTTTCGAGCAAAGCAGATTTAACTGGCCGTCATATTGATTTTATCAAGAACAATTCAGTCTTTGCAGTCAAGTCGTTCATTTCAGATGAGCGCATGCTTATGATAACTGATTATTTATACATACCATCATCCTGTTGTATATTTGCAGTATACTATACTACTGTGTATATATAAAACAAAGAAAACACTCAATGTTGTTCTGTTTCAGTAAAATAATCAGTGATGGAGTTTTATGATGCATCAGAGTCACTGTTAAAACCCCAAAGTTGAATATTTTTAGCATGTCCTGAAGTGTTTCATTCCTCCATCCTTATACCACAATGAAGATGACATTGTTTACATACTAAAGAAAGACATCTTTATACATTTTAGTTGTTTATAGTTATAATTGCATTCAGAAGTTTACATACAGGGGCATGAGTGTCATGGCAACATTAGGCTTTGAATTATTTCTTTAAACTGTTCATTTTCTGTGGCAGAATGACTGTACAACATACATCTTGAGAAAAAAAGAATTTGGTGCACAAGTTTTAAGTTATTTTGAGCTTCTGAAATCAATACAGGGTCAAAAATGCACATCGGTTCACTTAGATTATTAATTTAGTGGTGCTGAAAATTCTAAAATCTTTTACCTTGCCAAGGCTTCTTAACTTACTGTTTGTGACCATGATTGATTGACCACAGCTGGTAGCTTCTCTGTGCCAACATAAAAAGGGTTTGTTTGACAGCACTCATTGGACTGACCAACATACAGTACAATGGGAAAGTCCAAGGAGCTCAGTGCAGATCTGAGAAAGAGGATCACAGATTTACACAACTCAGCAATGTCCTGGATCCCTTTCTAAACAACTTTAACATTCCAAGATCTTCAGTTCAAACAATTCTATACAGGCACAATTTGAGAGGTGTAGCCGCTTTACTGGAAAAAGGCCTAAACGGTCACCTTCAGCTGAGATGAAATTGGTTCAGACGGTCAGGAACAACCCAGCAACCACCGAGGCACAGGCCTGCCATGAACGGGAAGCTGGTGGAACCCTGTTTACAGTCAAGAGAGTTTTATATTGCTATGGATTGAGAGGCATCCATCCAAGAAAGAAGCCCCTGCTCTAAAATTGATACCATTTAAGCTTGATTAAAATTTGCAGCTGACCACATGTACAAAGAAAAAAAATCTTCTGGAGGAAAGTATTATGATCAGGTGAGACAAAGATTGAGGTGATTGGCCACAATGAAAAGAGATACAGAGGAACACTAAGTATGGTGGTGGTAGCATCATCCTCTGGGGCTGTTTTGCTGCCAGTGGAACTGGTGTATTGCACAAAGTGGATGGAATAATGAAAAAGGACTACTTGCAGAATTCTTCAGCATAACCATCAAAAACTGAAATAATAATATTGGATCTTCCAACAGGACAATGACCCCAAATATATATCAATCCTGCTTGTGTTATGGATAAAGCAGGCTAACATTTAAGACAAGTCCTGACCTCAGTCCTATTGAAAAATATGTGGACTGTGCTAAAAAGTCAGATACATGCCAGGAAATGCACAAATTTAATTGAACTCTACCAATTCTGCCAAGAAGAGTGGTGAAGTATCCAGCCAGAATTCTACCAGAAGCTTGTTGATGGCTACCAAAAGCATCTAGTTAAGATGAAACTCGCTAAAGGACATTTAACTAAATATTAGGTGTGCTGTATGTATACTTTGACCTTGTGTTGATTTCAGAAAACCCAAAATAAACCTTGCGCATTAAATTCTTTTTTTTTTTCTATTAAAGATGTATGTTGTACAAGCATTCTGTTGCAGAAAACAGAACAGTACAAAGAAATTACTGAAAGCCAAATATTGCCATGACATTCATGTCTGTGTACCTAAACATCTGAGCACAACTGTAGCTTCTACATTGATCTTGAGCTTCTGACGATATGGCCAAAATGAAATGAAAAATGGTAGTATTAGGCATAAAATTGAAAAGTTAATATTGCAATGCACATAGTAATACGTAAATGGTCATGAATGGGCCATCATTGCTTGTTTGTCTTGCACTTGATGTCCTAATGACCTAATCTTGCTTTGAAATGCGACTCCTCTCATTATGAGGAAAATATTATTATATATTTATCAGGGCAAATGGACAGTTTCTTTTAGATCATTACAATGAAATTATGTGATGAAATGATTAAGTGTTCATCAACAACAAACATATTCAGAGGAAAAACCTGCTTCAAAGATGAAGAAAGTGGATATGCCTGATCAGTCACGCATTGGCATTCATGTACATGTTAACACTGATGGCTTTAATTTGTGTAATTTTACATCAGCTGAGGTTTGACCATGAGTTTGGCTTAGTTTCAAAAGCTAATAGTCTAAACTGATGACCTTCTTTCATTACAAAGCACCACTTTTTCCTTATGCTGATTGTCTTCCTTTCAGGTAAATAGGATCTCATTCCCACATTTCAGTCCTTTTAAAGTCCACATGCAGGTGGCTCAAATGTTCAATCGGCTCGGATTCTGATTTGAAACCTTACCTCTTATTTAATCTTTACAGAAATATGTGAGCAGATGATGAACTGTGCAGGTAAACAGACCTCGTCCTGCATGTCTTCTGTGATTATACCCAGGGGTATTGTGTATCCATTTTCTTTCCATATGAAAAATCATGTTGTATATGTACATCTATGGCAGAAAACATGTCGTGTTCATCTTTACCAGAAAAATTTACCTTGAACGTCTCAGTCTTGAGTGAGTTGTAGTAATGCTAATTGTTCTCAATATGGTAGAGCACACACTAGTTCACTTTGCACTCAGTACTAAGTGTAATGACTCGGGATGCATCGATTTTTCTTTTTCAGACCAAGTACAGGTACCGAGTACAAGTATTGAAATTTAAGCAATATCACACAAGCAAGAGTTGTGTACTGAATATCAGCACGGCTGTGATTCAGCCATAGGCATGAGTGCTGATATAATCACAGCACTCTTGTTCAATGGGTGGCACGGTGGTGTAGT